>NW_015440947.1:271560-312738 GCF_000150705.2 Paracoccidioides lutzii | reverse complement strand
GCATCGCGCGCGAGGAGATCGAGCGGGTTGGATTCCGGCGAGGGCTCGCGGAGATATTGTTGGGTTTGCCCGGCGCCTGCTGGGGCCTTTTGTCGTTGTCGTTGTGCTTGTGCTTGTGCTTGTTTGCGATTCGCCCCCGCGCCAGGCGTATGATGGGACGACGCATGCATGTTGCCCTGCTCGTCGACTTCGATTTCGCTGGCGGAGTCGGAGTCGGTCGTTGCGAAGTCCGAGTCCGACATGTCGGAGCCGTAGACTGCTTTATCGAATTCGTTGCTGAAGGATTTGTCGCCCCGTTGGGAGCTTCCTGCTCCTGCCTTGCGTGATCGGGCAGCATGCTCGTCGCCATCTCCGTCTTCATTCTTGCCCTCTTCGCCTTCTCGAGCTTGGTTCTTCTTGCGCTTGCGCCGCTCGCGCTCCTTGCGGATCGCCACGATGAATTTTCGATCCGCCTCCCCAACTACTCCTTCAAGCAGAGGCGCGCCAAAGCGCCGGATCAACCGCTCGAGAATTCCTTTTACTTTGCTCTTCAGACGGCCCTTGTGCTCCTTGCTCCACACCAGGAGGTTGGGGACGAGGGAATCGAGACGTGGACGCAGCATGTCCTCGGGCAACGCGACGACGGCAACTTTCACAAAACCGAGCACGCTGCGGACGATTTCGCGGTTGTTGCTTGTCAGGAAGAGATCGATCGTTTGTACCAGATCGGAGAGCATTGAGGGGGGGAGTTTGTTGTGGAATTCGAAGAGGAGGCGGGATAGGGCTGTCACGGACGCGGCGACCATGTGCGGGGAGCTGCCTGCTAAGCCGGCGGAGACCATGGTGAAGAACTCTTCGATTGTGGCGGGGGCGTCTGGGGCGGTATCTGGCATGTGTGGAACGAGCGAGTTGCGGATTACCGTGCCGGCGGGGTTGAGCTCGGGGTCAATGGTGCGTTGGGCGAGGTGGATGAGTAATGTGAATGCGGCTGTGCGGGCCTTTTCGTTACTCTCCTTGCATCCGAGGACTACTTCGGGGAGCACTGACGGGATGAAATGGAGGTCTGAGGTTGGGAGGTAGGTGACTATTTCGTGGATGGCTAGGAGCCTGTCACGGCGGGCTGGAGGCGGGGTCTGATCGGCTGTTGAAAGGATGAGGGATTGCAGTTCGGAGCTCCGTTCGCGAAGAGCGGTAGCGCCAGTTTCCGTTGAAGCTAGACGCGGAAGAAGCTTGTATGCTTTCTTGATTAACTGGAGGTCGGAGGCCTTTTTGTTAAGAACCGCCGCTGCAAGTGAAAATAAAGTTACAAAATTTGACCGCGGTAGATATATCGACATCGTCACGAGGAGATCCATTAGCGTGTGTGAGGTTGGGGGCATTTTGTCGCCAGGGACTTTTGATTGCTTTTGCTCAGGTGTTTCTGTCTCCGCAAGAGAGGCCTCCAGCAGCGTTGTGACCCGTGTGAATGTTTCGATTAGTTCCTACATCGGTCATTAGTAACGGATAGATTGATTAATAGAAGGAAAATACATACCTTTTCATCTGTAATGCTTAGATACGCATTGATACATTGCAGCAGAAAACCCCTAAACTGGGGCAAGGTCTGGCTGTAGACATTAAACAGCACAGCAAGGAGATTGCTTGCAAACCCAGAAAGATGTGCGAGATTTCTCTTCGCTTCTTCCTTCGAGATTCGCCGCTGAAGTATTAGATCGTCCGTTTCAGTATCCAAAGATGTAATCGCTTGGTTCGACTCTACAAGATTCTGCAGCGCTCTACCCACATCCACCCGCAGCTCAGTCTGTTTGTAGAGCACATTTGCAAGCAGCTCTGCAAAGCTTTGATCAAAGGATTCTGTCAGATCCAGTGGGAGCTCACAGAAACCCGGTAGAATGGCCCAGGTTTGCTGAATGAGGGTCTCAAAAATTTTTACCTCGACTGTCTTCTCAGCGTTTCCGTATTCCAGGACGCGCTGGAATAGCGCTTCGCTGAGTGGAACGAATTCGGATCTGAAATATGCCAGACGTGTGTTTGATACGTGGTCTCTGAGGATAGGAAGAAGCCAGACTCGGCCCGCTTGGCCCGCTTTTTGGTTTGTGATATTCAGCGGTAGTATATTCAGTACTGCTTCGGGACCCATGGCGGCAATTGCAGCTCCTAGCACTTGATCGGCTTGTTTTTTGCCAGCAAATGATTCATAACCTCGTAGCTCCCCAACTGTCCTCACGATGTCTGTTAGAACCGGGAATGATCTCCATTTCAGAGCGTCAAACATCACGGAGAGTACGTTTAGTACCTCCATCCATGCAGCCTGGTACTTGACAGAGAGCAGTCCAGTAGCTATTTTAGCAAGTTTCTCAAACACCTTTTCGTCATATATGGATGGCTCGAGTATAACCGAGTCTGGAATACAGTTGACAAGAAAAGAGATAAGACACTCCGAGGCTGATATTCTGATATTTCGCGAAGACGAAGCTAGGAATGACGAGATAAGTTCAAAAAGTTCCGGTAATTTTTCAAAAGTTTCTTTCGGGTTTACCTGCGCAGATACATCGTATCCCCTAGATACAACCGCAATCCAGGGCGGCAGTAATTGCGAATCATTCTGAGCAGGTTTCAACTCTGAAATTGCCTCCATCAGCCGGGGAAGTTTCGACGAGGAAAACTCATCCGCCATGCCCTGGAAGATTATCTCGAAAACCTCAAATGCGGCCATGGTCAGGTACTCGTTAGACGACCTGGATACATTCATCAGAAGCTCGCATAATGGCTCGATCTTCTTTGTTGGCCAGCCACCCGAGGCCATGGCAATAGTCTTCACCAATTGTACAGCATGGATGACCATCGGCTCGTGTTGGCTGCCCTGATGCTGTCCATGGCGGCCCTTCTTGGCCTTTGCGGCTGCCGCAATACTCTCGCTCAGCGTCTGTAGGGAAGTTTCCGCACACATATCTGCCGCCGGGTGGTCCAGTGCCGGGGAGGGTGGGGGGTTTTTCAACACATGCATTAGCGAATCATGTACCCGCTTACGCACTTTTGGTCTGTGGTCCACGGCCAGTGCCATCAGGCCGGCCATAGCTCTGCGGGGTCCTATCTGAGACTGTGGTAGAGCCCATGCCGCCGCGTCTTGAGCTACCAATAGCGACTGAAGACATCCCACGGATGGCTTGAGGAGCGGGGCTTCTGCTTCGGGAAGGGTGAGGGCAGGTGCAAGGCCGGTGAGAATCTGGGAGAATTTGGAGGTGAGGAGTGGAGTGGGGACGAAGGGGGAAACGATATCGAGGAGGTAAACAATGGAGGCTGCAAGGTCCTTGTTCACAATGCCTTGGTTGGCATTGATGGCCTGGCCTAGGAGGGCGAGGAGGGCGGCGAAGTATGCGGTTGGTGTGAATTCGGCATGCTGGTCGCGGAGTGTATCTTCCACTGCGGAGAGGACCACTGATGTCTGTAATGTTTCCAAATTAGCATTGGCTAATCTATATATATGTCGAACGGTAAGTGACAACTATTTTGTCTCTTTTCGCATTTTTCTTTCCCGCATGATTGAGCAGCGGTTGTGTGGTGAAGGTTTCTTTACATGGTGCTGATTGTGAAGCTTGGGAGACTTAATTTTCTCCAGCTTTTCCTGCAACGAAGTCATATTGCAAGTGTACCCCAAGCTGAGGGGGGATCGCTGTTGCAAAAGCGTGCTGTCGACAGCTGGGTGGTGGTTGGTTAAGCAGTGTCTGGCATTCGACGGTTGTAAAGATCATTTGAGTTTTTCTTCGGCGATTTCTATCGATAGCAGATTTTGTGGGGGCGGCAGAAGACACGCAGCAACAGACGCACAGATATGGACGATCAGATATTTATATGAACGGCAACAGGATATTCGAGGATATTTCTGTATTGCATTTAAAGAGACTCCCGGATGAGATTTATGATATTTTCAGTTTTGATTTGAAGTTTGCCACAGTAGTATAATATATAACGTACGGCAGTCATGTTTTAAAACCTGGTCGCAGTAAATAAAGAACTTGAGGGAAGAGAGATAGTTGACAAAGCCAGCTCCTATTTATTCTCTATCTACATCAAAGGTAATCTCAAGGTTGATTTCATCAGCCATCTGCACATTTGCCTCTCTGTTTGTTCTTTTCCGTGCGCAGGGTTGGAAGCATTTCACAATATGCTGCATCCCTTGCTTAACTCTACATTCACCGGATCATTCATTACTCGCCATCCCCCTGGATTTAGTTCATATCCCATCATGACGATTCGTACTGTAACACTCATTCTCAATCTGTTGCGGGTATGCGGTATCGTGAGACACATAGAGCCCACGAAGAGACCCTGAAAGTAATAACATCAAGGCCTTAAAACAAAAAACAAACAACTTCATCGGAGAGTTGAAACGCATATTCCCGGGTCTTCGAGTGAGTAATAGAGGCTCTCTGGTTCGGCACTGACATATGACATGCCACGAAAGACGACTCCTTTCCACTGGATATCTCTTTCCTTCAGGCGACGTGGGGGTGAATAGCATCGACCATGAGATGACAGTCCGTGCCGTAAAAAAGGAAAGTAATTAAAAGTACAGAGTATTGGCTTGAGCATTTAAAACAAAACTTCCCCGCTATGCTCAGCCTCAAAGCCGAGTGCCTGTAATTTGTTGCTACGACGCCTATCGCCTTTCTTTCGCTGCTCATCTTCTCGTTTTTTCAGTGCAAAGACTTCGTCGTATGACGCCTGGCGGTAGCCTGCGGGTATATCGTCTTCTTTATCAAGATCCTGCAGTGCGGAATTGGCATGGTTAATTGCAGATCGATCGAAAAGTAGATACATTCACGCTGGAAGAGGGGGGGAAAGAGGAGAAAACAACATACAATTTCTCCTAGTAGGAGCACATTCTCTCCGCGAACCAGGTAGATTCCCCGCTGAACGTCAGCGAAAAGGTGCCCGGCGTATATTCGCTCAACGGTTCCTTGGAGGACAAGATTTGCTGGAATAGAGGAATGAATGGTCAGTGATGTATTCACAATGCGTCCAACATCATAAAGAGGTCTGCTCCAGTCGCGTGAATTTCCAGTGACAGAAAAGAGACTATTTGCTTACCAAATTGGTCCCAACTGCGTAGCACACCGATTAATTTGCGCCCATCACGGAGCACCAGGACAAGTTTCTCTGCGAAAACCGCATTCCGCAAACGTGGCGAGGAGAGTTAGTCTGTGATCAAATTGCATTGCATATACACCAGGCCCCATTCGCTTATCTCCAATAGCACGCCTTCAAGTAGGGAAGTTAAGCGTTTTCAATGAGACTTCCGCATTGTATATAGAGTCCAGAGAAAGGGAATATCTCACTATCAGTCAAATCTAAAAGTTGCGCCGCGGTTGTGAACATCTGAGGAGGTAGCTGGGGCGGACCCGGTACCATCATTGGCACTGGAGAAGGAGCTTGACCCGGCGCAGGCACAGAGGAAGGAGGCCCAGGAGGAGCTTGCTGCTGGTGTTGGAAGCCAGGGTGAGGGGGGTTGGGGTGGGAAGGGGGGGGATACGCCTGGTGGCCATGTGGGAGCGAAGGCGGGAGCCCACCACCGTGTCGCCCGGCAGGGCCATTATTGTGGTCGTGGAGGGAGAGGTTTTCCATGTCGTCTGGGGACTTTTCTTGAAGTTGAGGAGCACGGCACGGACGGGAATTGAGGAATGATAGGTGGGTGTATCAGCGCAAAGGACGAGTTGGAACGCTCATTCTGGTGAGTGGGGGCGAAGTGAAGCTGAGTGGGTTGGTAGCCAAGCTCAACGACCTGTTCTGAATTTTGATGGGGAAGTGTCTGTCCTCTCCTGCTAGCAGCAACCCCGCTCTCGTCTTGCTCTTGTCTCGTCGGGGGTTGTCCGTATACAGAGTTCCAAGATTCTCTAATGGAATTTTTTTATTTCAAGGTTCGACGTTGAAGTCTTGAAGATGGCGACTGTGTTTGCTTTGTTTGCTTTGTTTGCTCTGTTTGCGCTGTCTTTGTTAACTTTTCAATGAGAAATAAGCAGCATCAAGACATGCATATGCAGTGCTCAATATAATACAGCTTTCCAGCTGTGTCTAAACATGATGGAGGACAGAGAACAGATAATCAAAATAATGGAAAGTGAAATTTGGTGCTTCGTTTAAATATCACAGGTGAGTCAACTTAGGAATTGTAACATGCAGCCAGCTTCTCAGAAACTTCTCAGGGGTGACCTTGTCAGTCTATTTAGTCAAAACAATTCGCTAAGCATCTTAGGAAACATGATTTTGACCATCATATTTTCCTGGAAGAGGGCTCTTATTCACATGTTCTACAATTGCTCCCCGATGGCTTCGCTGATGTAATAAAAGGTTTCGATCAGGTACCCATTCGCGGACCGAAATGAAGTCTTCCGCAGGCGCTCAAAGCATCTCCGTAACGGCGGCACTCGCAGATGCAATGAGTGTGTTTTCCCTTTCATCCGTGTGTTCAGAGATTGGATGGCATATACCAATGGCAGGACTCGAATAGAGATTGTCATTTTTCAGCAGACTTGTATTATTCACAAGTAACTTTTTTGTCTTGTGTTTTGGCTATTTATGGTACTAAATCCAATTTAATCTCACGAGACATCGACCTATATAGCAGTGAATATATACAATATGGGGATTAGTTATTGAGAAGAGATTGCAGGGGTAATTAAAATGAATTGTATGTAATTTGGGAATCTCAAAGGCTGGACTGGAACATGCATAGCTCATGTTTCAATTCACCATCACCACTATTAACCATATCATAAACTACCATCTGCCACCATTGTCCACTCTCAAAACAACACTTGCAGGACTGCCTCAGGCTTCCAAGACTGACAAAACAGTGACACGTGACGAGGTGATAAGGGGCTACTACCCTAAGCGCGGCTGGCAGCCTCCAGCCCATGCATGACCTCGCCACACAACAACGAACATACAAATCCAAGCAAAACATCAGAAAAGAGAAATTTGCGGTGACTCAAGTTTGCGATATACACGCGAGGCAAAGGGGAGAACAATGAACGTATTGAGAGGAACATTTTTGACACATGACAACTTATCGGAAAGACAAAAGAGACTTGTCAACATCGTTGATTATGTGGTTGGTAATACGAGAGAGAAATCTCAAATATTGAACAGAAAAGTTTTAGATTAGGAGAAAACGAATCGAGGAGCTTTAACATCCCATCCCATCCCAAGCCTGGGCACATTAACCCCGTGAATGGGGTCATATTTTCGCGGGACGGGAAGATTTAAACAACGATAACACGGGGAGGTCTCCTTCCTCTTATTCTTCGCTCTCGTCGAGGGTTCGCATAGATCAAATATGCGTCATCCGATGAGCCGATATTAGCTCTCACCGAATCCATTCTTGAGTCATAGCCTGGCCGTCCGGGAGCTGCCACGAGCTGCAGGAGGCATAGATCTTCCTTCTCAATGATGCCAGAGCAGTACATGTGCCGCATGGTAGCGAAGCTCGGGTTCGAGTTGTGGATCGGGTATCCATGCTTGAGATGTTCGCCGGCCAGGTGTGTGAGCATTGTTCGCCAGGCGACACTATGGCGTGGGTCTGAAGTCGAATATGAACAGGCTGGACATTGAGCTGTGGTGGGTGGTGAGGATGTTCGGAAGTGGCTCAGCACATGTATTTTCCACTCGCTATGATCAACGAAGGTTTTTTTGCAGTCGAGAATGTGGAAGAAGCAGTTGTGTTCTCTTCCTGTACTGGAGGCCCCAGTTGGGGCAGTGAGGTTTCCGTTTCTGTCATTATCGAGGATATGTTGAAGAGGCAGCCTGTCCCCAGCACTAGTACTAACGGATTCCGACAGGGAAATGGACACCGCTGAAGACGATGGTGGAGAAAGTGTTGGAACTACACTGGATGCAGGCATGCCGGACGACGACGATGCACAATTATCATCTACGCTATTTTGAACAATCAGTGACGACTGAGAAGCCCTAGGTCTCCTCCTGTCGATTCGGGACGAATTCTCGGGTGAAGTTATCGACTGCGAGGTTGGCGTGGAAGAACGTGCAAAAGGACATTCAGTAACACCGGCTGGTCGTTGATATTTCCAATGCTCTAGGGAAAAGGAAGCCACTATGACAGATCAGCGTTCATTTCGTATCTATATATTTCTCAAGCTGGGAAGACTTCACTTGTGAGAACCGATCTACCAAGTACGAAACATGCAACACGAGCAGCCAAAGGGTTGAAAGGAGAACAATGGAGAAGAAAGATTGCAAATTCCGCACTGATGAACTGGTGATACCGGATGTAAATGAATAAAATGGAAGTGAATGGATATAATTCTTGTTACAAAGTCTGGCTATGAAAAGTTCCCTTTGTGGAATTGTGGGATGAAGCAGTATATTTACCCCAGACTCTTTGTCACATCTGCAATTCCAGGGTGGGAAGACCCACGACTCTTGGAGAACAGGGAGATGCGATTCCCCATGTCCCCATCATTGTGCTATATTTAAAGAAAACGAGAATTACTTACGGGGAATTCGGGCTCTTTTATATGGGCATCACGAGAGCTCTGCACTATTATTATTGGGACAAGTGAAGGGTGGACACGTCGTGATAGCTCGCATCAGATATCTGCCGGGGGAAACAAGCCGGGGTTCAAGAAGTTGGCGTTCGATTTCAGATTGTCAATCGATGATGGTCCAGACGATTAGTCGTCAAATGGATATGCAGAAAGACCGAATGTCCAACCGGAAGGATGTAACGTATGGGGAAGAACCGCGAGTTTGTACCGCTTTAATTGGCTTAAGCTATTCCGCGAAAAACAGATAAAGACGAGACGGTTTGACGCGGAATGTTGGAGTCAACACAGGAATGAGACCATTCCGAGGGTAAGTCATAAAGAAAACTTTCAAGCCAGGAGGGAATGGAAGGGAAAGTCTTGGGACAGAAAGCATGATAACAGCCCAACAACAACATTTGGAGTGGGATCCAGTTACTTTGTTGGACTTATTTGCTTCGGCTATCTTATGATGATACGATAATCTAAACTCCGGCCAGGATCTCTTATGCAGTTTGCATATTAGCGCGGATTGCCGAATTACAGCGGGGCCGGGTAGAGTCCAATGGCAGCTCTCTCAATTTAATGATGGAGAGATACATGTAATGGACGTATTGATTTCGTACATTCAACCCCAGAAAATTGGTCACGATACCTTGCAGAATATTGATCTTGCGGCTCAATAAACGCCATATCCACTGTAGCCAAGAGGTTATTGCAACGGTGCGGGAGGATAAGTGAGCTGGTTACTGGAAATGTAACAATTAGATAAAAGCCATTAGTCGCAAGTTGCAACTGCAGTTACCTTGATTAGTGAGTTCCCTTTTTGCTGTCATGACACAAGCCATCGGCACCAGCAGAAACGACGTGGACGAGTATGCAGGTCATTTTATATCGAGAGGTATGTATTGCTTCATGAGCGCCCTCAACGCTGCCTATTAAGCAAATCACGGAAGTAGAAAGTATCTATCATCCATAAATAGCCAAATGAGAACATAAATGCTCTATATCGTTCGTCCAACTCGAGGTCCATCAGACGTATGCAACGTGGTTGATCCTGACCGGGTTTTGGCTGCGCCTAGGGAATGACCCGTGATTTGCGTTCGCGCTGGACTGCTACCAACTTTCTCTCTGGTCAGATTGTTCTCTTTGCTTGCTGTGATGAGCTAGGCCCATCACCCGCATGCAACTCTGTGCGTCTGTTATGCATGAAGTGCGTTGAGCTGGCACCGTATACAAGCCGACCTATAGCATGAGGTTTGAGGGATTGCATCAGATATATAAAGTTGCACGGATTTATTTCAGTGAAGACATTGACTGACTGCTCAGGCATTTATACATCTCATGAAGGTTGAAATGATGATATCCATTCCATTTGTGGACGGGTTGATTGAAGACGTTTTTCATTTACCTCGAGATGCGCCAAGGGGGTTAAATAACTAAAGATCGTTTAGTCAGCCTTTTTTTTTTTTTTTTTTTTTTTTTTTGGCTCACTTCCTTCATCCTGTATCCTAGGGCGGCATCCCTTCGTTTGTTCTCCTCGCTTAAGAGTGCCTTTACGTGGGGTATTTTGTCGACAGTAATTATCAGGTTCCAGCGGGTGTGTCCAGGGCCTGCTTTGCAATGGTTGTGTCCGTTCACATCATATGGTCGGAAATCGCAGCTCAACAACCGCCATCAACCGTTGAACCAGCACATGAAGGATGTAAAACCGATTATGAAGAGAAGTGGAAGTCCTACTAGCAAAACTCCAGTGAGGCATCGCCGCGGGATCGTGGATTATGAGTTGACAGCAATTGACGGTCCTTCAGGTGTGTAAAGCAGCCGGCCAGTGCGTCCTGACTCGGCAATACCCGTGGCACTGGCATGGACGGAAGAGCGTTTCCACTTGAGACAAAATCAGCAAAGAAGCGTGAGGTAGCTTCTTTCTATCATAGCTGGCGTTGATAGGGATTCTGAGTTTCAAAACGAACATCAGCTAGCTGGTTATTCCTGAAAAAGGTTGCGAAGAAAAGCTTGATGAATGCCAATCTGTTCTCTTCTCAGATAGCAACCGAGTGTTTTTTTCTTTAGAGGAATACTCCCCCTGGCGGAGAGACTGCATCTCAATGCTCTTTCAGAGCAGCAATAGTACTTCTTATCGATACTCGAGACTCAAATTTGTCGGAATGCGTTTTTGCTCCTCATTAGCTTGCTCCCCTGTGACTTAAGATCTCTCGAACTCTTTGACTGTGTTTTCCTACTATAGATTCCCGCATTTATTTTTATTTTCCCCAAATCATTTCTATGAAGCCTCCTGTTCATTTCTTCATGACCTCGTCATGATTTCTCACTTTCCTGACAGCCTTGGAGGGATGTCTGGATGCTCTTTCAACAATTATTTTTATTATTTATTATTATTATTATTATTTTAAGATGACCGCAACGGTCAGCATCCAATGTGCACAGTGAAGTGCATCTGAAGTCCTTGATTGGGCAATGTCATGTTTTGAGACAAGCATGGAGACATATCCCATTACGATCAGAGGTCTTTGGTTTCGAAGCAAGTTGAAGAGATGGAAGCTTTATTCGATATGACAGACAGCCATGACTGAGCTATATATATTTTTCCTCTTTACTCTCTCTTCTCTTCCATATATGTCCGCGTTTTGATCTATCACTGCAAAAGAGAGACATATATTAACCACCTTAAGATTCTTCGACCCGGGGATCTAATTCCAGGCGCAGGGGGGCAAGCCAGACCTTTTATCCTCTTCACGAAGCCCCGCATCCACACGAATCACGAAAACATTGTTCAGTGTTAGTCTATGCCTCGGCACCCAAAAGTTGGGGATGCTTGTTTCAATGTTCCTCAGGGAAGTGCGGATCATTTATCAAGGTTTCCATCTTGGAGAGTTTCGAAGAAGGGAAATGTTCGGGACTCTAGGTTATTGGAAATAGATGCGATATGTACGCCGATGGTTCTCAACGGAGGTTCAAGTGGAGTGGCCCCTATTTAGATTGGAGCGTGGTTGCCAAGGGGAAGTATATGCTGCCAATAGATTTGGGGGTGGTGCAATGATGGGATTTCGTGGTGGAAGAACCTAAATCCTTGATTTCTCAGGTTGCATCCATAAGGACATGTGCGATCTGAATGATTAATGCTTCGGGGTGTATTATCGCCAGGCAACTAATTTGAGCTATCACAAGTAAGGTGGAAAACTATAGTTACAATTTCTTTGTGCCCGAAATCCGGGCAATATTATCTATCCACTTCTATGTCTATTTATCTAGGTTATCCTGTTAAAAAAAATAAAAAAAATAAGGTCAATTGTCACATTATTCATCTCACGCATGCTTAACCACTTGATTCACCATATGTGCAAGTCCAGCTCCGCGCTACGAGGCTTTTGTAACAATTCCTCGTTGAATCTTCGGGGTTTGGGTGCGCTCCTTTGGCCACGCTGATTCCCCGGGAACAATTTCTAAAGAGCAGGTAAGCATATTACACGAAGATCGAAGAAGGTCAAATAGGCTGGGACCATACCATCAATCTTTCCATGAAATTACGGAACCTCAATTGATAGATCTTGGTCAGCCCTCTATATTTCCTCTTCCATCGCTTTTCGCGTTAAAAGTTTTTTTCATCTGCGGCGTGAGATTCACTTTAACTTGGCAGGATACATGTCGTTTTTTTGTTTTTTTTGTTTTTGTCGTGTCATCATCACCATCATCACGTAAATATAGCCGTAAAAACTAGGAATGAATTTTGGGGTGGACATAGGCCTAAGGTTCCTTTTCGGTGACTGTTGAACTCCGAGGGCTACGGAACCGTCAACTACATAATAGTAACGATTAGCAATGTAGTAGGTCAAACCCCCATTGCTATTCTGTCACATCGACATTCATGTTAACATGAGCTCCGCATATACTTATGAGCTGAAGTCGGTTCCAACGGTTATCGATAAATGTTTGTTATTAGAGGAACTCGGGAAGTCATTTTTGCGGCGGATCTTTGAGGCTCCGGTTCGCGCGCACAGATCGGGTTTAGCGTGCTTCGGGGATTTCAAGAGCTTCGAGGTTTGACGACAAACTGGACTGTTTTCTTCAGTTGCTTCACTGTTTAATATCGCGTTGCTGGGAATCCCTCAATCAAGCTGGGGGGTTCGTTCTGAGTATGGGTTGTGTGGAGGTTCTGAATGTTCAAATATGGCTGACAGTTGTTGAATTGTTGAGAAGCAATTAAAACTTCGCAATGGCTTGTAGCTTATACAGTGAACTTGCGCTCACTTCGTGTTGGTGAGGGCAGCGCTGCTTCTGGTGGCGTGGATATTGTCCCTGCTGATGGAGGTGAAGGGTCTGGATGGGGGGGGGTCTTGAGGAAAGTGGAGGCGTCTTCGTGATCAGAAGAAACGACGATGGCGGGTGGGCGGCTATCAGGTATTGAGCGGATGGAATGCACTGGCGAAGTTGGCGTGCTGTTTCGCGGAGTACCGTGATGGGTTTGAACTGGGACTTCGAGCGTGGCCCGTCTTGATGGATGTGTTTTGATAGCGGAGCTATTCGATAGCGGTGGAAGACTATGGTTCCCTGTTGAGGGTCGGTCGTTTGTTAACGAATTGGAGTGCGGTCTCCGAGAAGTGATGGTTGGCGAGGAGGGTGATGGAGATCGTGACGGTGGTCTCAAATCCCTCAAGATACTGTCCACATTGAGTCCGGACATGTTACTTGCGAAACTAGCTGCTCTTGAAGAACGCCCCCGCAGTGAGGGAGTGACATTTCCATCAGCGTCCCGAACTGCGTTGTACTGATTTCTGATGTGGGGTAGATCACGGTTTCGTCGGATCTCCCCTGGGATCTCAGGGAAATCGAGGGCCTTTCCACTCTTAAACTCTGAGTTGTTAAGCCGCTCGTGCGCCGCGTCGCTGAGGTAGATACCAAACTTAGTTAACGCTCTGGCTACCTTGCGTCTGTTTGCCGAATCCGGAATTGTGGATTGTCTGGGTTGGCCATCCTGTTCAGTAGCAGAGCGTGTGTTTGAAACACTGCGGCGCAGCTCCACATTACCTGGAGGATAGTGAGAGGATGCTGCGGATACGACAGTGCCGATTTCTTGCATTATTGAATTATTATCTTGGTTCGAGGAAGTCGTTGGCTTCTCTTCCTCCTCAACGGCAAGGAGATCAGCAGCCAGGACAAGGTAGAGAGACCCTAGTACCGCAAGTCCAGCACCAACGATAGGTGCCCATTGACCTACAAACAGTAAAAATATCCTGTAAGCAATTTGCACCAAACCGATGGATATATGAAGGTAAACGCGTACCGATGCTGGCAACCGGTTCAGTTTGATATACGACTTGAGGACTGAAGAAGTTCATCTCGCCTAAAATGAGAATGCCCAACACTGCAGCCCCAAATACAGGAATTTCTACGACGCTGAGAAACAATCTGATTAGGGAATTGACACTATTCATCCTTTTAATGGTGGCTCCATTCGTGCCCTCGATCGGCCTGTCAACCTGTTCATTCTCACCCCCGAAACGTTTCTTTCGGTTGGCCTCAAGAATCTTGCTCCACATGGATATTAATGAGAGGACGGCTGGGATGCAGCATGCCGCAGCCATGAGCGTAGCCGTGCCGAACGTGATCCTGTCGGGCGCGGGAATCACGTATATATTGCTCGCTGAGCCACCCCGCATGGGAGAGAAGGGACCTTTCTCTTCCGAACAGGTTAAGCCACATCGAGTGCCATAAGGAAATTTTCTGGGGTTAGAGGGAATGGGCTTCCCGGATTCGTCGAATGGGCAAGGTTTCGGTTGAATTCGAAAGAACTCGACGGCCAAACTTAGCAGTCCTTTAGGGACAGCTGTTAGTCTTGGCCGAACAAGTAGGGGAGGGCCTTCAACGATCGAATAAAGGATGATCAACAACCGCTAATAAACTTACCAGCAAGTACGAGGAGGGTCCACAGGGAAATGAGATTCCGCCCGGGGTCATTGAAGTAGGTACGAGACACTCTGACTGCTACTGGGGCGGTCAAGATGCCTATTGCGCAGAGTTGGAAAGCTCCGAAGATATCCATATCGACAGCGCCTTGAGGACAAAGCTGTCAATTTGAGGATATTCGGAGCCACGGCACTTGGGGGAGGGACCTCACCTTGAAAATTGAGCGCAGCCAGAACAATGCCATGGAGCGCAGCGACAGCCGGAAAAAGCAATACCGCTGCCAGACACGCATTTCTGAGCCAGTCTGTCTTGCGTGCAAACACACACGCTGCTATCAGGACATAGTAGCTAGCAGGTGGATTTGGCTGTCAGCCTCTTGCCGGCACGTTTTCTCTTCGGCTTTCCTAAGTGGTGAACTTACAGCACCCTTGTGCCTGGGCCATACTGCCCAGAGACCGGCCAAGCACATATCACTTGCAAAGCAGCGCTCGTAGCGTTTGTAGATACGTTGTTGGTTGCAGCTTCAACGTTGCGATTGACAATCAAGGCATCTGGCAACGAGGCTGTATAAATCGCTGGCATTATTGTTCACAACTGTTCTTTACCCAGACTATCGCCTATCGCGGGGAGGAACTTAAGTTAGGTCTTCCTGAGGAGAATAAGAGACAGCGGGATCACATAATTTTATTCGATAGTTAACTATCCTGAATGAGAAAGAAAAGTCGTCTGCATAATTAAAATGCCCATCAACCTGAATTCGCCGTTGTTTTAAAAGAATCTGGGGAGAAAACGTAACACTGATCCTTCAACTAACTACAGCGGGAGCCGCACTTGATTAACTATCAGCCTTAACTAGCTGACATATCAACAGGTGAGTGATCATCTGCGGTATGCCGAGTTAGTTAAATCAAGGCTCGCTGGGCTTTTAGCCCTTCTCGTCGAATCAGACAGCACAGTTCCGTCGGTACTTCAGCCCTGTAACTAGGCGAGAGTGACACGAAGGTCATTGAGGCTCAGCGCCCCAATATCCCAGGATGTCCACAGGCTGCGGCTATTTAAAACGGAATGCCAAACAGGCGCTGCGAGCCTGCGAGAATATGGGGAGAGAATTTCTTTACGTCTAGTGAGCCAAAAGTCGGACTCATTATTCGACACTGTCCCGCTGCTGCGGCGTTTGCGAAACCGTGAAATCTGATTTATCCATCGAACGTTCCAAACGAGCCAACAACCCACTTAGCTATGTCTAGTGGCATTTAGTCGCCTAGTTAGTTAACCTGCCTTGCCAGCCATTCTCCTGCGTGGCTTGGACCAGGGAGAGGCTTGGAAATTATTTCTCGGCGGAGCTAAAAGCTGCGAACACCGCCAGCATAAGAAGAGGTGATCTCCTCCGCCGTGGTGTGCGGGATTCCGATTGATTCTTCGAATCGCAGGGAGACTCGGAGGCAAAGAGGCAAAGAAACAAAGAAACAGAACAGGGTAACTAGTTAACCAACTGCCTCAGCAGCTTGCCAACCCGACTGCATCTGCTGGTCAGCGGGAAATCTTCTTTGCAGAATCCTTTCTGTCATATGCAAAACCGGTTGGACCCATCAATATCCCCCGTCGCTGAGTTAGGGAAACACAATAAGCCGTTAAGATGGCAGGGAAAGCAGAGAAACCCATAGAAGCGGATCTTAATACTGGGGATATTAGGAACTGGCGGTCAATTGTAACGCTTCTTGTCTTCATTATCACCAGTAAGATGCCCAGGACATCTCATATATCTCGTTATGCAGTATGTTAACGCTGCAGAAATGTGACAGATATCATCGTTTTGTTTCCCTTTCATATCCCCATTTACTTCCCTCGGTGGCTTGCAAACGCATTTCTTGATGGGCTCAGTGCGGTACGAGTGATATCGCCCAGACAGAGCCACGTAGAGTACGATTATGGTGAAGTTGATGATCAGAGTGGCAAAGCCAAGCACAAGCTCTTTGTTCGATTCAATTTTCCCATGAATTTTGTCACAGCTCCCTTGATAGCAGACCTCTTCTTGCTGGCCATCTTGGCTATTGGAAAAGAAGAAGTGAGTGGTGGTACACTGGGGGCGAACAATATATCTCCAATTGATATTATGGCTTTTTTTATTACGCTGGCCTACATTGCTATATCAATTGACGCGTCCGGTCTGATTAGGTTCCTGGCATTCAAGGTGCTTCAAAAAGGAGGCAAGGTTGGGCATCGGCTTTTCTTCTATCTTTATGCTTTCTTCTTTGTCCTGGGAAGTTTTATCGGTAACGACCCCATCATCCTCTCTGGCACCGCCTTTCTCGCCTATATGACTCGGGTGTCGAGCAATATCATCCATCCAAGAGCCTGGATTCATACGCAACTTGCTGTTGCGAACATCGCATCCGCAATACTGGTTTCCTCCAACCCAACCAACCTCGTCCTTGCAGGCGCGTTCAAGATCAAGTTCATTGTCTACACCGCAAACATGATAGTTCCCGTTGTTGTTACTGCTATTGTCTTATTTCCCTTTTTGCTCTACATTATATTTGCCGACCCGGCACTTATCCCATTCGCCATCGAGATGCACGAACTCTCCGAGGAAGCTAAAGCGAAGAAGCCCGTAAATCCCAATATTCCTCATGCTCGAGGACTGGCTGAAGAGGATGAGAACCAGCTCGCAGACGATGACCAAGCAAAGCTACTCTCTCTCGAAGAGATTATGAACCCATTTTTGGACAAGGGCGGCGCAGCTTTCGGAGCAGTCATCATGACTGCTACACTTGTTACTCTCCTGGCACTCAACGCTGCTAGCCAGAGTAGCGGTGAACATCCCATCTTCTGGGTTACCTTACCGGCTGCCTTTGTTATGTTTTGTTGGGATGTAGGTTTCGGATGGTATCATCGACATGAGACGCGTGAAATCGCTCGCAAGGGCCGCGAGGAAGTCAGAAATGCTCGAATTGAGCAAATGCTCAGACAGGAGGAGGAAATGAGGGTAGCGTCATTCGAGCAAAAGAATCACGTTGATATGGCTATGTATGGAACTCCCTTAACACTAACACAGTCTCCAGAACCCCAACCGCAAGGCCAAAACAATGCAGGGATTGGCAGCAGAAGCCAGGGTACGTCAAAGACTGATGACGAGATTACACTAGCGGCCGAGATTTCCAAGTATTCTCCTGTCATCCTCACCTCTGAATACAATGAGGGCCCAACTTTTGCATCCACGCCCCCGCGGGAAAAATCGCCATCTCCCATTCGAATATTAACCGACAATAAGTTACAGGATGGTCAGGCATCAGCCACTGGCGCGATTGCTACAATAGACGAGAAGCAGGAAGTAGTTCACACTCACAGCAACCAACAGCAGCAAGAGTCATCAGTGGACGGGGCAGAGCGATCATTTTCAAGTCGAGTCTCGCTGGAGATTGCAAGGCGCCAGGACGGGGGGCGGACAACGCTTATTTCACTTCTCAAGGAGGCCTACCGATGGACTCAGGATACATTTCCAACTGTCACAGCGGTGGTGGCCCATTTGCCATTTGCACTTGTACCCTTTGCCTTCACTATGTTCATCCTAGTGCAAGCACTTGTCACCAAGGGCTGGGTACCAGTGTTCGCTTACGGATGGGACCATTGGGTGAACAAGACTGGCACCGTCGGTGCCGTTGGTGGTATGGGCTTTCTCTCTGTGATATTATGCAACGTGAGTCCCCTCTCCCATCCCTTTCTTCATATATCTATGTATAGATGTATATATTACATTGCAACTCTGATAAACTAAATTATTATGATCTGTAGTTCGCTGGCACAAACATTGGCACCACCATTCTGCTCTCCCGCGTCATTCAGTCGTGGCAGGCAATCCACGTCCAGAACAACATCCCCATCTCTAACCGCACATTCTGGGCAACGGTGTACAGCATGGCGATCGGCGTCAACTACGGTGCATTCAGCACGGCATTCAGCGCGTCTCTCGCTGGAATGCTCTGGCGAGACATCCTTGCCAGAAAGCACATCCGAGTCCGCAGCCTTGACTTTGCACGAGTTAACCTTCCCATTATCGCCATCTCGATGGCTGTCGGCTGTACTGTTCTCATTGGACAGATGTACATTATTAGGAATACCGATCCTTATGATGCCGGATGATTTTGTTGGTGCCGTTTTGCTTGCTGTTACTGGGTGAGGACGTCTTAGATTTTCTGTTTTTCCCATTTTTTTTTTATACACACCCTATTCAAAATGATGGCTAAAGTGTGGGCCATAGTATTTCAACATTTTATACGTTCAGGAAAGCCAGGAGGCATCCGTCGGGGAGCTGAAGTTGAAGCTGTGGGTGCCATTGTTCGCGGAACAGTAGTGCTGAGGATTTTGTAAAGCGTCGGGAAATAGATCTGTCTTACAATTCGTTACTCCTAGTGGATGAGATATTCCTCAAGAGACTAAGAGATTTGATATTGATGGTATGGCGGCTCAGCTAACACCCCGCTTCGACCTCGTCATGTACGAGCTAGACCATACACAAACATACACAAAATAGAGCTTTACGACTCCATGACTGGGTTTTTGAGGTTTTCGTCTTTCCTCCTTTACCTTTTTGTTCTATATTGATTTCACGATTTGATGATGTCTCCTTCTGTACCTGGATTATTCTCCCAGAAGAACGCAGTCAATACGGATGCTTGTTGACTTTTTGGTCAGATATAATTATCTATACAAGTGTCCCCGCCGGAAAACTAAATTATATTATTTTTGTGCCATACTAAGTTTATCGGAATGCATGGCGAGGAGGATGTTTATATTAATGCTCGTATATGTTAAGTTATAAGCTTGCTCGGTACATTCCCTCTTTTGAGACTTCACAAAGTTAACGTATCTCCTGTTTCCTTTCTTGCTATGATGGAGGAGAAAATGGACTCAGTTTTCTTTGAAGACACTCCTGACTCTTCTACCAACGTTTTAAGCTTGCTTTTTAATACATTGAAATATTAAGGGGCAATTCTTCGAGCAAGGATGGACTATAACCGATGACTTCGCTTGTTAGTAAACTCGCGTAGATCAAACATATCATCGAATACTGTATGGAAATTCTAACAACAATAGTCTACCGGGGAGATGTAAGCAACTGGAACATCACCATCATGTCATCGTTAATATCGACGCCGTCGACGTTTACAACCCTCATCGACATCAATGCCATCATTGCGATCAACACCAACATCAACCCGCTCCTCTATTCTGTATAACGGATAATGCCGCCTCCGCCGCCTTTGTTTCAACCTCTACAAGACTAACCCCGTCATGCTCCTCGAAGACGCACTCATCATCTACAAAAACTTTGCAAGTCCAATGTCCCAACGCATCCTCTTCAACCACATGCACCGTCTCATACCGAACTTGCATCTGCCCGACCATTTCCCCCAGCCGTTGCTTGGGATGCATAATATCGATTTCAGCCTGCAGTATGCGTCGGAGAAAGTTCATCAGCCCTATACGCTCTAAGAATGCAGTGCAGGCATCGAGGGAGCCGTGAGAGTCAATGAAAATCGCTCCGAGCACGCTCTCAATGAGGTCGGAGAAAAACTTCTGCGCACGAAGCCGCGAAAGGAGGGCCCAGGGGTACGTGTCTGCCTCGTATAGGGCTTTGGTGATATCAGCTTTCAGCGCTTGGTATTGGTTGACTGTTTGTTGCTGGGAGACTGTAAGTTCCCATGAAGTGCCGTGTCGCATGTACTGCCAGAGGGAGATTTTGCGGGTAGTCATTCGTGTGAATGTTCCATTTCTGGAGGCTTCTACAATCTCCCCGCGCTCCTCGTCAGTAGTCATTCCGATGCAGAGAAATGCGAGAAAATCCGCGTTTGCCAGGGAAGCGCGCATCAGATGCATGTCGACGTGTGGGAAGTTCCGGGGTGAATTGAAAAGGTGGTCAACGATTATGTGATCGAGTATTGAATCTCCCAAAAACTCCAGCCGTTGATACGACATTGTCGAGCCTGGATTGGACGGATGAGTGAAGGCCTGGGCCAGGAAAACTTTCTTGTTGAAGGTATATCCCACCAAACTTTCAATATCCCGAAACCACGAAGTGGGCAGGTTTTCGTAGACCTCAGGAACAGAATTATAGAGAGCATTGAGCCTGTCTGCGAAGGGTATCCAACGGATTTCTGGAAGGAAAATTTTTAGACATTTTTCAACCTTTATTTGGCCTCCATCTATGGTGGCTGCCCCAAGCAACGCTTCGATTACGTCTGCGAGGGTTTTTGTGGACATCTCTCGCCGAGGGATATCTTGTTCTTTGACATGGGCTTTATTATACAGGGGCCGCCACTTCACACCCGTGAAAATGTCCACAAATATAAATTTATCCAGTCCCGTTTCGATGGCTGCATAGGAGAGTCGTTTGTTAGATACCACCTCGTCCTTGGCATTTGACAAAAGGCCCTCATGCCAAATTGGATTTGCCGCTAATAACTGAAGTGATGTGTGAAATTTAAGAATACTATCGCCCAAAAATTCGATACGTTGATAGTTGGTTGCCTCCCTCGCGTCAGGGGCGCATAGGGCAGTAATGACAAGATTCAAATCCGTAAAACCTACAGGAGAAAGTATCGTCTTATTCAATTCTTCGGCGATCAAGTATGTTTCCACCTTGTGGATGATTGACGGAGAAAGGAGGGCGAACATGGTGTACTCTAAAGGTAGTTTATCAATCGAACAGTCGCGAGCTGGGAAGCACTTCTTCGCTGTGGAGTGTAGATGTGGGCCAGCGCTTTTAGCAACGGGATGCAAGAAGTCAGTACGTTTGGGCAAGGCTGTGCCCTCAATATGGAGAATTTCTTCTTCATCAACTCCCGACCTGCCGTCCACGTCATCAGAACTTGCGCCTTCAGAAAATGGTTTCATCCATCTATACCGCTCCGCGGTCCATGGCCGTTCTATCCTACCACAACTCCGGACAAGTCCTAGTTTGCTCAAGCTTTCATTATCGTAATGAGATGCATCGCTAGCTTGAATCTTCCCTTGCACAGAGGAGTACCATTTCATCATTTCGTCTTCAGTTAGTTTCACCGCTGGCAGAAATAAACAAGAGAAATCAAAACAGTCCGAAGGCATTTTGTGGGCAAACACGGAGGATAATATGGCATGGGTTGCTCGGGCTGCGTGCTTGATGAGACTTGCCGTGATAGATGAGGACTCCTGCTTCAGGTGGACTTTGAACGTATTATTCGCATTCCAGAAGATGTTGAATGATATATCACATGGTAGAGGAACTGGCAGCACCAACCGCATTTGCGGGAAGGGGATAGAGTCGGATGATATCTCGATTAGACTCTGGTAAAACTTCTGTGTTGTTTCCCAGCGACTTGCAATCATTGACCAGGGATCGAAACGTCTAGATATCTTAACAACGCTGGGCCTTTGTTCGCAATATTCCAGTTTTGGGTCTTCATCACCTTTCCAATGTACCGGCAGTAAGTAGTCGTTGACAAGTCCTTCGTTATATAGTTTAAGATACGCCTGGAATGCGGCATCGCGCTGCGCCATCCGTTCTGTTTTCCATCGTTTCGAGCCGTGGATAACTCGAAATTTTGGATCAAGGACGTTGGGTAAGATAACTTTTGCAGCGACCATTCCGTCCTCTTTGCTTTCGTGGAATATAAAGTGAGGCCGAGAGTCGGTAAATGCATAATGTAGCGTGGCGCAAAAATGCTCTAAGTGTTGTCGAGCATTCTCAAGAGTCAAGAGTGCCCTAAAGCACTTTAGTAATTGGAAAACTGAATAAAAAAAAATGGTGACGTTAAAATTACATACCCTGTTGATTCAATTCTAAGATACTGATCCCCTTCCTCCACGATGTTCTCCCTAGCCATGTTATCTTCAAGTCTGCGCATGTCGTCTTCATAAATGCTCTTCATCACATCCTCCAATCTAGTCCATTGTTTCTCCTCAGATATATTATCGCTGTCCAAAAACATGACGAATTTCGAATGTTCTTTCCGGGCTCTGCCCCTCCTCTGAATGAAGGACCTGAGGTTTTTAATGGCATCGAAACAGACCACTAGATGACAAGCTGACACATCGATCCCTTCCTCGAGGACGGATGTTGCGATGAGTAGGTTTTTCTTCCCAGAGCGTAGATCATCGATGGAGCCCTTTTGGGACCTCGTGTCATGAACTTCGGTAATCGTTGATGTTCGGCTCGCGTAGCAAGCATCACCCAAAAAGGCACCAGAAACAATGATATCCTTGAGTCGGGGATGTTTGGAAATAAGATGTGAAAGCATTGTAACGGTGGCTCTTTGTTGGGCAAATATGATTCCAGTGAAGTCTGCCGTGTGTTCGCTCTCCAAAAGTTCTACGAGAAGATTCACTTTGGTAGAGACTACATTGGACTCACTGTCCCAGTCCTGTTTTACGGGGGATATCGACAGTTCAGAGAGCACTTCAGAGATGAACGCCTCCTCTTCTCTGTCCAAGGAAGAATGAAATTCAACCTGTTGGTACATGCCCCGTTTGGTTTCAAGTCGTTCTATGACTTCAGAAATGAAAGCATCTGCAGCCCATGGCCCCAGGTCATCGTGGACACTAATGGCTTGCCTTAAAAGCTTGGATAGTTGTGAGAGGCAATGCGTTTTGCGTTTCTCTAGAGCATGCAACAGCTTTTCTTGGCTTCTTCTGTCCTCTTGTCTTCTGAGCCGTTTGATCCACGGGTCTTTCTCGATGTCCACAGTACCAATGATTCGACTGAGGTTTTGTAGCATGTCCGAATGGATTAGTGAATCCGTCCTAAATTTCACCGTATAGAGTTCTGGGCGATGAACATATCGCATCAACTCCTCCCGGTGGATCCTAGGAGTCTCACATCGAGCATTCAAATTTTTCTCGACCTTCCTAGTCCAATTAGTCAACGAATAAATGGCTTTGTAAGTAGACATACTTCAAGCTTT
Organism: Paracoccidioides lutzii; assembly: GCF_000150705.2. Lineage (NCBI taxonomy): Eukaryota > Fungi > Ascomycota > Eurotiomycetes > Onygenales > Ajellomycetaceae > Paracoccidioides > Paracoccidioides lutzii. The sequence continues at coordinate 289,355 of NW_015440947.1, read as the reverse complement.
CTGGATCGGCCCTGGTAACGGGACTGGCTGTCAACCCCAAAATATGGGGAAGGTCAGTTTTGGTTCCAGTTCTTTGCAGTTGCTCATGATAAAATCGTTGCATGATAGTATTTGCCGGGGAAAATCCGTCGCAATGGTGAGCTAAAGTAGGAGTTAGCTCAACAGCACTTTGAATATGCAGTTACACGTACAGCACCAGTTTTCTTCTTCTTTTTTTTCCTTCCTTTTCTGTTTATTTTTAATTTTTTTTTTTTAGAAAAACCTAGATTCATACCTTCATCGAAAACCAGAAGGGAAATTCGAGACATGGTAACAAACCCATGAGATAAAGCATCAAGGAGTATCTGGGGAGTCGAAACAACTATTCTGATATTCAAAAGTATATCGTCCCAAATTTTCTTCGTGGACCAATAATGCACTTTATCTGATCCTAGCAGGAGTCTCGTCTGATATACAGAAAGCTGCTGGGAGATAATTTTATGTTGCTGATCTGCGAGAGCAACAGTGGGAGCAAGAAACCAAACAAACTAGTTATATATTGGTAGAGTTAATGGATGCCAGTGAAGGGGATATATCAAGGGGAGACCTCCTTGAGACCGAATTTACGAACCTTGTCCTCAGTGCATGTTTCCAGCTCATGTCTGATTCGAAGTATAGCACTAATTTTGACAGAATAGTTTAGACTTCACGCGCAATTAAAACAGAGCTCTATGGGCCCTCTACACAGGAGGTAGTGGACCCGCTCACAGGGGACAAAGGTCATCCACGGATGACATTCCTTCGACAGGAGTTTTGGAAGTAAATGTGACAAGAGCACAGAAAAATTTTACACACTCACATCTGAGTCTTGCCACTTCCAGTGTCCATCTGCCAGTTCATTTGTTAGCAATGTTATTGTAGAATATGGATGAAATGGAAGCATCTCCAAGTTCATGTCTGGGTCGATGCATAACTAAACTCACGGCAATGATAATGTTTTCTTTCAAACTTGCCTCCAGCATTTCCAGCTGGTAGGCTCGTGGTGTGAGAACTGAAGCAGCATAGTTTTCAACTCCAACTCCATTCTTCAAAGCAGAATCAATGACAGGATATTTAGTAGCTTGGGACATCTTTCTTTTCTGATTGAGGTTGATCATATTCACAGGTTGGAATTGAGGAACACACAATGGCAGTATCTGCCGTGCGATTTCCCAAGGATTTATGAAAGGAAATGAAGTGTATGAGTGAAAATTTTCATGAACGTTGAGAGAAGCTTTCAGGCATTCATACAAGTCCTCAGCACCAATAACAATTATAGCTTTGTTGTCTGGGTGAGTGTTGTAACGTGTTGGATGTGTTGTACGTCGCAATATTAGGGAGCTGGCCAATCGTAAGGACTGAACCAGGCAAACCCCGCCAACCCAGGGGACAACCACAAACAAGTGGAAAGTTAGAGACGGAGTCATAACCATGAGGTTGATGAGGGTGACCTTATGAATCTGAAACAGATTTGCAAGAAAATGAAAAGGTTTGGAAGTGCGCCTACTACAATACAAAGCTAAAGGCGGAAAAATAAATGGCGAAAAAAAAAAAAAAAAAAAAAAAAAAGGAATTATTTGATAAACTATTACGGAGCACTGCTAACTGCTAACTTAAAGTCTATTCAAATCATAAGTTGGTCAGGTAATCCTCAATCTCCTCCTTGCTCAGCTTCCGGAACCGTGGCCCTCTTGCGCCTTCCACTCCCTCATACCCTAACAGATGGTCGGCCGGTGGTCCAACAATGCCTGCATAATTGGTTAGTAATAGCACCGAAATATACATGTAGATATTGAAAGATGAACGGCTGATTTGACGTACCGATTTCAACAGTTTCACCATTCATTTCACCCTCAATGGTCTCCTTCAGCGTGAGAAGTGCTATATGGATAGCATCTTCCAGCTCAAGGCCCTCTGTGTATCTCTTTTCAAGGAATGTTTTCGCGCTGGTTGCGCTTTTGCCAATAGCTGTGGCTTTCCATGGGAAGTAACTACCGCTGGGATCGACCTGGTATAAACTGGGGCCTCCCTTCAGGATTCCTCCCGTCTTACCCGACGCCTTCTTCTTGTTTGTGTCTAGTTCTCCCTCCGCAGGGATGGGTTTAACTCCGTCATCCCAACCGGCAATGAGCAAGCTGACACCATATGGCCGGACACCTCCAGACTGCGTAGCCTCCTGCACAACACGGGCAACGTCCTGGACCAATATCCTAGTCGGGGGGTATTCGTTGTAAATTCGTTTATAAGCGGTATGAGAGGTCTTTCGAGCTTTGTCGACGAGGACACGGTAATCAGGACCCATGCCCGAGTAGACCATGCCGATATCTGGAGTGATTAGGGAGATTTTTGACAGTGAAGGAGGTTCTATCAGGGGGGAAGAGGATTTTTTCTCTGTGGCAAGAACGACACCATTCGTAGCTAGTAGGAAACAGGAAGAAGGTGGTCAGCAATAGGTTTAGCAATTGTGATGTATAGGATAGCCAGAGTTACCTTTGATGCCCAAAGCAGTGACACCTTGGTTAACGGCATTTAGAGCATATTCTACAGAGAAAATTAGCTATTATAAGGCTAGGATATACAAGGCGACTATCTCCCTACCGATCTGAACTAGCTTTCCACTACAATGTTTGTCAGTATTTGGAGCTGAAAGTTGTAGATATAAGCCAAGGCGGTCAGAACACACCTGGGAGAGAAGGTAGTCAAGGAAAACGAGTAGCGATCTGCCATTGTAGATGAACCGCTCAGGAGCAACAACTGTAGAAAACAAAAGACAAACCACAACTGGTATGGAGTATAGAGGGTATAGAGAGTGACCAGTGGCAGTGAGAGTGTTGAAGTCGTTGACTTGATCCTCCTCTCGCTGTTGCAGCTGCACGCACATCAGCCAGGCTGCCAGACTGTTTGACGCGGGATTGCTTGCAAGCGTAGTATCGCGTCTATTATGACCAGTAGCATCAACGGCGCTTATGTTGCCTTTTTAGGGCTAGTGGCGGCTCCTGCCGAACCTCCTGTCAATGGACGCGATTATTTCCCGAGGTCTTCCATCCAGCCACTTGTCAACACCTAATAATCGCTGTCTAACTCTGTTGCGGGCACAGGATGTTTGTGCCCCTGCGAAAGTGGCCTATTAACCAGCCAGAGCTTGAAGATGGTTGAGCATCTATAAATTGCTTCTTTATTGACTTATTCTTTGTTTCTCTGTATCCTTTATCCGCGAGTCCCGAACAACTTCTGAGAGACTCGTCAGGATGTCACTCCCTTCCGGTCCAAAGGCTGAACCTCAGTGGCAATCGCCTGAGAATACCTTTTCTCGGACAGCGGAGTCTGGAACGGAGCCTGCGTCTGGGCTTACTAGTTCTTCACGGCGGAAATCGAGTGTACCCGAGACTCCGCAAAGCCAGAACTGGGTGGGAGAAGCGCCATCGCCCTCCCCGTCCGCAAGCTCGTCCAGACACTATCCTCCCAGAACATGCCGTATCTGCCTTGAAACTGTCTTCCCCACCTTTGAGCCTGTATCAGAGAATCTCCCAGATTTCCTCCAGGCTGCTCCCCGTGTTACATACGAGTCAGCGGATCCCGAGCTGGGACGACTCATTCGACCTTGCAAATGCAAAGGGTCCTCGAGATATGTGCATGAAGGATGTTTGAATATGTGGAGACATGCGGATCCGGCATATTCTGACAGGAACTATTGGCAATGTCCCACATGTGGTTTTCAGTATCGTCTGGAGAGAATGAGATGGGGGCGATGGATCACAAGCACCCCAACCCAGCTGGTCCTCACAGTCGCTATACTTCTGCTTGCGATGTTCGTGCTTGGCTTTGTTGCTGACCCCATAATAAAGTTTTATATTGATCCGTTTGATACCATATTCTCGCGGTTCTATGATTCGGATGAAGGGGACAACATTTTCTATCCTGAAGAGGTTGAGGATGTCCGCGAGACATGGACTGAGCACTTTTTCAAGGGCCTTGCTTCTCTTGGAGTATTGTCATTTGTCAAGGTTCTATTCGCTCTTTCCCCATGGCAGTGGTGGAATCTGCGGAATTCGGGTCTGGTTGGTGGAGCTCGTAGACCTGCTGCCACTGGCAGGGATCGAGCGGCCTCCGTTAGTTGGATTGTTCTCTTAATCGGGGTTATAACATTTCTTTGGGTATGTTTCAACTTTAGATTACTAATTTTTCTTCATCTCTAATTGAAACCTGCAGGGAGTGTACAAAGGCGTACGGACATGGAGCCGCAAGGTACTTGAAAAGGCCGGTGACCGAGTTCTAGATGTCCCATTAGAGAACGACGATGAACCCACCGCCACTGCACATACACCTCCGCAAGAGCTGCTGACTTCCAAGAAGGAAGATTGATGTCCATCCATACCACCTGTTTTATACCCTTACCCTCCCCTTCCTCCCCTTCCTTCCCTTTTTTTTTTTTTAACCGTGTTGCCCCAACCTAGTGAGTCCTAGATCAAAAATAGTATTTTTTGATGGTGTGACATCCCTCTTATTTTTTATTTTTTATTTTTTATTTTTTATTTTTATTTTTATTTATTTATTTATTTATTTTTTTTTTGGCGACGTCTACTCTTGGTTCATCTGGACTTAAAACACACTACGCACTACTTAAGTTGTCACGATCCTTTCTTATGGTGTGCCAATTAGTCAAAGTGCGAATATCAATGAAACCTTCGTTAACTGCCTTTATTCCTACTACGGAGGAGATATCTTCTAAGCATCGGAACACTAAACATTTTGTTTTGCTTGTTCCACTTTGTGCTTGCGTCTTTTATCCAAGTTTAGTTGGCGGGAAGATTTGATCATAGTCTCAATCGGTATAGTTCGCTCCAGGGAATGTGCTTTGGTGCAAACCTTGATTCATGGTTCCTGTGCATCAATTACCACCCATCTAGGGGGCTCTTTTTGCTAGAAGGGAATTCTTCGAGCGTTCATTCTGGATTGAACTGTGATACATAAACCAAGTTCTCTCCTTTCTCTTTTTGGGTTTATTTTCTGAATAACTTAGTACTTGACGTAGTTATTCGCAACGCGTGGCTTATATAATGGGTTTGGAGTCAATTACTAACTAAATAGAAAGCAATCGGACGAGAGGGGGGAGGACGCATTCTTCAAAATTTCCGCCTCCCTTTGCTGGATGATCCTTGTGTTTATCTTTTGTCACTACGAAACAAGAACACATGCCCCTGTATCAATCACGGCTTTTCGCAAGACATTCCTAAGTAATGGGACCCAGCAAGGTAAAATTCCACTCGGACATTCGGCCCACCCAATTCCAGGCCATCTATTGGAGCCGCATCTCCGAACAACTTGAACCGTCCATACACTCCACACCAGCAAAAGGCAAATGGCTAACTGTCTCGCGAACGTGGAAAAAGAAAAAGCTCTCAGCAATGTACTCCACAAAATATTTCGACGGTGTTTTTGGGCATCGTACTTTTTCACGCAGGGATTCCAAGAGCGGGGATGAATCTACTCCCTTGGTGGGGGGAGTCTTTTTAAGGCGAACCACCAATGTCAGAGCTGGCCAAGTTTGCCGCTCCCTAACATAGATTCTCAATTGAGGATAAGATTAAGAATAATAAAATAATAAAAATAAAATGCTAGAGATCAGTGCCGTGTGTGGAAATTACGGCAGATAGTTAACTACATGATGTATGTCATCCTTGATGAGCCCCCGGGGCGGGGGGGGGGGGGTGTTCTTTACGACACCCAATTGCAAATGAGGTCTTGAAGAGTGTGTATGATCACACTCATCTCCTTCTGACAACTGATTTTGAATATAACCTAGGTTACAGCGGTTGAATCACCTAAACACCAGGAGCCAATTAGAAACATCATGCTGAGTGTGCCGTAGTCCTGTCAAGCATAAATGCGTTTCTTTTTTATCTTCAATTCAAACAGCCACCCGCCTCCCGTGACAGACGCCATTGGGTGAACGGTACAAGTCGAACCCAACGACGTTGTTGTCTCAGCCGGAATGCTCCCCAAACATCGAGCGGCTACCCCGTTTGGAAAGTTGCCCGAATAATCGCCGCGGGTTTTGCACACGCTCTGGCACGTTCTGCTTCCGCCGTGCGGCTGCCACCGGTTAAAGGATTCCCTGCCCGTGGCCTGATACTTACTTCATGACCTTAGTTAATGCCGAGATGAGAAATTGCTGAGGAGCGGGTTACCCATAATAGCATCATCTATTTGCGCTCCAGTTCCTCGATGGGTCGCCGGCCCCCTTTGGGCTCAAAGGCGCCGCAAGGCAACGATCATCCATCCCATCCACACAGGCTTGTCCACGGGTGCAAGTCAGCAATTTGATAATTATTCACCGTTTCGCCTTGCCCGTACGTAGCTAATACAATCCCCACACGCGGACCACCAAGCGCGGAGTGTTCACTGAATAATTAAGAATACTCAATCCCTGCTTTTTGCCCACGATGTCGCGATATTATTAAGAAATCCTCAATCAATTGAAAAAAATAGAAATTCTTACTGAGGGCTTATCTGATGATGTAAAACTTATTTTTAAGGTGATTTTCGTGTCTTTATATAATCAACTTTGGACGCTAAAAATTTTATTCAACAAATAGATTTTGCATGATTTGAGGAACTACAGAAATCAGCTAATAATAATTATTATAATTATAGATCATTCGATAGCCCTCAGCAAGGGCTTTCTTCAATTAGAGAATCTGCACGACTGACTGCCTTGTTGGGGAGAAGAAGAAGAAAAAGAAAAAAAAAAAAAAAAAAGGAAAAAAAAGGAAAAAAAAAAAAAAAAAAAAAAAAAAGAAACAAAAGGGCCCTGCTGCTTTACTGTTCACCTGCAACTCGTTCAGAACAACGCGCGGGCCAGGCCGGATTGCAGGAATCCAACAGGTTGCTCGAAGAATTATCGCGGGCCACCGGTTGGCCAGCCTTCCCTATTTCGACCTAGCTTGGTCCTTTTCATAGTTAACTCGCCGACATCACCAGTAACTCTGCATTGCTTGTTGATGACGGCACCAAATGCGGAGGCAAACCTATCATGGGGAGAGCCGTAACTGGGCAACCCAAGTATCTCTTAGGAAGCATGAAACCCTGAGCTGGATCTCCGGGGATTTGATTTCGGATTGACTCTTGCATCTTTGCTTTTCTGACGCCGTCAACGGAGGTCCTTTGTCCTTTCGCCCATATCCCTGGACCATGGACGGCTGAACCGTTGAAGCTCAGCTCCTCCTCCTCCGCAGTTCCTAACCCCAGAATAAGAACAATTCTGTTCCCACAACAATGACCTAGATCTCCCAGCATTAAGCTGGTCACTGTTTGACTCTTCCCCTTGTCATGGCCCCCGGAGTCTCCAACCCTGCAGCCATGGTGGCATGCACTCCATGTCGCGGCGTCAAGATGAAATGTATCCGGGAGCCGGACTCGACCGTGTGCAGCCGCTGTAAACGGAAGTCAATCCCATGCTTCTTTGAAGCTCATCGCCGCGGCCGTAAGGCTGGCACAAGGTGAGTGCGGTTCTATGGGAAAAAGTGGACGACTTCACAAAAAAAAAAAAAAAAAAAAAAAAAAACCATTTCTTTATCAACCGCTGCCAGCTCTTTATGTATGGTGGGGTGGTGGGGATTCTATTTTGCTTTACCGTATATGCGCGTTCTATTGCGGTTTTGGGCAGGTTACTCCTGATTGAAAACCATCTCTCTCTCTCTCTCTCTCTCTCTCCTTTTTTTTTTTTTTGGGTCGTTTGAAAAATATCGACATTTTTTAATCGTTTCTGCCAGGCTGCGACCAAGGGCGAAACAGAATCAGAGAAAAAATTCGAAAGATGCCCTGGAACCGAATCATCCTCCCCCATCCGCTCCACCAACTGAAAAATATGTAGCGGTGGATGGCGCGTCAATTGAGCGTTCAAGGCCTTCTATGGCATCCGATAGTCTTTCTCCATATGGCTTGCTCCCAAGATCCGCAACCTCTGGGAAATTCTCTATCGCGAACGTGCTCAATGCCGAAGACGAACCTCCCACACCCCATGCTACAGAGCGTAGAACGAACAGCCCAACAAGCGGTAGCTGCGCGAATGACATGAACGATCCAGTAATTCGGAATCTTGTTGATCTTCAAACAACCCAAAAATTGTTTGATAAGTACGCCTTTCTAGTTTTACACACGAGAATCATTTTTCAATTTTTTCAATTTTTTCAAAAAAAAATTTTTTTTTGTCATCGTCCAAGTTGGTGAGTGAGCCCTGCGAATAACTGATACAATATTCATCATGCAGCTTTTTCACATACATGAACCCTTTCATTTGCCAGTTTGATCCCAAGTTACACACATTGAAATACATCAGAGAGCGCTCATCCTTCTTGTTTTCCGCCGTGCTTTCAGCTGCGGCAAAGATTTTCATGCCACCTCTGTACATGAAGCTTCGCGACCATGTGGAGACCATGCTTAAAGAAATTTTGATCACTGGACAGATGTCAACAGAAATTGTCCAGGGGATTTGTCTTTTAACTTATTGGAAAGAACCAAGTGACTCGCGGACATGGCTCCTCGTGGGCTATGCGATACGAGCATCTATAGACATGGGCTGGCACAAGCTCCACTCGCCATGTCGAGATGGTTCTGCAAATTCCGCGAGAGAATCCGTGCAAACGGAGCTTGATATTCGGGAACTGCGAAGCAAAGAACGAACCTGGCTCATGTTATTTGTGTACGACAGAAGGTATGCAATCTTCCTATCTTCGCCCTGTTCTATTTAACTTCGGAACGCAGCTCTCTATTATCAATTGTGGAAAAATCTGGGATTGGGACTCACTGCATGGACACATTAATTCTAGTGTAAGCCTTCAAATGGGGAAACCGTGGATGATCCAAATGGACCCCCTGATTCGAAACGCGGGAAATTGGCACCAACATATCTATGCGGTGCCAGGCTGCGATCAAATCATGTCTGCTTTCGTACAGCTCCGTATCCTTGGATCTGACATTGTGGAGCTCTTTGGAATCGATCCTGTCACCGCAACGGCAGAGTCAGTTACCAAAGGTGAAGTTATATTGAAACTATTCAATGGAGATTTGGATAGATGGGAGGCTAAATGGTACAAAATCGTAGAAGACGGTAGGTTATCTTGACAACGTCTACATATTCGCCGAGCATTTCTACGTCGCTATAATCATATCGGATACAACCATTGGTAGAACGAATATATAATCAAGTCACCATTGTTCTAACGACAATATTTTAATATATAGTTAGCACCAATGTCGCTCATCGTTTTATTATCCGGTTTTACGGGACACATTTACGACTTCTTCTGCATTCCTTCGGTCTCCAGCTCTCAATCCTGAGTGGAAATATTTCCAAACAGGCACTCTGGGTTTGCTACACTAGCTCTCTAGAGATGCTCCGCTTAGTCGTTGACCGACTAGGTGTAACCTCCCATTCGTCTTACTGTCAAGACTCTGTTCATGTAATGGTTGCTTATGCCGCTGTTGTTATGATTAAGGTATTTACTATCGTCCCTAGCCTCTGTTATTTGGTTTCAGGCTCGCTGTTCCAAGTGTCAAGACTGATGATATACCCCAACATTCCGGTAAACATAAACTGACTCCTGCCATCCCCATTAATAGATTCTACTCTCTCTACCTGGAGAATTGCCTTCTGAATCCGAAAACATGATCCTGGATCTCATCAGTGAAACGAGTCGACACTTCAGCACGCAACAAGCCACAAACACCAGTTCTTATCATCAGAGCAGATTCCTGGAAAATATCGTGGTGCAGTACCGGAAGGCGAAAGAAGAAATATGCTCCTCCGCGAACCAATGGCTTAGACAGCAACAGAAGATGCTTGAGAAGTCCGAGAAAGGAGGAGTTCGTCTACCTTTCCTACCTCAGCCGCTTCGGAAAGGTTCCAGTTCTCTACAGTTGAATTCTTCACGCCCAATGATCACGTCAGTGCCTCCATCCACAGTTTCCGAAAATGTCCAGGTATATCCACGGCACTTGCAAGAACTCAACCAGAGCTCCTTCAACCAAAATGATGTTCAACCCTCCCGACTCCAAACCCGTCAAGCACGTACTTTACATCCTCAACCTGGCTCTCTTATCTGCCAGACGACCAATGCTATCACTCCCAAGCCCGCAAATAACAACGTCTTTAAAACTCTGGCACAGAATAAGCTGGACACTTTCATAGCTGCGGATGGTCAGAGTACTACTGTACCGCTCTTTACGGATGATATTGTCTGGGAGGATATGTTTGCGCATGCAGGGTTTAATATCAGTAGCGGGTCGTTTGTGCCGAAATTGGCAGAGACATGGGAGATGGGCAGATGAGCTGTGGGTGGGTGGGTACGGTTATGGATGTTGAAGACAAGCATCTATTAGCTGCTGGACAGTACATACATATATTTAGATTACTGCTGTTGAAGTTAGACCTAGAATGAACCACAAGCGAGGATAATAGCTCATCCACAATGTTTTATATCTTTAATTAAATGTTTCATTGATATGTTCAAACTTCTCCCTCTAGGTCGCCGTTGAAAGGGGTTTGCAAGATGAACCCAAGATACTCTTTAATAGCTACCGCCAGTTCTCCAAAGTCCAGCATATTATTCTCACTTGTCTTTTACTCACATAAATCCAGAAATCGGTCCCGTTCCCAACACCCCTCGTAATCCCATCTTTCTTCCCACAAGTCATACCCTCTTCTCCAAAACCTACACTCCGAAAAACCCAAAAATTGCCTACGAATATCCTCCAGAGATTATGTGATATTATTCCCCTTCGGCTTGTTTCCATTACCTAGGTCACCGTCGTCGTCCAACAATAGTGTCTGGGCGTCCTGATCGCCCATTTCCCTACCCGTCATTCTGTTCGTAATCATACTCGTACTCCCTCTGAAACGTGCAACGCACTGCAATATATTCCCGACTCAACCATCTGCCTACGACCATCCCAATATGGCAAATCCGTCGCTCCCATGCCCATCCACAGCCTCCTCGCCATCTCATACGTCGTCACTCTCACACGCGGAGTCTCAAAGATGCTCCCAACTTCGCCCGCCCTGCACACCAGACCCTGTACCACCCGCGCACGTTCACTCAGCACATCAGCAATCACCCTCTCCGACTCCTGTATGCTAAAGAGACAATGTGTGTCGTTTCAAATTCCAAAATGCAACGGCCCGCTCCCGTACACCCCCGGGAACACGTGTAGGGTCGACAGACGCTTCAGAACCAACACCAACTCCTCTGGCATGAGGGCGCTGGCAAACTGGCCCAGAACAATGCTCACAGGTGCCACTTGGAATTGCATACGGGTGCACAGACCACCGGTTGCAGCACAGGGTCAGCGTGGGAGGAATATAAATTGCCCGAAGGCTCCGCAGGCGCGGCAGAGAGGCTGCCGGAATTCGAAGTACAGTTGACCCAGAGGGAAGCTAGCTGATAGCTGCACACGATGAAGAACGTGGAGAGTGTGTGGGGCATGCTTTTATATATAGTAAATTGGATGGGTGCAGAGCGTCTATGAGGCAGAGGGTTAGAAGTGTGTTTAGATCGAGCTGGAAGAGGATGGCGATGGAGAGTTCCGTGGGTAAGGCGGGTACGGTTGGTTTCTGCTCGCTGGTAGGGTTGAGCGGGTGGGTTTAACAGGCAGTGGAAGTGGTAGTGGCAATGACGGTGACGGTGGGGGTTCCTGGAGAAGAGAATTGCCCGCGATATTTGGGTATGAGGGCAATTCCACCTTGAATCGTGCAGGTCGCAGTCGACGGTGTCCAATTTCCCAGATTCCATTTTTGATATATTTCATCGTGAATAGTTGTCGTAGATGGAAGAGAGGTGATGTTCTCATAGACAGGAGTTAACTATCAGGTCAGCTTGTCATACATGCCAATTCTGAACAGCCAATTAAGCATCCTTAATTGTCCTTTACATCGAAGACTCGGTGCTCGGTTCACCTCTGGTGCCATCTTGATGTATCTTGATGCATGTTGCCAGCTACTCAATCACATCTTAGGCGACTTTTGACCCATCACTTTGCCAGCATGTCTGTTCAAGAGTTGGTTATGCACTATTCGTATATTTATAGAGCTGGCAAATGGGTAATCATTTCCCATCAAAGATATTGTTGGATTCGATATTTGAAGAATTATGCAGTTGTTGAAGTTGGATTGGCCGTAGGATCTGGGGGTGGGTTTAGTAGGAATTATAAATAGAAGCGTCAGGTGTGGGGCCTGTGTGGCAGACGGAGTTAACTCTGGACCCTATCCGACAAGTCATTGCATGTTGACTCCGAGAAATAACAGCATGTAAAAGGGGGAGAAGACGGGAAGTAACAGGGGTTAATTAGGCGCCTTAAATTAAATGAATTAACACTATTAGCACACATAGCAGCAGGCATATGACAACAGCTAGCCGCGATAAATGAGCAGTGGTATGGGGCATTTCGGAACGGCCATTAAGTTAACTAGTTAGTAGTTAACTGACGGAACGGTTAAATATTGAGACATGAAAGTGAGTGGCAAATTTCCATCAGCCCAACCTATAGATGCTCGTCGCCTCTTTTTTCTATTTAAGGCATAAATTATTTGGGGTTAAGGTCCGAGAAGTAATCGCATTCGAACGTAAATATAAACAATTAACACCAGTCACTTTTGGACATAAGAAAAATTAAACCGTACAGAGGGATACGGCGATATGAATGTTGAGTGAGGAGACGAAAATGCGTTAAGCTTTTCCGAACACCCCCTCTTCGGTGGTAGCCTTTGCAAGTATGGCAACAGCTGATCCAGCGAAAGCTATCACACCAGAAAAGATGGAAACTTGGGTAAAACTGTGATATTGCTTGACCAGCTCGCCACTAATCGGTGGCCCTATCAGTCCTGCAAGCGCGGCAATGCTCATGCCCATACCCATGTATGTCCCAATGTTTTTCGGGTCCCTGGCACAGGTTGATAAGCAGACGGCCATGCCCGAGACGATGGCACCGGAGCAAAAGCCAAACAGAGTCGCGAAAATTATTATAGATGCGTTGGAGGTTATTTTTGGCCAGCATAATATCAGCACCCCTGACGAGACGCCGGATGCAATGACCATGTTGAAGCGTCCGAGTCGGTCTGCTAAGACGCCGGGGAGAACTCTGCCAAAGAAGGATGCTGCGTTCAACATGGAGAGAATGTATGAAGCGAGGACTTTACCCATTCCGTGCTCCACCGCGTAGCTTGGGAGAAAGAATATAGGGGAAAATACGCTAAGAGTCATGAGAAAACTAAAGGTGATAATTGCTACATATTCTGGCTGTTTGAATGCGGATCTGAGGAAGAAACTCTTCGTTCGTGGCGGTAGACGGGAACGGATAGCTGCGCACGAGGGTGCGAGAATGCCCAGGACAAGAAAGCCGCAGATGCGAACAGACCAGCCGAAACTCAGTGAAGCGCTATTAAACATCTTGCCAAGTGCAATTGGGAAGATGACTCCACCGATCGAAGATCCCGCAACCGCGATGCCCATAGCCGCTCCGCGTTTTTTGCTAAAATATTGAGGTGTTGCGGCCATTGACGGAGCCATGGTCATGCCCATAGATATACCCCCAAGAACTCCTTGGGCTAACATGATCTGGTAATATTCTTTCGAAATGCTCGTCATCATAATGGAAAAGAAGTGTAGTACAGCAGATGGCCAGATAATCTAATGAGTAATTTAGCAGTGTTTTCTGATTTTCCACATCGGACGCGTCTCCCTGTAACGTACCTTTGCTCCGTATCGGTCGAAGAGTGGGCCACCAACAAGGGAACCGGAAAACAAGAAGAAAACCTGCAATGAGCCAACCCAGGATATGGCTGACGGAGACGAGTCGCGCAGTTGATGTGACATATAGTACTCTTGGAATACGCTGGATGAAGACGTGTCAGAGACAGAACAGAGACCAATCCCAACGCCTGTTTGCTAAGAGACGCGGAAGACTTACCCATAGGCGTTGACGTATCCGAAAGTGCAGAACAGCACACCAGACGTGCCCAGTGCTACACTCCATGCCCTGGCACCTCCATCTGGGAAGGAATCCTCGAGCTTCTCATCAATATCAGCACGGTCCGTCGAGTCTCCCTGGTCAGAGCTCTGCAGACAATGCTCCTCCTTTGGGATTGGTTTGTCGTTCAGGACTTGGCCCGTCATGATTTGACGAATAAACAACCTCGGGAGGCTGCTCAAAGTTTAAGAAGAATAGAGATAGAAGCTAGAGGGGAAAGAAAAGGACAAAAAAAGAAAAGTGAGTCTCAGAAAGGGAAAAGCCCGGAATTTGACTCTTGAGCAGCAGTTAGCTCCTCCGCAAACGTGCTTTCTTTGTATTTGAGACTGATAGAGCTATTAAAGATATTGATGATTGATGATTTGAGAATATTGAAAATATTGAGGACCCTTCTGAAGGTGCTTCAGTGAAAGGGAAAAAGGATTGTCGAGGTATATATACACAAGTCGTGTTTATATATGAAGGAGAGTGTGTGTGGGGGGGAAAGAGACCGTCCCCGGGGTATTAGTTAACAACTGCGGACGTCATCCTCCTTTTTCTCTCCGCTTTCTTTCTCTCCATTCTCCGCATCCAGCTGATTCCAGCACCACCGTGCGCCATTGCCAGCAAAGTTCAGTTATAAAGCCAGCTACAAGTTACGCATCAATGCACGACATCGGGCAAGGAGTTGGTAACTCTGGCGCGTCAACACAGGCTAACATCGGGTTCGTCGGGCACAAAAACACCCGTGGGCCGACTGGACTTGAAATCTGGACTCCGGAGCAACGGGGATAACTTCAGCAGCCAGAAGAGATTCGTCCTGGGTCGTCCTGGACCGTCCAGGAGATAGCATGGAATGTGGACGCCCAAAATCTGACAAGCCTTCAGGTCAAACACATGTCTCCCGCCTCCAGAGCACGCTTGCCAGAAGAATAGTAATGAAAAATCCCAGGCGGGAAATTCCCGTTTGCTGTGGAGGAATCAAAGACACGCTGGATACTTATTATACATGGATTAGATGTCGAAACATCAACTTTGATGACACTGAATTTTCCCAAAGCGGGCCGAGAAGCAGAACCCTTGGAACAGAAAATAGGGCACGTGATAATGATAAAGTTAATTCACCGAAAACTCCGAATATCTCAGTCTTTTACCCCTGAAAAGCCCGAAGCTTTGAAATCAACCGCTGCCCGGTTCAAAAACGATGGGGGGAAGAAGAGCAGGCGGCAAGGAAGGGGGGGGGGAAAGGAAAGGAAAATATATGTTTGCTCGGAAGATGAGCTTGCTAAATGCATTTTGTGAAACTTCTGCTTGCGGTCATACTTTTTTTATACCCCGTTTTGCCTTGTGGAAGGAGTTGGTTAGTTAACTACGGAGTAACTACGGAGTACTCGTACAGAGTTGAGATTGAGGGTCGCACAGACTGTTGAAATTACAGGCTCCTAGGTGTAACTATGGGTATCACGAGCGGGAAATAGTGGAGTCTGCTACTCCTTATGCACGCCATCCTGCACCACGGAAACGCCGCCGTCCAGCGTGGCCTGTGAACAATGTCGTTGCCGGAATATTAAATGCGACCAGGATTTGCCATGCGATCAATGCCAAAGATCCAAAAGCATTCCGATACATGCCTGTACCTATGCGCCAGCTAACACGCCGTCTTCTCTTGCTTCTACCTCAAGACTGTGTGCCAGTCTACCTTCACAGAAACAACTACACCCACCGCTACCGCCGCAGCGGCAGCGGCAGCTGCCTCAACCTCGACCTCAACTGACTCCAAAGCCCACTGCATCTATCTCTCGAGGGAACCGTTATGGTAACACTCACGCATATCCCTCCCCTGGGACTGCAAATCTATCGGGCCAGAGTTCATATGCGGATGATCAGAGGAGTGATATGACTAGATCTGCTCCCAATGCTGGTCGGAACTTCGAGTCTGCGGTGACCATCCAGGCTCTGCTCGACCGCGTCCAGCTGTTGGAGAAGAAGTTGGCCGAGAGAGCACGCACGACTACAATTGATATATCTTTATCACCCGCTAGCAGGCTGTTAGCTCTTTTGGAGGTTCCTGCAGAGTCCGAACCTGCTGTGAGAGGGGTCTTCTCGAAAACGAGGTTTTTCGGTTCCAGTCATTGGATGAATTGTGCTAGAGAGGTTAGAGGACTTCCCTTTCTTCCCCATTTTCTTTTCTCCATTGCTATATATCCTTCTTTTTGTTTGAGGAATCACATAAACTTTTCACTCACTTTTATATGAATAAGCTGACCAAACCATAAGTTCCATACGGTGTATGGCTTGAGGAGGATGATACAGGGATAGCCAAAATATTAGATCGATGCAAGGTATTGGCAAGAGCTGCCAAAATTAGACGACCAATTCGCCAACGGGATCCTGTGGATTTTAAAGACCTTGTGCCAACGCGTGAGACCGCCGACCTACTTGTTCAAGGCTATCTCCGTACCTTCGAGACTGTCTATCGAATCCTGCATGTGCCCACTTTTCAGCAAGAATATCTTCAATTCTGGATCAATCCACAGTCGGCCAGGCCTACTTTTGTAGTTCGGTTGCTTCTTGTTATGGCTTTCGGCACTTGCTTTTATAAGGGTCAAGATGTCTCTATAACGCCACGGACAACCGCAGCGCCGTGGATCTATGCCGCTCAGGCCTGGCTAGGTGGCCCTTCAGAGAAGATCCGTGTCAATATCTCTTGTGTACAGATACAGTGTCTTCTTCTTTTAGCCCGGCAGACCTGTGCAATTGATGGTGACCTGGTTTGGATATTGAGTGGTTCCTTATTTCGAGCAGCAATGTACGTTGGTGTACATCGCGATCCACAACATCTCCCAAAGATGCCCAGCTTCCAAGCAGAGCTACGGAGAAGGCTATGGGCTTCCGTGCTGGAAATTGTACTGCAGTCAAGAATGGATGCGGGTGGAGCACCACTGATATGTCGTGACGATTATGATTGCGAACCTCCTTCGAGTATTGACGACCTGGACATGAATGCTGATGACCCCGCCGCCATGCCCTTCGTCATGGACGGATTCACACAAACTACAATCAAAATTGCGCTTATGAAGTCCTTCCCCGTCAGGAGCTGGCAAAAGCGATGAACGGTATACGCCACGAACTTTCGTACGATGAAGTGCTGAAACTTAACGGTGAGCTCATCACCATCTATCGTGAAAACTCGTTTTATCTCCTCAATTCAGGATATCCTTCGCAAGAGGAAACCACGCGACCAACTCCGTTTCAAATGAACTGCATTTCTGTCCTCACTAATAGGTTTATACTGGTTCTACACCACCCATTCGCTGTCAAATCAAAAAGGAACCCTCGATTCTATTTCACCCGAAAAAATCTGTCTCGACGCAGCTCTCCACATCCTTTCACCTAGCGGAGGTAGGAACACCACTAACAACAATTATTGCAATCCTAGCATCAATGAAAATCCAAACGCAAACTCCAGGAACTCCAACGATCACGATGACTTTTACCGCCTAATATCCCACTCCGGAGCCTTCGTCCGCAGCACCCTCATCTACGCGAAGTTCACCATCTGCCTCGAACTTCTATATCAGCTGCAGGGGGACGCCTCGTCGATCTTCCCTTCTTCCGTTCCTCCATTTCTTTCCTGTTCATCGTCAGCAGCGTCACGATCATGGCGAAGTGAGCTGCATGCCGCAACAGAGAATTACATGCAATTGGCCAAGGGCCGGATCCTGGTGGGCGAAACGAATATTAAGGAGTATCTGTTCGGCAGGTGTGTGATGGTG
>NW_015440947.1:267679-271550 GCF_000150705.2 Paracoccidioides lutzii | reverse complement strand
GTAAGTTGGCGGTTGCAGAATGCTATACGTGGTTAAAGGAGCGGGCGCAACAGTTTGGGTGTGGGGAGGTTGACGAGCAAGAGGAGGACGGGAGTGCGGGGGCGAATGACTCTAGTAATGACTATGATGGAGGTTATGAGGAGTATCAGGGGATTGAATGGGAAGGCTTGGTGAGTTTCATCTCTAATTTTGTTCTTGCTTTCTTCCTATTGAATGCAGAGCCTTGGTGGAGAAGAGGTTCAACATTCAACACACTTTTGGAGCAATGTGATGTCCGGATTGATAGTTCCCTGCTGTCCATTTCATTTGTCATCTGTTTTTGTTCTCTTGTTGAATTGACACTGACATCTAATTGCTTCTTTGCTACCACAGGACTCACAGTTTCTCTTCGACATACCGGATTCTTGGTTATTTTCCAGCTTACCGGCCGGTGGGACGTTTAATAATTAAGGAAATGCGACAAGCTTTTGTTTTGCAGCTTTTTGTCTTACTTTCATCTGCAGATCGTCTTCTGATGTGCCTCATTAACTATCGGCGTCGTCCCGGGGGGGGGGGGGGTGTAACTAATATTGAACCTATTTTTATCTCTCCTGAATCAATTTTTCATTAATGAATCGTCAGGATCCTGCTCCACCAACGCATGTCAGTCCGTTTTCTCCGCCACATTAACGAACCACATACGACTTATTCTGTGTGTGGGGGCGGTCATAGCACTGCTTTCGCAACCATCATGAGCGACAGAACTCATCTTCGTCGGAGTAGTTGCTCTACCGGTGTCCCCCTATATAACTCGTAATGGGTCGCTGACAGAGCAACAAAACTAAATAGAACTAAATGCCTCAACTTATTTTAGTTTATGGGGGTTTATGTCCACCTGGTGCTCCTGGTTGAGGGAATAACGAAGTCTTGGAAGCTTGAGCATAGTTGCTGGCTGTTCTCCGTAACTACCTGTAGCAGCTAACGCAGCATTAGTTAACTTGTTAACTGGATGTGAGAGGGGAGCAAAGGGGAGCGTGGCTTCTTTTGCATGCGATTAGCCCTAACTAACTAACTACTCCATGATTAAATACTCCGCATCGTGTTCTTTCTCGCCTTCAACCAACACCAGAAGTCGGTCGCGTGGAGCTTTATTATATCTTATCAAACTATTCACTAACTAATTAACATGCAAAGGGCAAAGTGGTCGTTAACTGGCTAACTTAGCACCAAGCGCATAACAACCAGGGATGGTTCTTGATTCTGCGCCCATTTTGGCCCTCATCCTCTAACAAAAGCACCGAGTCCCTCTCCTCCCTCCGCTCCATTTGCCCCGATGCTGACACATGCAGTTAATTTAGTTAACTAGGGATTAAAACAAGTCGCCAGCGGGGATAAGCCGGATCGGTCAGCGTTTGCCTCTTCCGGCGCGGTTCTTTGAAACAGGGACATCGTATTCTGAACCCGGCGGACTCTTTGTTCTCCAGATCAGATAACTACTTCTGCGGGTCAGATCCATACACGCAAGGACACTCTATTCCATTCATACCAAGGCCTTGGGTCCCTTCGTGCGGAGATGCGAAGCGCTCAGAGGAGCCTTGAGAGCCTTGACAGCCTTGACAGCCCTGATTTTCCACGGCTCTGCTTGGGGCTATCTAATCCTTCTATTTAGCTCAGTGGCTACACTCCAGCACCGGTCACTAAATTTAATTAATTTACTCGGCCAACTCACCGAGACAGGCCCTGCTCCAACGTGAGTTCGGCACAGAGTTCGTTGGCCAGCTAGCTGGGGGTGGTGGGGGGGGGGGGGGCCGTTTCGTTAAATAACCCTCCATCCGCCGCTATCGTCATCACGAACTCTGCCCTCGTTTCTTCCCCGCCGGAATCAAACCCAAAAGCTCCCCAAGGACAGCTTCCAGAGGTTTATATCATTATTCATAAATGTTATAAATGTTTGCGGGTCGCTTTTTCCCATTCATTCCCTCTTTTCTGATTTTTGCTGAAAAGACTGGGGAAAAGCAAAATATTCATAGACAATTAATAGAAGTATCGGCTTAATTTCTCTACCCGAGCAAATTTCCGCATCGTACATATCCGTCCACTATCCACACTGGCGGGCTCTCTCTCACGAATTTACTTTTTGTACTCTTTCTGTGACAAGATGATATCACTTCCTCACTCAATTTATATCGAATCTGCTTCCTATTGAGAGTCCCACCTGGGACTCTCCCCAGATTTTTCATTCATTGCCGTCATCACCACTCGAATACCCCCCGCTCCGTTAAAATCCGCCCCTCCAAAATCTTCATCTACATCCCTCTCAATCGATATTATGAAACTCTTCGAATCTGACGCAGAACCAGGCGTCTCCGACCGCTCCTCCTCTGAACTCGATCACATAGCCACCACTACGACAAACCGAAAAGCCTCCTATACAACCGCGAGCACCCCAACTCCCTTTCCCACACAACGGCAACACTCGTTCGTCCCGTCACAGCGCGAATCACTCACTGCTGCAGAACGCGCACGGCGGAACCTCAATGCTAAGCTCGCAAACCCCCTTGCTGGTCTCAGCCATGCCACGCTCATGAAACGCGGCGGCCGCTATGCCCGCCAGCACCAGATCGGCGACGAGGAGGATATCCGCGCCTTTGAACTAGGCGCGGTGCTGGCGCAGGCGCCGGAGAAATATGAAAGTGTCCAGGGTTTGACGGAGAAGGAGCTGGAGGTGCTCAGGAAGGAGTTTACGAATCGGTGGTCGCAGCCCGGTCTTATGTATCTGGTTATCATTCTTTGCTCGCTCAGCGCGGCCGTTCAAGGGATGGGTTAGTATTTCTCCCACTTCTCTCTATGACTGTTCTCCACAATCTTGTCGTTCCCTGATCCTTATGTCACATTTCAGTTTGTCGATTTTGAAGCTCTTCAATACTTGTATAGCCACACCAACCACATTTGTTGATTTTCCCGAGATTGAGTTTTCGCCTTGCTGGTTTATTGGGCCTTTGCCTTTCCTTGTTCCATGGTTCCACTCCATTTGGATCGGAAGCTTGAACTATAACCTCCCCCCCCCCCCCCCCCCCGGGGTCTCCCTTTAATTCAAAGTCTAACAGCGTTAAACAAAACCTTAGACGAATCCGTCGTCAATGGAGCCCAGATCTTCTACAAATCCCAATTCGGCATCGGCGGCCTCGACCCACGCTCAACATGGCTCGTTGGCCTCGTGAATGCAGCTCCGTATCTGTGCTGCTCCCTAATAGGCTGTTGGCTTACGGTCCCCTTTAACCACTGGTTCGGCCGGCGCGGCACAGTGTTTATTACCTGCTGTTTCTCCGCTATCGCGTGCTTTTGGCAAGGCTTCGTGAACTCATGGTGGCATTTATTCATCAGTCGCTTTGCCCTAGGGTTCGGAATCGGCCCCAAATCAGCCACAGTGCCCATTTATGCTGCAGAAACAACCCCACCAGCCATTCGTGGTGCGCTGGTTATGCAATGGCAGATGTGGACTGCCTTCGGCATCATGCTCGGCTACATGTCTGACCTTGTCTTCTTCGAGGTGCACGACACTCCCACCGTGACTGGGCTAGGGTGGCGTTTGATGTTAGGCTCCGCCATGTTCCCTGCCATGTTGGTATGCACCTTCGTTTTCGCCTGTCCCGAGTCCCCCCGCTGGTATATGAGCAAAGGTAGCCATTATAAAGCATACCGATCTATGTGTCGTTTGCGCTTTATGAAAGTACAGGCAGCCCGCGACCTGTTCTACATGCACACTCTGCTCGAGGCGGAGGCGACCATGAAGTTGGGTCAAGCCAAGATTCTTGAATTAATCACCGTCCCGCGCAATCGACGTGCACTAATCGCCTCCGAAATTGTCATGTTTATGCAACAGGTTAGCAAA
>NW_015440947.1:0-267614 GCF_000150705.2 Paracoccidioides lutzii | reverse complement strand
CCAAAAGCTCCCCCCCCACAACTGCTATTATTCCATGCATATGTACACTCCTCTAACATTGTACCTGCAGTTCTGTGGTGTAAACGTAATAGCCTACTACTCCTCCGAAATCTTCCTGGACGCTGGCTTCTCTCAAAAAGCGTCTCTAGCCGCCTCCTTCGGCTTTGGAGTTATCAATTGGCTCTTCGCAATCCCAGCTATCTACACAATCGATACATTCGGCCGTCGCAATCTCCTCCTCGTCACCTTCCCGCTCATGGGCCTGTTCCAGTTGCTGACGGGGTTCTCCTTCTGGATCCCCACCGACGGCTCTGCCACCATGCGCAGAGCCCACACCGGCTGCGTCGCGCTGGGTATCTATCTCTTTGGCATCGCATACTCTCCCGGCGAAGGTCCCGTACCCTTCACTTATTCGGCCGAGGCGTACCCGCTCTACGTGCGTTCGCATGGCATGGCGCTGGCGACGTCGACGACGTGGTTTTTCAACTTCATGCTTGCGATTACGTGGCCGAGTTTGAAGCATGCGTTTAAACCGCAGGGTGCGTTTGGGTGGTATGCAGGTTGGAATATTGTTGGATTTTGCCTTGTGCTGCTGTTCATGCCGGAGACGAAGGGGAAGACGCTTGAGGAGCTGGATCAGGTGTTCTCGGTGCCTACAATGGTGCATGCTAAGTATGGGGTGGCGGAGCTTGTGTATGTTTTCCGCAAATATTTGTTGCGGCAGAAGGGGTTGAAGAAGGTGGTGCTTTTTGAGAGGGATGACGGGGGCAGTGAGAAGAGAAGGGCTGACAGTGGGAGCACGGGTGGCAATATTGATATGAAGGCTATTGTTAATGGGAGGGGGGTGGAGTTGAGTGATGAGGGGAGGTTGGAGAATGGATAATTTCAGACTGGCAAGTTGGTGCCGTTCGTTTCTTACGTTTTTATGCTTTATGCGTCATGGTTTAATTTCTTGATTGGAGTATTTTTTGCATTGGGGTTTTTATTTATCTAGAGATACCTATCCATTCATCTCGCTGTTTGCTATTGTAGGCGAACATCTCTTTTATATACCACTAGCATGTTTTTCTATCAATCTTGGTACCCATGGGGATCCTTTTATCCGTGTTCCTTTTCTTTGGCAGAATGTCGGCGTGGCTAGGCTATCCTGCAACGTATATACATTCTCTTTGTGATATCCTATTCCTGGTTGGCAGCCCAAACAGGACCAAATGATATTTGTCAATAAGGATTGTGTTTTGAGTTTAATACATCTTAGGGAGAGAATTGGGAGACCACAAAATTCTTGTTTTTATTAAGTATTTCTTTCACACCACTCCGCAGTGGGATTGGCTGATTTTATGGCGAACAACCATCAAAGCAAGACGCTCAATATTTATCACATCACCTCTTAAATATAACAATCCGTAAAGTCTTCTACACAGATTAGTCAATATCCATGGGCATGATCTGCATTTGAGTGGAGCGGTGACAAGGAATTAATGGAGGGAAGAGTCAGACAACAGTTGGTACTTTTTGTTATCCACATACATGTTTCAGAACAGGTCTGTGTGAAAATTTGCTTCATCATAGTAAAGTGCAAGGGTATGAGGTAAGGGAGGGAAGGAAACGAATAGCTGAACAGAAAGAGCATGGAACAACATACCAGTTAGCAGTGTTAGGCGATCAAGAGTGGTATCGTAGGATGCCAAGCTTAATTCTTCGGCCTCTGAAAGAAACTATCGATGCGTTTTTGCGAGGCATCATGTTTGGATCTTCCCACACCAGGAGTGCGCCTGAGATTATGGAGATGTTGTTTCCCGTTTATTGTTAGGACTGTCATCGCATATCCAGACAGTGCCGGCGTTGGAGCGTTATCAACCATTTGAGTTTTGTTGGAAGCATCCTTTCGGTTCCCTTGGCCGTCGACCATTGCCGGAGCTGGATTTGAGGATTTATCTTCAACCAACCTTCCGACAGCAAGTTCTAAATAGCCAGTGTTGGACCACGACGAAATGCGTCTTCCAACCTCAACATTGGGGCCCAGGATGACGTGTGTTGAAAGAAACAGTCGAGACAAAGCTTCCCAGAGCGCAGAGAGCAAGACGCCATGGGAAACCACCGCAACAGACTGTGTGGTATGACCCATACCGTAAAGGACTGGCAACAGATGGTTGGTGAGGAACATATCCACCCGAGAAGCGATAGAAGCCTGAGATTCAGGGTCTCCAGCCATCGTCTCAGTACCAGATTTCCCATCCCCGCCTCGCATAGCAAGCCATGATTTTCCTTCCAGACAACCAAAGTCTTTCTCCCTCAGAAGAGGTAAGATGACAGGTGATGTTTGTGTGCCAACCCTACTCTGCTGTTCTCCCCCAACAAGGCTACAGATCCCTTCAGCAGTGATGCGAGCCCGCAGCAAATCCGACGAGAATACTGTGGTAAACTCGATGCCTTGCTCCTCAAAATGCAGGGCTAAGCGCTGAATTTGTACCATGCCATGGTTTGTCAACGCCGAGTCCGTTGTTCCTGCACTGAAAACAAATTGACCAGTATGAGCTCCGGCCCACGCTTGGCACACAGATCACAAAAGAGAGAAGTAAATGCTTCATACTAGACCTGGGCAACATTGTGCTCGGATTCGGCGTGGCGGATGAGAAAGAGCCTCATGATGGGGCGAAGGCGGGGTTGGTTTTGAGAATGCCTAAAAGGTCTGGGGACATCGAAACATTGCCTGCCGTCTTCCAGAATGACAACCCAGATAGCCCAGTGTTCCTATGATTAAAAAGAACGGTTTGAGAATGCACTCAAAAACAGGAAGATTCAGAGCAAAAATATAGAGATCGTTTAGATAAGTTTAAAGAAGCGGAAGATAATTTGTTTGGAGGCTAATATGCTGACTGCACTAGCGTCTTGGCAATTGCCCCGTGTTCCGACGTTGACTTCATAAACAATCAGATATTTTATATCACAGTTTTCATGGCGGGCCATTGTATGCTACAGATAAGGGCGGCATTTTGATGCTCCTGTTTGCTCATCTGAATTTGAAGGACTGGGAACTAGGCAAAGGACGTCATTGCAGTTGATTGAGACATTTCTGCTATCACGGGTCAGTGGCCAGGGCCATGCATCAATGCAGGGTTTATCCCAACAAAAGCTGCTCTACTTTGCCAAATATACTATCCAACTGTGTCTATAATCGAATGGTGAGCGCTTTTGCGTCGTGTTATCTACTTGCTTCCATGCTCTGTCGCTCCCTACAAGGTGGGCTTATATTTCAGCCACAACATGAGTTGGTAGCTGTCTCGCTCTCTGGGTTTTCTTCCTGGAAGTCCACTTTGGCAGCGCGTATTACATAGGAACCGCCTGCTGGTTCTTATCCATAGAGGTTTCCATGTCCCGCTTTCCCTACTACCAGGCCGGACAGAGGGTTACTGATCCTGTCGTGTTTATAGGCAGTACACTGCCGGAGAGAGCTTCAGTGATCCCCAGCCAACTACATGTGCCCATGGTGGATACTTTGTTTGTGATAACCGTTTTGAATTCCTCTGCCGACAACGCCCTTGAGACGCCTGATAATTTTCCGGCGGAATAACCCTCCCTGATCTTGGAAGTTGTTGCCGATTTCCAAATCACAGGGCGGGGAACGGTCAGCTTCATGAATATTATCTTATCATCATGGTGACGGGAAATTGTGTTTACTTCTCACAAGCAGGCCCATAGTGGATGACAACTAAGATTTCTCACTCCCTCTGTCATTGTGATCTGAAACCTCACTTACTCTTTGTTTATTAAACCGGTGGCAGACTCTATTATTATGGATCCCAAAGAACCCGACATCTCCACTGTAGT
The DNA here is from genome assembly GCF_000150705.2 of Paracoccidioides lutzii. Lineage (NCBI taxonomy): Eukaryota > Fungi > Ascomycota > Eurotiomycetes > Onygenales > Ajellomycetaceae > Paracoccidioides > Paracoccidioides lutzii. Next base: position 263,783 of record NW_015440947.1, on the reverse strand, counting down.
CACGCATACAATTACCTTTTCACAATCCCCGGCCCCCAACGGCTTATTAGTTCCTGCCACTGGTACCCACGACTCCGCCTACGGCATGCTAGGCCTTGGCGTGATGGAAGTTGTCAAGTCCCCGACCGGCGTGGTGGCAAGGGATACATCGACCTCGGCCCGGGCCACTTTTCTTCTGACTCCGAACCCGGCCGGATGTGTTCTAAATGCGCGCTTCTGAAAAGTTACTATTCTCGAATGCACTTCCACACCAGTAACGTACACAGTAGTCCCCATACAGGGCATCGATGAGAAAGCCTTTTGATACTGCAGCGGCGTTCGAGTCACTGTTCTCAACTGATGTGAATAGATGGCACCGTCACCAATACTGAAGCCCTGGTTGTAGCATTTGTGTCAATCCAGCCTTTTTTATAGATGCGAAGGGAAACCAGCGAAAGGCGTGTAGACATGGATGATGCTCTACCGCGCGCCGCTGCGGATTGATATTGTGCGGGAGGGGTGCGATGTTGATGCGCCAGTCCAAGGGTAGGCTAGGTCAGACCGTAGAGGAGAGGAAGGGGAAAGGGTGGAGATGGAGGGCGGATATTGAGATTTTGAATACTCGGGGCGAATTTTATCAAAAGTATCACAGGAAGGTTATGGGTTTGGGATGAGCAGATGAGGAGGAGACAAGGCAAGACAAGGCAATATTGGGCTTTAAAAAGAAACAAACTTTTTGCCTGCTTCTTTCTTGCTATTTTCGCTGGATTCCCCATGAATTAATTTAGCTTTTTCTATTCGCAGCCTGCCAGGCTACCCCCGTTTCTGTGATGCTTCGGCCCATCTGATATTTATAATAATGCCTTACGGAAAAAGGATCTAAGGAATCTCTCAGAGTAACTAAATAGCGAGAGACTAAACGGGCTTCAGCCTCGTCCTTGAAATTGGGAACCAGCCAGAAGAATGAACGGTGTAGGAATAGGATCTAGCACCTCATGTTAATATATTCCACCCAGTGTATAATTAAGTCAACCCCCTTTTTCCGTCCTTTGGCAAAATTCACCGAGGTTGATCGCTGTTCTACGATGTGAGTGACGTCATCCATCCAAGAGGCTCTTCACGCGACCCTTCGTGGCAATAAAGCGGAGAGGATGTGGCGTTTGTCTCCCTGCTACGTATAGCTAATGAATGGGGGTGAAAACACAGTTAAACCATTAAATTATACCTATTAGCGCAAATTTCACACATTGCTCTAATTAAATAACAGCCTTTGAAGAGAGAATCCTTTTTTTATCTCTCTCTGTGATTCACCTGATTATCGTAACTGGTTGAAGGACCCGTCTACACATATTTTGTTTCCTCAAATACACACTGTCTGTCCCCATCTCTCTCTCTCTTTTATTCTGGTTTTCAATCTTTCTCTCCTCTCTCAGCTCGGGGTGTTCCTTATCACACAACCCGCCATATCCAGTGGACCCCTTTGAACTTGGCTCTCCCGAAATAAACTCACGGTTCCTGGCGGAGTTAAACCGGACTACCAAATCTTGTCTCGGGATATCTCGCATACCCGCGCATTCCTAGCCAGAACCCAAGCAAGTAACTAATCAACTTCGATTCGACTCGCGGTTTTAAAGAAAGTCTTTGCCGCCAATCCTGTCGCGCCGTTCCCGCTCAACGACAACAGCAGCACCAAGGACCCAACTGAGCTCAACTATCCAGGAACGATCATTTAAATCCTCGGACTACCTCCTCCATGTATTAATCCAGGCAGCGAGACAAACCATTCGCCTTACCCCTAGGTCCGTGAGGTAGCTGCACATCTCTGTCACGTCACCCCGCTGCCTGCAGTTCCTCCCGATCCCTTGCTGACGGAGATCTGAAGGCTGACTAGTAACCCTACGCAGCACGCAACAACACTGCCGTCATGTCTGGTGAATCTGGCCGTCGGCCTTCGACGACCAAGATCTTCTCTGCGTCGGTGAGTGGTAGCCAAGCTATTTCTTTTTCTTCTTTGACCCCTGTGTTTCTTTCAGTTCAGTTCTTCCAGGCATTTTTTTTTTCTTTTTTTCTTTCTCTTTTCTTTTCTTTTCTTTTTTCTTCTTTTTTAATTTTAATTTGTCTTGTTTTGCATTGCCAATTGAGCTGTTCTGTTCTGTTCTGTTCTGTTCGCATGTAGCTCTCCAGCCAGCTTCCATGTTGTTGTTTTGTTGTTGATAGTTGAGCTGCTCATCCCCCGCTTCATCACTCTCCTCAATCTCAATATGCTGTGTGTTCACGGTATCGGATGCAGCAGGTGGGCACATGACCACGCGGGATCTTCCGGTCCATGTGCAGTAGCCCAGCCCCAGCCCCAGCCCCAGCCCCAAGCCCCAGCCCCAAGCTCCAAGCCCCAAGCCCCAGGTCCTTGTTCCCTATAATAACCCTGTACCCTGTACCCTGTACCCTGTACCCTCCTGTTCCTTGTTCCTTGTTCCTCCAGGCCTAGGAAACAGCGGGCTGGCAAGTCATATCAGTCATGTGAACCCCCACAAGTCACGCCCCACCGGATGTCCACCTTGCTGCTGAGTGGGCGGCGTATCTTCAGTAACAGCCCCCGCCGGAGTGGTGGTTGTGAATTAGGAAGAAGATTTGCTATCAAGTTCCTGAGTTCCCAGAGTTACATATATTATAGCCACTTGAACCAATTCTGTCTGAATGCATCAAAATGAGACTGGGTGAACAATGGCCTTTGGTTTCCTTGACACAGCTTTATTGCAGGGAACAGAATTCCTCGAAAGCCCCTATTTCACAACATCACTGTCAACTTTGGCTGAGCTTCTCATGCTGCCAATCATCCTGAAGCCTCACCTCAGTTCACCATATGGTTGAGGGGTTCCTTCATAACCACAGCCAAAGTCCAGACCAAGCTCTTCAGTGCTCACTGGTGTGCGGGGTGCGAGATGTACGGCAACTTCCTGCTTTCCCTGATTCGCCCAAGTGCAGCATTCATCCGACCTGTTTTCGTCCTTGCCGACTTGGTGCTCGGACAGGCTGTGAGAGTGAGTGCACCCTGTCTGTCTGGACTGTCCCAATGTCGGTTTCCCTTCGATTCAAAGGGGGGAGGGGGTTGTGTCCAAACGTGGCATCGACTTGAGCCAACAGCCTAGTGTCGGATGGAGGGACTGTACCAACGTCCATTCCGTGACACAAATAGGGCTCCACCCAGGCGCATTTTCTTCAGTCTTTGGTGGCCAGTACATTTGACCGATGATATTGAAAATTGGGGCTAAAAACGGCACATCCGATATCTCGGGAGCAGGTTGTGGGGCGGGGGTACCGGCAAGACCCCAGCATCCATCACTGCCATCTTCCTATTTTATCACTCTAGGAAAGCCCTTTTGGCCATTCGAGGTGTCTTGCTTCAGAGATTCCACAAAAGGAGAAGGCATGCAGGCATGGGCATACACAGTCAATCTGCATATCTCAACCTCATTTGGCCGACTTCTTATCCCTAGTTATATGGCAGCAGCTTTAAAAATAGGTGTTTGCAATGACAATCACCAACACTCGATTGAGCTTCATGACAAAGATCGCCTTTCTCTGATGGCTATTAGTGACAGCTATTTGTAATAGCTCAAACTTCGATGTCACTGCCTTAAACATACCATCTCACATCTCACATGTGCTTTGTCCGAAAACTTTTTTCTCAGCCTTATGCTCTTCTTTGAAATTCGTGTATTTTTGTTCTTTTACACTTAGTCTGTGTTCCATCATCCTTTTATATCTCTCCCCCTCTGTTTTTCAAATTGGCTATCACTTTACTTCTATTTGCGGAAAAATCACTCCATCAACTCCTTGCTCAATTGCCACGACGACCAACTACCCAAACAAAGATGGCGTGTCTACGTTTTGAAAATTCTTCCTCTTGCTTGTGTTCACCCCCCAATACTAACACTTCTCCCATGCAGAACGATGATTATAAGATCTGCGTTGTCATGGTTGGCTTGCCAGCGCGTGGCAAGAGTTTAATCGCCGGTAAAGGTATGCTATGCAACCTTGCGTTTCACACAAGTGCCCTCTTTTCTATTTGCATATTCTTTTAACATCGCGCCATAGCTCTGCGTTACTTGGCTTGGGTTGGTATCCCCGCTAGAATATTCAACGTTGGCCAATATAGACGTCAAGATACACCTCAACCAACTGCTGCTTTCTTCGACACCTCCAATCCCGACGGAGAACGATTGCGACGAGCTGCCGCGGAGGCAGCGTTGACTGATATGCTACGCTGGTTCGCCGACACCGACGGTCAAGTAGCAATTTTAGACGCAACCAACTCGACCAAGAGCCGCCGTAAATGGATCCACCGCACCTGTGCTGAGGCTGGGATCGCAACTCTGTTCGTCGAATCTCAATGTGACGATGAGGAGGTCATCATGAGCAACATTCTTGAAGTCAAGACGACATCGCCAGACTACATTGGTCAGGACCCAGAGCTAGCTGCGCTGGACTTCAGAAACCGCATCCGCCATTATGAAAAAGTCTACGAGACGATTGATGAAGATGAAAAGGATTACGCATATGTGAAACTCATCAATGTTAGCTCTACTGTGATCATCAATCAAATTAAAGATTACCTGTCCAGCCGTCTAGTTTATTATATCCAGAACCTCCATATCCGACCTCGTTCGATCTGGCTTTCTCGAGTAAGTTGCGTAGTTAAAATATCACTGCTCGAAGTTGCTCTATACTAACATCATTTTTTCTAGCACGGAGAATCCGAATTTAATCTGCTAGGCAGAATCGGTGGCGATGCTGACATTTCTTCGCGAGGAGAACAGTATGCCCGTGCTCTCCCGCGACTTCTCAAGGAGTCTGGCGTCCCGCCTGGAGCTAAACTGGTCATTTGGACCTCCACTCTAAAGCGCACAATCCAGACCGCTCGCCATCTCGCACTAGAAACCGGGTATGACAAACTAGAATGGAAAGCACTGGACGAACTCGATTCCGGCGTCTGTGACGGACTCACCTACGAAGAAATCGCCGAGAAATACCCTGAAGATTTCAAAGCTCGCGATGACGATAAATACAACTACCGCTATAGAGGCGGCGAGTCATACCGTGATGTCGTTATTCGGCTGGAACCCATCATTATGGAGCTGGAGCGCAGCGAAAATGTCATGATCGTCACTCACCAGGCTGTCCTTCGTTGCATCTACGCCTACTTCTTGAACATGTCCCAGGAACAGAGTCCCTGGATGCAAGTTCCTCTCCATACCCTTATCAAGCTGACGCCCCGCGCATATGGGACGGAGGAACAACGCTTCAAGGCGAATATACCGGCAGTCTCGACATGGCGTGGAAAGGGCTCCTCCGCGAAACACCAACTTCCCGAAGAACAACAGCAGTAGAGAGCTCGCTCTGCGCGGCAGTTTGACATCTACTTTTTGCTAAGGCTCTTCCCCCACCCTCTGTCCTTGGTTTATAACCTCTCGCGGTCCACTTCCTTCCCCGCCCCCAACCCAATGCAGTCGCCTGCAGCGTATATACCGCATAGCAACCACCTTCCTCCAACGTGAAATCTCCACTTTTCCACGCTTTCACAATATCTTATCTTTCTCCTGTTATTCTCTTGATTCGATTTTCTTTGTTCTTTATTGTTTTGCTTGACAATTATTCTACTCTCTTTTTCCTTTCTTTTATATAGTCTTGCTGGGAGCCCAAACGGGCCGAAGGTTCAGCTCAATTGATCCCCCTCTGCGTGATGCTGGATATGTCCATCACACGCCACACGCGTGTGCGGATCGCATTATATATGGAGGCATTCAGGCGGGCCAGTTCAAAAATTATACGTCTTCTGTTATACGGTTCTAGGTAGGTTATTTGAATCGGTTTGAGCTACCGAATGCATTTGGTTGGCTACGGCGTTTTCGGATCTGGCGTGTTTTCTATACAGAAAGAGAGGTAAATCAAAACGGGTACAACCAAGGCATACTATAAATATAGATGTGGAGGGGCAGGGGTTGGCTGGGCTACGGTGGGCGTATTTGACATCTCTAATCCACTTTTTTTTCTTCCTATTTTTCTTTTCTTTTTTTTTTTTTTTTTTTTTTTTTTTTTTTTTTCAGTTGCTTGAACAGAAGCGTTTTCTTAATCTGTTATTTGTTGAAGGTTGAATGTTTAATGGTGAAGTTTAATTGCCTTGAATACTTGCAACGCACACATCAGGATGGAGGCCCAGGTTTTGTTGTCAAAATACTACGTGGCGGGCGAATTGTGTCGTTTCGTGCAAACTTGTCATTTTTTGTACTGTTCAAGTGACCCTTGACCCTTATGTCTTTAACTGACAAAGCTATAAATAGGCAGAAATGAAGAGCAAATGATACCTCACTTTATCCAATCATTCATCAATGGGAAGAGTGATCTTCCTATATGACATTGTTGGCTACACACAAATAAATGAATGAAATCCGTGGTGCCTATCTGTGCCTCAGGCGGTACACTTTCAAAAATTAAAATATCGATTTAACGTAGGCCATCGTGCATAAGGTCATCGCTTGACATAGAATACTCCCAAGTATTCTGGTAAACCGCTCTAACAGGGATATCAACCAAGTTGCCGGAACTCAACAATTTCTGGGCGACAAGGTCCTAGGACATGGGCACTGAGGAATATCATTCTTGCCTCGTCTCCAATTCCAAAACTACTGGCTCTCTAGTTCCTGTAATCGCAACTCTAGGGCCTTGTGGCCGAAAGAAATCCAGAAAGAATGCCACACAACGCAGCAACAATCTCATAAAGGCAGTGGACCTGGCCGAATGGTGGCTGAAGACTATCGATTCTAGAGGTCGCCCGCGTGTTTTGGGGCATGTAGAGCGCGCCAATTATCACGGTTACCACCACGCAACCGCAGAAGAGGAAGTACATGCCAAAGGTGGAAGCGTTGAGGAGTGTGGGTGTGATGTAGGCGACGAAGAAATTGGTTAACTAGCAGATGAAGGTAGTTTGAAATGGAACCGAAGAACTTACACAATTGGCGCTCTGCGCAATACTTGTCACAGTAGCTCTTGCTGAGACGGATTGAATCTCGCTTGAGTATATTTTCAGACCAAGTGCCCAGGCTTTGTGTGTGTGCTCTGCGTTCCCCCCCCCCTTTCTCTATACATATCTCTATATAGGCGCTGATCGTGTGCAGCTTTTCCGTTTTCAGCTGCGTACGTCATACGGTGTGGAAGTTGACGAAGACTTTTCCAGCCACTGGTGCGTCTCCTGCTAGTTGCATTGGACAGCGGCTAATTTTTTAAACAGCACAATACGAAATGGGTGGGACTCTCAACCCATGCTGTAAGTTATTGAGAATAGATATATCGAGACGATAACGACCCATCTGCCGGCGCCTGAAACCGCGTGAACGCTATTTGAAGCGTAAGGCTACCAATTAAAGCCATGATGGCCGCGAGAATGGATCCCCCATACAATGCGGACGCACGCCGCCCTATTTTGTCAGCGTAGAGAGAGCCGGGGACAGAAGCAAGACAGAGGAGGATAGCGGGTACTCCTGAAGCCAGAAAGGAAGCTGTCGATGAGGATAATCCGGCTTGCTTAAAAAGTAGAGGGGCATGCTGTTCGCATCAAGTCAGCCCTGATGTCCAAGCCTGAAATAAAGAGGCACAGAGATAGAGTAATAGGCACATCTGGAATGGATATTGGAGGTATCTGCATACATAGATGACCCATCGATTCCACTTAATTGCTGCATCGACATCAAGAACACACCCAGAAGCGCCTGCTTCCGTGATCCAGGACCCAGACTAGCCTTAAATTGTGGATACTATGCTTGTAATTCTTTCTCAGCCGTGCACCAAGTGTTGACGACTCTTCCTCATTTCGGTGCCCATGCGAATGTTCTTCCCGTTCTACTAGATTATCAGTTTCAATGATAGAGATGCCAAGTCTGATACAAGCCGCTTCCACGGCGGCTCCATGACCGTGATGAAAAAGCCACCGCGGTGATTCTGGGAGATAGAAAAGCGAGGCCACTGTCAGGAACAGTGCGATTCCAGACTGCATGGCGACCGGGAATCGCCACGAAAAGCTGGACTGGATGCTAACAGTGCCATAACATGAAAAATAGCCCATCACAAGGCCAGAGGTAATGAAGAACTGTATGAGTGAGGCGAGAAGCCCGCGATGGTTGGCGGCGGAGATCTCGCAAATGTAGCTTTCGTCAACAAGATTAGCGATATCCCTTTCATGCCACAGCATAGAGCCCCGCCATCTCAACTAAAAACCTCCATTTCGGAAGAATGATAGAAAAGCACTTGGGTTCATACACGACTAAGGTGCTCAGGAAGAATCCTTCCCCGACTCCAGCAACAAGCCGTCCGAATAGGAAGACCCCTAGGATTCTGGCACCAGCTTCAATAGTAGCGCCAATTGCATAGAGCAGGGCTCCTAGTGCTATTGCGCGAGTTCTTCCTAGGTTATCAGAAATAGAACCAGCGAACAGGGAAGTTATTGCCATTGAGAGCAAGATTGAAGAAACAATCATGCCGTGAATTGCAGGCGATGGATGCCCAAATTCATCTGTAAACGATGACATGGTAGTGATAGGGTCGATCACACCCGTATCGAGACTGAGAAATGAGTCGGTTTAACACTCATTAATCACCACAAATGGGCCATTAATAGTTGGAAATATATGTCCCACCCATTGAGAACACCGCCCGTGGAGGCAATGACTGCCGCGATTACATATCGCGGCGGAGAGGTGAGGCGAGATGCTCTGGGAATACGCATTTTGAGAACAGTGGTGTCTGAAGAACACTAAACAGGAAAAATAGGTGACTGCTGATAAATATTCTCATCATCTGAACTTCTAGAAAACTTGGTCGGGTCTGTCAAGGATCTTGTAGAGGTCCATCAATCAAGGATTCCGCGCCATTAGTAATGGTGAAGGGCCGATCGTTCATCATTTTTGCAGAATATGCCATAGCAACTTGAGTCCCGGGAATAAGAAGTCAATTCCGACTGTAAGGAGCATGCATTGTCAATTTTTACATGCATCTCCTCGTTTAGATGGAGGTTGATAGTTGTGTGTGTATTGGAGGATCGAGACCAGAGCTCTGGATTCTGCTGACTAACCACCAATTGGGGATAACTTGGATATGATGGATCAAATGACGATGAATGATGACGATTTAATCCGTCCAACTCCATCTCTTCAAGCCGACATGACATCCTGTCGCAAACACTGATTTACCAAAAAATGGGAGACTGCGCATTTAGGCACACTTCTTCACCCTCATGGACATGATATGCTACACCATCGATCCCCGAGTTAGCGTAACGTTGAGATGATAGAGCTCCTCCATCATTTATGCTTCTCATCAGTCCAGCTAAATGCTTAGGTATCATTGCGACCAATGTTACTTTACCAATAGGCTCCTAGCTACAGTTGTTGATAACGAAGATACCAAAGAACCATGTTGTCGGCCTTCACGGCCAGCCCTCTCGTCAAGCTCAAGCAGCGTGACAAGTCGAGGATCGAGTCCTTCCTAGCATACGGTGATCGATTACTTGTGGGACTAAATACGGGCACTCTGCGAATATACCGTATCAATGAATCAGAAAACGCGCACAATGAATCCGAGGGTGCCAATACAAATGGGGAGGGAGGGCTAGAAACCAGTGGCAGAAGCTATAACGGCAACCGGGACAGGGCAACTTCGGAGAGCGTGGACGTATCGAAAGTAAAACCTACAGATCTGCTTCGAGAGCAGGAGAAGTTTTCACGACATAAAATAGAGCAGTTGGCAATTATCAAAGAGGCGGGGATTCTTATATCATTATCGAATGGATGTGTTTCTATCCATGACCTCCAGACCTATGAGTTGCAACAACAGTTGACGAGAACAAAGGGTGCAACTGCATTTGCTGTTGCCTCCAATATCATCAAGGATCCCAGCACTGGTGTACCATCGATAGTTTCTAGACTAGCCGTGGCGGTTAAGAGAAAGCTGATGCTATGGATGTGGCTGGATATGGAACTTGAGCATGATATGACAGAAATCACTTTGGCAAGTGGAATTAAGACTTTAACGTGGGCAAACGGCACAAAACTCGTTGCGGGGCTTAGTTCGAGCTATGTAATGGTCGATGTGGAATCTTTGAAAGTAACGGAGATCTTAGGGCCCGGAAGTATTGGCGGACCTGGAGGACAAGAGACGGGCCGACTCGGGGTGGGAGTTGCGAGCATGAGCTACATTGGCATGGGGGGTGCTTCACCAAAGCCCTTAGCGACGAGACTGAGTGATGGAGAAATCCTGCTGGCGAAGGATGTCAATACACACTTTATCGATACTGACGGTAACTCGCTGGGCAGAAGGCAAATTCCATGGACTACGGCCCCGGAAGCTGTGGGTTACTCTTACCCATATCTTTTAGCATTGCAAGAGCCTTCAAAGGGAACACTGGAGGTCCGAAACCCCGAAACACTATCCCTACTTCAGTCAATTTCCCTACCGTCAGCAAGTATGTTACATATACCACAGCCCACAATAAGCCTAGCACATGCGGGGAAAGGATTTCTGGTTGGTAGTGAACGCATCATCTGGAGAATGGGAGCATTGGATTACGACTCGCAAATAGATTCACTTATCGAGCAAGGGTATCTGGATGAAGCGATCACTCTAATCAGCATGCTAGAGGACGCGCTATTGAGGGATAAACAGGGCAGGCTTCGGCAAGCGAAGCTGCAGAAGGCAGAGGCTTTGTTTGATGAAAAAAAGTACCGTGATTCGCTAGATCTATTTACAGAGGCATGCGCTCCTCCGGAGCTGGTCATTCGAAAATATCCTAGACTTATTGCTGGGTCACTCTCCAAGTTAGACGAGGATAAAAGTGACGAGGAAGAGACTGACGCCGAGGAGCAAACACCTCAGAATACCAATGGCACTACGATTAATGGCGTGGAGGATGCAGCAGAAAATTCACCAAAATCCAAAACTCCTGCAGGATACGCTCCGTCAGTGAGATCAATTTTGAAAGGGAAATCCGATGACGCAAGTGAAACGGGTAGTATTCGAAGAAAGCCTGTAGGAGTAAAATTCGCGGACAAGCCGTTACGTAAGATTTTGGAATATCCCGTCTCTGCTGTATATTCATTTATGATACTGACATCCGTGTAGAGGGCAAAGACTTGAAATCTGCCGCACGCGCTCTCCAGGGATTTCTGGCAGATATACGTCGAAGACTCCAACGATTCCTCAACCCTGATGGAACCATCACGACCTTGGCTATGGAGCTCAACAATGAGACCGATGAATTCGCCCAGTCAGTTAGGAACGTACTCGGCCTGTCTCCATACGATAATCCAGATGAGATTGCAGTGAAGCTCCGTGAGACAGCCACCCTCGTTGATACAACTCTATTCCGTGCCCACATGTTTGCAACGCCGTCACTGGCCGGTTCCCTCTTCCGCATCGCCAATTTCTGCGACCCGGACGTTGTGATGGAAAAACTCGAAGAAACAGGTCGCTACAATGATTTAATTGACTTTTTATTTGGCAAAAAGCTACACAGAGCCGCGCTCGAACGACTTCGCAAGTTCGGCCAAGCCGAGAAGGACGAAAAATTCACAGCCGCACCTCAGCTCTGTGGCCCCGAACGGACCGTCGCATACCTACAAAATCTCCCGCCGGAAATGATTGATTTGATCCTCGAGTTTGCTGAGTGGCCTATGCAGGCCCAGCCACAGCTGGGTATGGAGATTTTCTTGGCAGATACGGAGAATGCTGAATCACTCCAACGGGATAAGGTTCTGGAGTTTCTGCGAGGCATTGATTCGAACCTTGCTATCCAGTATCTGGAGCATATCATTGGGGAGTTAAATGAGATGTCTCCGGACATGCATCAGTGGTTGCTCTCATTATATCTTGAGAGGCTCAAGCAATGGAAAGGGGGTGATATTAGTGTTCAGCAGGAGTTTGAAAGTGAGGATGAGTGGAGGAAGGGTATGGAAAAGTTTCAGGACATGTTGAAGAGCAGTGAACAGTATTCGCCGGCTAGAATGCTCGACCGGTTACCTAGGAATGGTCCGTTTCTTCTTTCTTAAAAACTATTCTCTCTACAAGTGGACTTGAACTAACCAACGCCGGAGTGAAATAGATCCCGATTTTTTCGAAGCTCGAGCTATTATCTTCAGAAAAATGGGCCAGCACAGACAAGCTTTAGAAATCTACGTATTCAAATTGGAGGATCCAGAGAAAGCTGAAGAGTGAGTTCAATGTTCCCTTCTCCATTCGAAAAGGTGTCTCAAACTCAGCATCTAATTCAATTCAGATACTGCAACCACATTCATCGAAGTGAAGAAACTCGATCTACAAATACAGACATGGCACAGCGCGTGGCCCCCACAGACCTCGAAGATGGCCAGCTATCCATCTACCATACCCTCCTTTCTCTTTACCTATCCCCGCCGCACAACTACAAACCCCAATATGGCCCAGCTGTGGAGATCCTTGCAAAGCACGGCTCTCGGCTCCCCGCTAGCTCCACCCTCGATCTGATTCCAGAAAAACTCCCGGTCCACGAGCTAGAATTCTACTTTCGTGGCCGCATGCGCGCTGCCAACTCGATCGCGAATGAAGGCCGGATTGTCGCCGCACTGCGCAAAGTGCAAAATGCCCATGTCCAGGCTGACCTGCAGCTCGGGCAAGAGACTATGGCGGGGAATAATAAGGGCCGCAATCGGTTCGTAACTATCAGTGAGGAGAGGGTCTGCGGCGTTTGCCATAAACGGTTGGGTGGAAGTGTTATTAGTGTGTTTCCAAAGTATGTTCTTTTCTTTCTTTTTCTGCATATTCCGTCTCCTCCTAGTCCATGTGGTTTCTTTACGGCTAGAGAACATCCTAACTCATTCGTTTATGAATAGCAATACGGTCGTTCATCTTGGTTGTGCTGGTAAATGGAGTACCGCTGGCGGATCATAAGTGAACGGATGCAATCAGGTAATGGAAATGTAAGAATGCAGAAAAGTGTTTTCTAGCATATAATAAACCATAACTCATAACCCGGGTTTTTTTTTTTTTTTTTTTTTTTTTTTTTTTTTTCGCAAGTTCTTTCCATTCTAGACATAGAAAGGCGGATGGATACATTTTTTTTTTTTTTTTTGGCCTTCACCTAGTTTTATTTTCGTGGTTTCTTTGTTGCTTTTGTTGGTGACAAAATCTACTCCCTTGCAACTCCAGTCCCCACTTTTGTGCATCCAAAGCACTTTTGATACCCATTCGCCTTTCGTTCTGCAACGTTGTTCTCTTTATTCTCTGTTCATTTGGAAGGTAGCTAGTTGCCAGGCTCTTCTGAATTGCAAATACAACTAAGTCCCTTTAACAGCCAGTGCCCGTATAGCTCCAGTTTCGTGGAAATGAACCCCATGGCTGGTATCCGGGGAAGACCAGAATGAGGGAATTCCCCTTAGCAAGCTAATACCGTTAGATTTATTATGTGTGAGGTGGTATTCCTCGCATGCTGCATGATCAATCAATCCTCATCATCCAGGACCTCTTCTCCGTAATTCTCCTCTTCCTTCCTCTCCCTTTCCCTTTTCGTCTCATCTACGCCATCGGTTGCCGATCGTCGATTGGTATTGCTGTCCTCCTCCATGCGTGCAGTTAGAAATTCATTTATCTCCGTCTGTAACACGCTCACTGCCCCACGAAGCTCTGAGAGATAGGCTGTCTTTGCGGCTGTATTGTGGGTACCGGAGGGACTCCGGGACAGGGAAGAAGCAAGCGGGTGGGCAAACGTGTATGTCTGCTCCGGTTTAGGGGATATTTGGGAGGTTGGAGATGTAGTAGGAGCTGTGTATGTTGCTTGCAAGACGGAGGGACGATTTGATGGGGTATTAGTCAGGGGGCCCATTGTTGGCGGCTGTGGGTTATGCCAGCTGTTTAATGCGGTGTTGTTGGATTATCACGGAGGGTTCCTTGAGGTTATTCCCCGGAATCGATACCGATCGGTTGCTTCTATGATATTTAGTTGTTGTTGGAGGTAGCATTGATGAATGTTGGCAGTGGTGGATATGGTGGATGGGACTTTAGGCAGCCCTTGTAGATATTGGAAGCAACACGTGATTCTTGTGCTTAGTTAAACTACTCGTCCCTCAGCTTCCAAAGTAACTTGAGATTTAAGTAAATAATGACACCAACCATAACGTTATCTAACTATGCTCACCTTTGGATATATACGGCGCGGCTAGCAATTGTTGTCCGCGTCGTTGTTCTACATACGAAATACCTCGGAGGAGCTATTTTATTGATTTTGTCCAGGATCCAACATAACTAACTGGCCAACTTTTACTAGTTATTAACGAACCAACTAGATATTGAGGCTGATCTGTGATTTTGAGACTGTGGCAACGAAGCAGGGAACATTGCGTACACAGCCACCACAGTCTGCTCTGATAAATCCCATTTAGCATGGGATATGCAACTAAAACCAACCCTGGAGCTGTTCTTCATGTAACTGGTCAATAATCCACCTACGCAATGTGCGTCCCGGGATCCTGTCGCACAACTCAGCCTCTATGTGTATCTTCGCGAGGACCATACCGCGTCCCTTCAGCTACTTTAACTAATGTAAGCATGGGTTCAATCCGCGATTCGCAAAACTCTCTCGCTCTCCGCGTGAAAATGACTCCTGTGATGTTTTTTTGAGCCTCTCGATATCAATGTACAGTCGCCTTGAGGGGGCAATGATTACTCGTCGCCAATGGATCCGGTCTCCATCGTTGGTGTCATTGGAGGGGCCATTCAAATCACTACCCTAATTACCAAAACGGTCCATGGCCTCTCGACACTCCACGGCAAATACAGAAATGCAGACTTCACACTCAATTCCATGATTGCTGAGCTGCTGACAATCAAGGCCGCCATTTCCCAGCTTGATGAATTGGCCAAATATAATTCAAATGGGACTCCAAAGCACCCTGAATATATAGACGGGTTGGATGTCGCCATAGACGGCTGTACCGCTGTGATGGATGTTCTTTCCGAAGAGGTTGCCCAATTGACACAAGCACCATCATCGGATGATGAGGAAGCTCAACCTCTGCGCCTCTGCGCCAAAGTCAAAGTATTGTGGAATGAGGGCTTGATGAAAGAGCACGCTCAGAGACTGCATGCCCAGGTCCTTGCATTGCAATTACTTTTACAGGCATGCTATTGGTAGGTGGCTTTTCGAACACACCCGTTAACTCGCGACTTAGATATCATAAGTATCATCTAAGACTTGTTTCTCCTAGTCGCACATCGTCAGAACAGCTTGAACTCCTTCGAAGACAGGAAAACCGTAACATTATCAAAAGAGTTTCGGATGACACTGCAACATTACGCTCGTCAATGAGCGCAGCAAATTCTCGAACTGACGAAACTGCTAGCAGCATTAGAGGATCGTGCACTGGGGATACTGTGTTTGAATTTGATCAGATTCTCATTAATGAGGCCCCCTATCGGCGTGCTATGCAAAAAAGTCAACGGGATGCTAGAAGGCAGGTCGTGTTGCCGGAACGCCATAATTCTAGGTCGACTACAATGTCCGGAACCGATGAAGGATATGCGAGCGGGACAGCTAGAACAAGGACTCCGAACCGGACCCTGTCAAGCTACTTAAGCCCTACTATTGGCGAGTCTATTGGCGAGGACTCGTTGGGAGCCCAACCTTCCATCTCGTTACAACCTGAAGGCCACATTTCAAGACGTCAAACTACCTCATTCGGTCGATCGCTTTCTTTCAACAATAAGGTCAACGTACAACGCTCGAAGTCCGCTGCATCGACTTCTATACAGAAGTCCTCCGGATCGACAACGGACAAACTTCGGTCTGCATTGCGACGATTAAATACCACAAGCCGTGCTAACTTGAGCGTAAGGGCGTCTCCCATGACAGGTGCTTCCCCAACTTCTGGATCAGCAAAGCAACGTAGAAATCGTGCCAGTGAATCGAACATTAGCATTAACTTAACATCGATGGACAGTATAATGCCTC
Organism: Paracoccidioides lutzii; assembly: GCF_000150705.2. Classification (NCBI taxonomy): domain Eukaryota; kingdom Fungi; phylum Ascomycota; class Eurotiomycetes; order Onygenales; family Ajellomycetaceae; genus Paracoccidioides; species Paracoccidioides lutzii. The sequence goes on along the minus strand of NW_015440947.1, from coordinate 247,780 downwards.
CCCTTATTGTGAAAGCCGCCCAATCTGGCGCGACGCTCGAAGTAGAAAATTTCATCAAAAACGGGGCAGACATAGAAGCGCGCCATGCAGAGACGGGACGAAACGCCCTGCTTGTTGCCGCACATTGTGGCAAAGACGATATCGTTCGTCTGCTAATCTACCATAATGCAAATATTGATGTCCAAGATGCGACACTATCAACGCCTTTGCATTTAGCAGCATCGAGGGGTCATACTGATGTCCTACGTCTGCTTCTGGAAGAAGTCGCTGATGTGGACTTGAAAAATGCCAATGGCATGACAGCTTTTTGGCTTTCTGCAGCTTACGGCCACACCGAAGCAGCTAGGATGCTCCTTGCCCATGGATCCAAGATTAATACCCGAGCGGCGGATCAAATGACGGCATTACACGTTGCTGCAAAGAATGGCGACAAGGAAATAACTGCTCTTCTACTCCGCTATGGAGCTGATATCGAAGCGAAAGATGTAAATATGATGGCTGCCATTCATCATGCTTGCGAGGGAGGCCATGTGGCAGTATTAGAGTTGCTCATCAACCAGAAAGCGAGCGTCGAAGTTGTTGGGGCCCACCAAATGACTCCCCTGATATGTTCAGCAGCTACTGGTCACTTTCTAACTACTGAATTCTTGCTTCGAAAGAAAGCACTTCCTCGGAGCAAAGATGAACATGGTATGAACGCAGTCCACTGGGCGGCTTTTAATGGACATACGGAAATTGTTGATCTCCTGCTTCAGATGAAGGCGCCTATCGGTTCACAGAATTCTCAAGGACGAACCCCTCTCCATCTAGCTACAATGAATAAGCAGTTTGCGGTTGTTGAATTTCTTCTTCGCAAAAACGCTCCACAGGAAGTTCGATGCCGCCAGGGATTCACCTCCCTGCATTATGCTTGTAATGCAAATAGAATAGATTTCGTGCGGCTTCTGGTGGCTTCGGGAGCCGATATAGAAGCACAAGTGGATGGTCATCAACACCGTCCGATACACATTGCTGTCTCTCTTGGTTCGCTTCAACTGACCAGGTTTCTGTGTCAGAAAGGAGTCTTTGTTGATTCCGTAGATTCTGCAGGCATTAGACCTCTTTGTATCGCCTGCAGGCACGGGAATATTGAAATCGCAGAAGAATTACTTAGGTGTGGCGCCCGGGCGCGTATGAACCTTGCTGATAGGATGTTTCAAGATTCTCCGATTTGCATTGCCTCGGAAGTGGGACATGCGTCTATCGTATCTCTCCTGCTCGCTAATGGCTCATCCCCAGTTGAGAATGATGAAAAGGGGTGGAATCCATTTCTCTATGCTGCCCATTACGGTCATCCGCAGGTACTTGAGATTCTCTTTAGCCACCACCGCCTAACTGTGGGTACTAGTGAATTCCACAAGTTTATTGAAATGCGATTTGCCCACAACGCACCGATATCTCAGGAAAACAAAAGACATGTGGAAAACATCATTCAACAAGTGAGAGACGGCCGTCTGACACTTCCTCAAATACACCATTACGTTCCACACTCACCTTATACCACCATACCGGATATCATCCAAAACCCATGGCAGCCACAGGATATATCAGCTACACCGATGTATGCTGTCCCCGCCCCACCCTTTCCAGTGTGCTCTTCATCACCAGCAGAACTCGCGGACACCACTGCCAAGGACATTCCCCATGGGCACCCCAGAGAACAAGAAAGAACCCATGACTCTGGAAGAACGACAACGTACCTAGATGATAACAGAATTCTACGCTTGAGGGAAGTGGATGTCACGGGGGCCAATATAACAATACCAATACCGACGCCGGGCCTAATTGATCCAGAAAATGAAACGCCTTCCCGTTTAGAGGCTCATAGGTGGGTTGGAGCCGGGGATGGTGGTGAGATTCCCAACTGTACAAAGGCTGTGGGTTCAATGGCAAGAAATCGGCCTGAACAAGTGCAACCTGATGTTGGTAGAGAATCGGCCGATAGTGGCGAGGACGATGATGGTGTTTCAGATACGGATTCCATAACTACTGTTTTCACAGCGTTAGAATCTCCAGAGGGGCAACTGAGCCAGCGTATCGAGATTTTCGAACTGGAAGGGTAAAATGTGATTTTGAACCAGTGTAAACTATGTATTCCGAACCGATTATTATATTTTGGCGACTGCATTGGGAGAGCTAGGGCTATATAAAGTCTCTAAGAGCAGGGACATACTTAGGCAGGGGTTTTTGGTCCAAAATAAATACAATGGTGGCCACCATGAATGAGCCAACACATGAGCCCAGAAAGAACCTGGTCTCATAGATCGAACATCCATGATCCCATCTCTATGTATGTCCCACCTATTCCTTTATGGATAGGTACATACCTACGCAGCTCATTAATATCACGTGATATATCTGACGTCTGCCTTAGTCAGCCAGGCAAACGACATTTCATCCAATTGCTGTATAACGACAACGACGACAACCATGCAGTGGGGGAGGGCTCACAGCTCCAAACACATCTATTTGCACAGCAATGCGTATACTGGTGATGCTGCTATAGTGCTTCAAGGGAGCGGTCCAATGCGACCTCTATCTTTCCCTCCCCATTTCTCCATTCTCTGGTTGTGAATGTCCTGAGCCAAACCAACCGGCCAACCAAACTAACCAACATCTGTCCCATCGTCTGCTTGCGTGCCCACCATGAATAGCCGGGGTCTACCCCTACGCCGTGCAGATCTGAGCTATCCTGTAACACCAGACTCTCCCGATCGCGTTGTAGCAACCGATCTCTCTGCACGGCCTAGTTCTTCCAGTAGCGATACCTCATCGACTTCGTCCAATCTTACCTCCCTGAATGTGCCCAAGCGGCCCTTCTACGGTGCAAAACCTCAAATGTCCAGTCCTGGCTTACCGCGATTACCGTCGGCAAGTGCCAATAATAGTAACACTTCACTTCCCAATTTCTCGCGACCGTCGGGGTCTTTCATGTCTCCGAACGATCAATTATCCCAAAAAACCCTACCGCTACCTCCTCCGCAGGAAGTCCAGAAACATAGACCGCGTCAACATTCTCAGGGCTTTTTTGAACCTTCTCTTCCCACTGCGTCATCATTTGAACAAACCCCTGCGGCCATGGCAAACCTTTCCGCATCTCAAATCGCCGCACAAGCTGCAATGCAGCACCAGAAGGGTTCACATCACGTCCGGAACCGGTCACAATCAAGTGGACTTTTGCAGGAAAATGTGGGGAGGAAAGTTTCCAAAGACACTACTACTCAAGCTTCTGCTGGCCACCAATACTCAAATGGGTTGGTTGGGGGACGCGTTCTCGCAGCAACAACTGCTGCTAATGTTGCATTCCCCCGAAGCCCCGGCTTTGTCCCCACATCGCCGATTTTCGATCATTTTTCGGAGAGTGGACATAAACACAAGGGAGAGAAGTCTAAGATGAAGATATTCTCGAAACCTAAACATATTGGCCTATCAAGGGATAAGGATACAGATAAAAACAAGCCTGTATCATCCCCAAACAAACTCCAATTACCGGGCCCCAGTAGCTTGTCACGAATGGTAAATGCCTCAACTACCAGTCTTCATGAATATTCCACCTCTGCCAACTCCTCGATGTATAACCTGACAAACTCGTCTGCCACAACGGTAGTCCTTGCTGACCGGCCGATCACAGGTGAGAGAGAAAAGGACAAAGAGAAGGAGAAGGAAAAAGTTCACAAACACCACTTCCTGTCTCGACAAAAGTTAAAGTTGAAGGACAAAGATGATCATTTCCATTTGACCTTATCTTCTGCGTTGAGTAGTTCGAAACCTCTAGATCCCAGCGCTCCTCAGTCATTATACTCCTTCACACCCCAATCACCATCGACATCCTTTGGCAAATCGAAAAGTGGACTCGACTTGCGCCATGGAGGCCGGGCTTTACGAGAGAAGAAGAAGGAAGAAAAAGCCTCTGCTGCTGCAGCTCAAGATTTTGCATATCGAGATGCAGATGATTGGATGGCTAACGGGACGGTTGGAGCTAGTCCTTTATCCATTCATGGGGCTCCTCTTTCACTAGGAAACGTAGCACCCACTGTGTATGGTGGGGAGGCTTCATTAAAAGAAGCCTTGCAAGGCTTTGGCCTTCAGAACATGGCCCCGGAAGATGTATGGGACTTCCTAAAGGCGAAGCTTTTGGTGCTTTTTGATGGTGAAGATATCCGCATTGCGCTAGAGGATCTAAATAAGTTGGTTTCAATACACATACAACGCTGCGTGCTAAAATATATGCCATCTGTCATTGTGGAGGATCTACGAGACTTGCTGCAAACAGGATTTACTTCTCTAAGCCACTCACTCCATTCCGTTCCAGATGAACGCGTTGTTCCACATCTCGTCCAGATGTGGCTGTTGGTATTTGGAACGGTCCTCCCTTTCATCCAAGCCGTGTTTCTCCCTTTGGATCTGGAGTTTAAAGGACATGGCTCAATCATGACTAATCGCGAAGCCAAAGAGTTCTGGGGCGCATTGCCAGACGGCGAAACTTCGAACAAGTCTGTGGGGGATGAACTTGATGTCCGCACCATAGTCCTAATCTCCTTCCGCGACTACGTTATCCTCCCCCGCTACGAGGTCCTAAAGGCAACATTTTCACACCTCAGTCTCGAAAGCATCCATGTAAATGTCAGTGCACTCAGCACAACCTCAAACAACCGACCCAGTACCTCCTTAGCGCTCGATTCTGGTTTTGGAAGTTACAACTCCCAATCCTCTATCCTCTTAACCAATGCAGGCAGTTTCTCCTCTGACTCTGTTGCCGCCTCCATTTCCCGTAGCCGCGCTGCATCTAACACCTCGAATCCCGAAAACGTTACCTCAACCTCATATACATCCCTCTCCCCACCCCAAAACTCAATCCTATCCCCAATATCACAAACACTGCCCTCCCGCACTATTTCTAAATCCACAGACTCATCGCATCTCATCACAGAAACCGTCGGCCGCATGCTCCAATGCATAAGCGTTCTAGCCAGTGTGCAGACAGACGATGAAGCGCAAGAGAAAATTGAAGTTCTCAGCAAAGAGCTTAAACATAACTGGCTTGGCCGGGGCCGAACGGGCCGCGACCGCCGTGGGTTCGTGGGTACCCGGGTCCGGCCCATGGTTCCGCGCCAGGACAGCAGCGATATACAGCCTTGTTTTGTTCCTTCCGATGTCGAGAGTGTTGAAGGTAGATGATTTGGGACATAAGATTTCGGGCTTGTTACTCCTTTGTAGTGCTCTGGACAGCATACGATTAAGTGAATATATAAATGATTAAAACGACACATCACACGGAGTGTCATTTGTTATGCTTGTGTTTACCTTTTTTTTTTCACTATCTGAATTGTCGGAATTGTACAAGCGAGTGTCTTTTCTTTCCACGCCTTGTTCGTAGTACGAACATTATTTTCCCTTCTATTGAACTAGTGTGGAGTTTCGATTTGAAACTGGCTTTTTATCGGTTTGTCCCTAGGTCGATATTTTCTCCCGCCGTTACATCAGCTGTATATGGCAGTTTTAACTATGTTCAAAAGCCTATACTAAGGTGAAGTCTCAGCGCCTTTCTTACATCCTTCTGCCTTTATTTTTTTCTTTTTTTATTTTTTCTTTTTCGATTCATCTCCCTAGGTCCATAAATGAAGAGACATGTGGACATGCAGCTGGATCCCTAGGGGTTACACAGTGGAAACCTCAACTCAGTCCTGGCGGCGTCCTACATTTCTTTAACCTTTTCAACGCCGTGCTTTCAACCTACATGCCATATTCTCGTGTTTATGTGCATTTCTCCATGATATGAATCGATGAATGTACGAAAAATAGGTGATCTTTGAACAATGGTCAGCTCCTGGCATCAAACAGGTTACCATGAACGTCCAGTCCTAGACAAATCTGATCATAGATATATTGATATGCAATCATTGCCATAACCATAACAAACCGATCGAGCGGTGTTATTTCTTCCAGCGCATCCACGCACTCTGCTATTTCGGAGCTCTGTCATTGCTGGGCCGTACAAGACATACATATAGGGAGGTAGTACTACATGGCGATGCAAGGAGAACTTTGGTTGCATTTCTGTTAGTGATACACGTTTAATGGGATCAGATGCAACTCTGAGGACAAGAATCTAGATATAGGGCCGCGGACAAGGATGGGGGTAGACAAGGAACCTCGGATGCGTAAAACGGTGACAGGTTCTAGAATGTATTCATGGCGGCTGTGAGGCCGGGAGAAAAATGCAGTTTATAACACGTTTGCTCTTACAAAACTTGTTAGATTGCAATGGAATATGTAAACTGTGGTACTTAGAGAGCGCATCGATCAAGACGTATTTGGAAGATGTTGAACGACTTTTAGAGAGAGTTGTGTGTAAGTATTTTGTTCCTTCGTGGGCACTGATTCTCTCCATATATTATGTATCATTTGTATCATCCTTATGTTCTCTCGTCCTAGTCTGCAGCCTCATGTCGACAATATTAAATTTGCCTGTAATCATATCTCTATCTCCGTATCTCGTACACTCCCAGAACTAGAGTTCTAACGTGTACAGTACATTCGATATTCGACATGTTAACACCCAACAGTAGTATTGCACTGCCTGCACAATGTGTATATTGGCGGCAATTCCCCCCGTAGGAGAATAGGGAAGATGAAATGCCGGGTATTGTTTGGAGAAGATGTACAGCTGAAATAGTTATGGAATCAAGCTTAGTAAATGGCAATGTTAGATAGAAATGACCGAGAACAAAAAGGTGGTGGAAATGAGACTTGAATGATTAGTTACATAGCAAGAATGGCCTCGAGATTTTTACATGATCTCTTCTTACCCCTTTTTTTTCTTGTATGCTGTTGTAGTTTGATGTTATTTAGAGCTCAGTTGAGAGTGCTACAATAATATTCTTCACTCATCAGAAAAGCCATGACTCTTTTGTTCTGAGACCAGTCAGCTTTCTTAATATAGCTATTTTGTTGTATCAGAAAGTCACTTTGGAATATTAAAGAAGCTCACTTGACATTGTTCATGCACAGACATCATGCACTCGGCAACGTGTAGATAGAATATCCAAACACACAACACAATCTTTTGCCTGCCCTTGGTTTACTCTCTTTTTTCACTGACACATTATTTACTTACTCCTGTCTTCGGCTTTTTCATCTTCAACTTTCTTTGAGTCTTTAACCCTTAAACTCTCTCCTTCTTCTCTGCGCTTCTCCAACGATTCAAACCCCCTTTCAACATTAATTTACCTCGATTACCAAATCTCGAAACTTGCTTACAGCAGTCCTTCGATCCTCACAAGTTCCTTTGATCTCTACAACTTCCCCTTTGCTTCTAGATTCCACCCAAAACAACTACGCTGCATCCCAATCTTGCACCTTGCGTCATAGCCCTCGAGACACATCACCCGTTCTTCTTGAAACTATCACTTCAGTTCAACAACTTGAGATGTCTCAGCCCACGGGTCTTAACAAAGTCGAGGACGACGACGAGATGATGAAGTATGTAAACTTGTCCGGCGATGAAACCAACGGTGATGCACTGAAGAACGTCAAACAGGAGAACGTCGATCAGAGCACTGAGGTTTCTAACAGAAACAATGGCGCAAAGGTAAGTTTTGAATGTTCAAATGCTATGATATCACCAGAGCATCAATCAAAGTTCTGGTCTGCCGGATCTCTTTTCCACAGTAGTTCCACGTAGTCGATTGGTTTCGCTGATTTTCTCCTTTCGGAAGACCAAGGTGATTGGGAAAACCACTACGACCCCTCGCAAGCGTGGTCGCAAGCCAGTTGCTGAGAAGAACGCTGGAGAAAATTTAAATAATGACGTCGATGAGTCTCCAACCAAGAAACAGCGTGTTCCATCCAAGGCTGGCAAAGGGGGAGCTGGGGAGAAGGTGAAGGCGGGTTCTCGTCCCATGCCTACATCTCTCGAGACTGCCAGTCCTGAGGACAAAATGCTTCTTCGCATGAAAGATGAAGAAAACAAGCCTTGGGCCGATATTCGCCAGGCCTGGGAGGAGATGACCGGTGAGAAAGTTGGGAACAGTTCTCTATCTGGACGCTATAGTCGCATCAAAGCCAATTTTGTAGTGTTCAAAAAGGAAGATGTAAGTTTGCCATCCCATTCTCGCCTTTGTACCGCGTGGGGTATCTTCAACTAGTCAAAACAGACATATGAAAAATCATAACTTGTTGTTATTAATAGTTTGCCTTATTATATAGGAAGAGCGCTTGCTCCGATACAAGAAGGAAATCGAGGAAAAATTCGAAGCGGAGAAATGGCGTTCTGTTGCAGAAGCTATCGAGTCTAATGGCGGTGAAAAGTACCCACCCACCGCAGTGCAAAAGAAGTTCAAGGAACTGAGCAAGAAAATGTCTAACATGGCAATCAGAAAGGAGAATGATGTGGAAGATTCTTGATCCACGCCACAGAGATGCTTTCAAGATTTTCTTTCAGTGCATGAATGGGCTGGTGGGGAAACAGAAGTCTTGAAGATGCATTGTGACTCTTTTTCTCCTGGTGTCTGCTTTTCAAATTTCAATATTTTCCATTGGCTATTGACCATTAGCCTCGATAAAGATGAGTGAATGTTATGATACGGGAAGGAGGGCTCCATAGCTATTTATTTTGTGGTTAAGGAGCTATGTGCAATGGAAAATCAACGTGGATTTCCCGTTCAACCTGTTGTTTTCCGTTTTCACAGCATCTGCTTTTAACACGGCTTGACTTGGGGAGCTTTTTTCTTCTTTCCAAAAGCAGGGAAAACCGTTCTTCTTCTCTTCATTTCTCGGTTTGCCCCCTTCCATTTTCTAACACCTACAAGAAGAAAACCGTCTTGCTGATTGGACCAAGAGTGGATTAAGAAACCGACTAACAGCGTATGCCGTGGAGTAACAGGAGTCGACCCAGCGGTGGTTTTGTTAGTGCATGTCCCGATGCTTCACCGCTGCTCATTTGTTCCAGTCCATGCGTGCAAGCATGATGTATACATATAATACATACAAGCCAGTGTTGGCGGACCACAATGGACCCGCACCGGGTGAAGATCAATTTTCCAGTTCTGGTACGGCTCCGAGGCGCACAAGAAAAGAAAAAGAAGAAGAAGAAAAAAAAAAAAAAAGAAAGAAAGAAAAAGAAAAAAGAAAATGGAAAATAACAGCCATCCATGCATTGCCAGCATGGAGACGCACATCCTTACCTTTACCTCCATATACTTGGAGAGTCTTAAAAATAATTAAGGGACATGCGACAGTTAATCGTACAAGTACTCCGTAGTGCCTTGGTGATTTAATATGTTTTGTTGATCGAGAAAAGAAACCATCTTCGCATTTCAACACTGAAAGGAATAGAGTACAGAATACGTCCTCCAACGGTTGAAATGGAGACCAGTCCGAGTCAGATTGGAAACTACACTCCGTTGGGAATACACCACGGTCATCAACGGCCAGAAGATGGTCATCAACGGCCAGAAGATTTAGGAGAGAGATTGATCAGGAATGTGTTTACAGGTTAGCGGGAAATCGGGGGGGGGGGGGGGGGGGGGGAGAGAGAATATGCTCGTACAAGATTCTCGGGTTGCGGTTGGGATCCTGCACGACATTAGCGTTGCATTGAGTGACAAAGATCAGGATTGCTCTGTTGCTGGCGGTCTCAGATGGTCAATCCGAGATAAAACTGTGGGCTATCTTGCCGGACCTGATGCCGCTGTGGAATATGGCATCGCATGCGGAAATGTCCGTAGATAGGAACAACGCAGAGTTGTCGTTTGTTGTTGATGGGAGGTTTTGATAGTCGAGTCTGGCGCTATGCCGTGTTGGGCCAAGTCAGGGTTTTGCCCTAAGTAGTTAGTAGCAAAGTACACATAGTCATTCCAGGGTTGCAGGTTCAATGGGGTCAGGAGAAAGGAAAATAAAGAAATAGAGACGGCATCGAATTTTGATGTGGAAGCGGAAGGGAAGCAGCTGGCTGTGAGGGAGGGACTGGGGGCCATATTATTGTTTTCGTATGGATCATTGTCTGCAACCAGAACATTTGCGGGCGGGCCTGACAGGGCTGGGAACGGAGAACCGTTGGGGGAATCCCCCCGGGGGATCCCCCCCCCAAGGTACAGACAGCCTGGTACCAATATTGTGTATAGGGGAGCCCCACAGTACCTAGCAGTGACACGCCAGGCTTCAGGCGTCCACTGGGAAGTGTGCATACAAAACGGGGCTGCAAACCCCACTCGACCGTGGAGCGGCGGAGTAACTAACTACCATAACCAAATTCGCTCACCGACTTACCAGAAGTTAACGATTAACCGTACCCATGAGCAAGACGTTCAACCTCGCACTGGAATTATATAGTTACAACCTTCCAAATATTTCTGCCTGGCCTTGAATATCCTACAGCAGAAAGTCCCAAGAGACAAATCCAAACCGTTTTAGCGAGAGCAGAGCCTGCTATTGCAGTAACGCTGTCCCCTTCCTTGCCCAACCTCAGTCTTTGCTGTCTGACTACTTGCCTCGGGGTAGTAGTTAGTTGATTGCTTTGTTTGCTGTGCTGTAATAATGCGCATGGCGAATTGACCAAGCCAAGAATAGTTACACCTTACGCCAACTTCCCTGTCTGCTGAGGGGCGGGCGGCGCTCAGAAACAGTTCCTCTTGGAGCCTGGCCGCACCCTCTACTAACTAGGTTCCCGATAGAAGCAGCGAGCAAACTGGTTGACAGATCCTGGCTAGTTCGAGCTCAGCTGCATGCGAGATTCGCCCTATCCCTGTGCTTCACTGCTCCTTGGTCAGTCTCAACTCTCTCAAATGCTCCACAGACCCCCCAGTCTCCAGATGGGAGAATCCAGATTACCCGTCTTAAAGGAGCTCCCCAGACACGCGCTATGTTGAGTCTCCGACCAGGCAGCAATTGGTTCTGAACGCCTCTGGGGCGGCTGTTCCACGCCTCACCTCACCCGTTGGCTCATCATATTCTTGCTGACTGATTGCAGCGGGTTAACTAACTAGTTGACTAGTTACTAGTTACTGCCTCAATATTAACTAATATATATAAAATAAGGAAAAGAATCTGTGTTCTCCCCTCTTCTTGAATGTTTGCCAGTTGGAAAACAGACTCTTTCTTTGCTGTTAATTCCTGGCTAAATTTGGAACTTGCATCCCCAGCTCTTATGTACTTCTGGAAGCTGCTGCTGCTGCTGCTGCGGTTTTAACGTATGCATCATATTTATCATCGTCCCGATTACACACCGCTTTCTCACGACTCAGATCCTGCATCAACGAATTTCTATCTTCGAGCTGCCGGATCCTGTTCCCGTCGTTGTTTCAACTACCGTCGACTTCACAAACCGGTAGAGCTGTGATAGATTTGTGTTTTAGAAAATCTTTGCGTGGTCTGCTTCGTCTGCCTGTCCTCTGACTCGTCCTCGATTCTCAGTTTTTCATCTATAGATGCCTACCTCCCCAGCGAAAGACTCTTCTGGAACAAATCCCAATCCCTTATCTGCATCGACTGTTCGTACAACGCAGAAATCCAGTTCTGACGCTGATTCCCGCGATCCGAGCTCCACCCCCGTCTTCACCCCCTCCTCCCCCTCTCCCTCAAGCTCTCCTCAGCAGGCAGATAATATACAGGACGAGGTATTACTGTCCAACATGTCTGAGCAGACAGATTGCTCCTCCAGTAAAGCGGATGTTGCGGAAACAAAGCAGGAAGTGGAAGCTACCCGGGAGACAACCTCGTCAACCACTGATTTAAAGACATCTCCGCCAGCTCCAGAGTCTGCCCCGAAGAAAACACCGTGCAGAAAACACCCGAACGCTAAACCAAAAACGCAGAAGAAACAAAAGCAGAAGGACAAGAAAAAATCGAAGAAGGCCAAGGACTCTTCTAGCAGCGAGAGTGACGGTTCTTCCTCGTCAACCTCCAGTTCGTCGTCATCGGACTCGTCCGACTCAGATTCAGAATCCTCGGCCACAGATTCCCACAAAAAGAACCGTAAGAAGCTCTCCAAGGAGAAGGAGAAGAAGAAGGCCAGGGCTCGCAAACATGCCTCCTCCTCCTCCTCCTCCTCCTCCGACGACGACGACGATTCGGATACCACTGACAATGAGCTAAAAAACAATGCCAAAGCCGCAAAGAAGCTGAAAAAGACAAAAGCCAAGAAGAAGGCAAAGAAATCCCGAAAGCACCAGGAGGATAAGTCTGACGAAGAAGTCGATGCGGATAAGCTCGAGGAGCAACTCCGTACTACCCAGCAAAAGTTACTGGCTCTCCGCATGAAGCATAACAACAACTGTGCGCGGAGGCTCCTCCAACCAGGGCAGATTTCTGATAAAACAATTCCAGCCGATTCTCGCGCAGGTCAAAAGGGATATCCCCCAAAAATTAAATCCAGAAAACGAAAGCGTGGATCGAAAGTTGCTTTTAAACGTGTGGATCAATGTGAGAAACAACCCCATCGTTTGTTTGTCTTTCCACTTTCTACCTCATACGTTACCCACGCTAACAACTTATTTCTTTCATCATATTAAATGCAGTATGGGATAACAACATACATAATTACAAGTTGACAGAAACCGTCGATGATCCCGATGCTGATGAGTGGGACCAGTACATATTTACTGTTCGACGCAAGTTTGACTGGGAGAACAAATACACAGACACTGTTGTAGACATCAAGAGCAAACCTCTCCGGGATGCACTAGCACATGTCATGGACGGCGTCAAAGGTGTTTCCTTAGTCCAAGAAACTCCCGTTGTTGACCCTAATATGCTGTTTTTATATCTTGAGGAGGCTCGAGAATACGCTAAGCAGCTAAAAGTCCTGGCCAAATCAGAGAAGAAGAAGAGAGCGAAAAGATTGGCTGCAGCTAAATGCTCCCATTTGAAGGTCCTGATTAAATATCTTGACGAGGATTATGCCGAGATCAAGAAGACATTGTATCCCCTCTTGGAATCAAACACAATAACCTTTGATCTGCTATGGGCGCTTTTCAAGCCAAACTCCATTGCTTATACTGCAACGTACTCCTCCCCGGATGAACCCCGTGCCTTCAAAATTGAATATGCCACCAAAGAGAGCTCTTTCGTGAAGGGACAGTGGTACTGCATTGAGGGTCGCTATCTCGAGTACGATGGCAAATCGTTTGGCATGGGTACTATGGCTGTGGAGGTTGAGTCCTTCAAAGGGCCCCGCAAGATTTCCAGTCTTATGTGTTACCCTCTCAAATATCATCGGGATCCAGAGGGCTTGAAAGAGACACTAATTGAGCGTGGTAAAAAATTCATTGCCCTCCAGGGTATGAATTACCGTTTCCATAAAGGCATGGCTTTCTACAAAAAGAGAAGATCAATAATTAAGGTTAACATTAATGGTCGTGTTATGGTTGATCCAGCTATCCATCGTCGAATTAACCCAAACTATCCAATCAGCACGGTAAAACCGAAGGACCCGGACCTTCTTGATGACTCCGAGAACGAGAGTGGTTCGGAAGCTTGTTGTTGTGCTGGTTCAGGATCGGAGTCAGAGCATTGGCCCAAGGAAGAGAGGCTCAAAACGAGACTCAAATTGGTACAGGATAAAGAGGGGAAAGCACATGTCATCGAGATTGAGTACGATGACAACGGCGATGAAATTGTCAAGGAAGATATGGATAAAATCAACGACAAGAATCAAAAGGGCGAGGAGCTTGAGTTCACAGAGGAAGAGCTCTTAATCGCCAGCCCTGTCGTTCTTGGATTCGCTTTTAGCGAGAAACTGTGGCTAGAGTTCACGGTCTCTGGTATCAATGATATCGAGTGGAATTCGGGCGCCTTCGACTCCCTAGTCCTCCCTGGCAACCAGAAATCGATCGTTAAAGCACTGGTGGAATCGCACACCTTCCACGCCGCCGAAAACATCGATGATGTCATTCAAGGCAAGGGTAAGGGTCTCGTTGCAGTCCTGCACGGCCCACCAGGTACTGGTAAAACCCTCACAGCAGAAGGGATTGCAGAGCTTCTCCAGCGGCCACTATACATGGTCAGTGCAGGCGAGCTTGGCACAGATTCACGCACCCTGGAGGGCGAACTCAATAAGATTTTGGACATTGCACATTCGTGGGGTGCTGTGCTGCTCCTCGATGAGGCAGACGTATTCCTTGAAAAGCGTACCATCCATGACATCCACCGCAACGCGCTCGTCAGCATCTTCCTCCGCCTCCTCGAGTATTTTCAGGGCATCTTGTTCCTGACGACTAATCGTGTCGAGACCTTCGATGATGCGTTCCAGTCGCGGATACACGTTGCGCTGCGATATGGCGAACTGACACTTAAGGCCAAGCGGACTGTATGGAAAATGTTCCTTAATAAAGTAACGGTTAAAGAGGGAGTTGAGGTTGTCGAGTTCACGGAGAAGGACTACGATTCCCTCGCCAGGCATAATTTGAATGGTCGACAGGTATGTCGTTTTCTATTCTTTTCTTTCCTTCGACATCGTATACTTTGTTCAGTTTGACCTAAGCTACATCAGTGTATTCTAACATTGGGAAATTGAATAGATAAAAAACTCCGTCCGAACCGCCCAGGCCCTCGCCCTTAACGAGAAAGCCCCACTGTCCATGGATCATATCTCCCGCGTTCTGGATGTGGCTGAAACGTTTGACCACGATCTGAAAGGCGGAACAGGCTATATGGATGCCATGCGGAGCTATACCTAAATCCTTCCCCGCAAGCCATATTCTCAAAACTTCGGTTCTTGTCTATTTCCCTCCTCTCTACTTCTCTCTTCACTCTCCTCTCTCCTATCCCCCTTTTCACTATTTGCCTTTTCTATGGTGTCTTACGTTCACTTATACCGGTTGTGTAACTATTAGCCATCTATCTATCCTAATGTCCTCCCCTTCTGATCGCTGATTTCAAATCTTGGTAATCTTGAACACGATATTTTGTTGTTCCTCCTTTATAATTTCACGGCTGTGATGCTGGATGTGTTTTGGTCTCATCATTTTTTAAAGTTCTGCTCATCTCGTCCATTTACGTAGTGGTAGCTGGCTAGCTCCCTTCAGTACGCTACCGTCGACTTTTGTTGCCTCTGGCTTTATGACTTTGACATGTGCTCCTAAATCATCTACACACTGTATTTCATTATTTCACGATTCCTATTCCTTTTGTTCATTTTTTTTTTTCCTCTCACTTGCAATGGATTGATTCATGGCGTAAGCTTCTTGGGCAACATCGTCCCCCCTATCCCATTCAGCTCAACTCCACTCATCTCCCCGCTGCCAACATCCATCTACTACGGGAAGAAGGAACAAAAGCAGCATTATCTCGCTCCATTCGTAATCAATTTCAAAATTTCACTCAAAGAAATAAGATAAGGGGCTAAGGAAAAGGAATTGAAAAATGGACTGACTTTGGTGAATCTGTCAATGGCTTCTATTCTCCCTTCTCGTTAGGTATAGTCATTGACCATGATTATAAATTCATTCATTCCGGATTTCTCTGTAATCTGTCTTTCTCTCATCCATTCTTTTCAACGTCTCTTTCTCTTGAGCCTGGCTTTCTAGCTTTCATTATCTCCTTTTCCCCGTCAGTTTTCTTTTTTTTATATATATATACTAGTTTAGTCACATTCTTCCTCCGCAACAACTTCTCTATTCAGCCCCTAGACGAATACGAACCGTAGGCACGATAGCATAACATTAATTGAAAATATCTCCTTTCTTTGTTTATTCTCCTTCTAAATCACGTCTTCAATTCACCATCTTTAATATCTTCTGTGGAATTCGATCTTATGATACAACACACGCACTCAACAGGAGATGATATAATATCAAACCCTTCTTCACTGACAGAAAACCTCCATATCTTTCTATATTAAGGGGAAAATAAACTCTTACATGACTTGAAAGAGCGGCAGTGTCCCGCCAAAGCATCCTGCAAAAAAACTCGCTTGCCGACCACAAGATGACTAAGATGACAGGAAAAAGAGCTTGCTCAAGGATGGATTCCTGTTCTAGGTGTGCAGTGTTTCAAACCAAACATCATATGAGAAATTATTTAATGAACAGACTTATTTTATAGTATTTTGTTTTGGTTTTATGAGATTATACATTGGAGTGTGTGGGCGGTATGGTAGATGGTAAAGGGTTGTAGAGGAGAAAAGTAAAGACGGTGATGGATGGAGGATATGTCTTGATATTCATGAATGTGCATATCACTCATGGGTTCGTCTTGACGAACTCGACACCCTTGGCGATGTTCTTCTTCAGATCAACGAGGCAGGTATCGATGAGCTTCTGCTCGTACTCAGAGACATTGCCGACGGGGAGGATCTCCTCGACACCATTGGGTCCAAGCTTGACGTTGGACGCGAAGAAGTTGATGCCCTGGTCCTTGTAGAGGGGACTGTCAACGAAAGTGGGCTCGATGACGTCCTTCTCACCCTGGGAGGCCTTCAGAAGGCTCTCAGCGAACCGGGCACCAGCCATGGCCATGGAGAGGGTGGCGGAACCAGCACCGTCCTTGGCCTTGACGACTTCGTCACCACCGAACTGGATGCGGTTGACGAGGGTTTCGAGTTTCTCGCCGGAGATGTCAGGGTGGTTGGATTGGGAGATCAGGGGTACGATGGTGACGCCGGAGTGGCCGCCAACGACGGTGACTTTCTCATCCTTTGGATCGGTGCCTTTGACTTGGGAGATGAAGCGGGAGGCACGGATGACGTCCAGGGTGGTGACACCGAAAAGGCGCTTGGGGTTGTAGACATTCTTGGACTTGAAGACCTCTGCGACAATTGGGACGGTGGAGTTGACCTGAAGAGACTGAGTTCAGAATTGTTGTTTCAAGAGGTTTCAACATAAGGTATAGTCTTTCGTGAATAAGAGGGAACACATACGGGGTTGGCGATGACGAGGATGTTGGCGTTAGGAGAGGCATCGGCAGCAGCCTTGGCCAAGTCACGGACAATGGAAGCGTTGGTGTTAAAAAGATCTATCGTCATACTGTCAATATCCGCGGACGAGCCAGAACTAGGAGAATCGGGAAATTTATCCACATAACATACCGTCACGGGTCATGCCAGGCTTGCGAGGCACACCAGCAGGAATGAGGACAATTTCAGAGTCCTTGAGAGCGTCCCGGAGACCGGAGGGGGTAGGATCATAGCCCGTAACAGTGCTGTTGGTGTTGATATGGCTAAGATCGGCGGCAACACCTGCAGACGAACAATTAAAAGCACATCAGCATCAGCACGATTTATACAAGAGCTTGACTAGAGATTCCAAGCAATCTATGAATCTCTGCTATAGCTCCTGTCTGAGCCAATTGGTTGGCGCTTTGGTGTTCGTATGTGTATATATGTACCTGGGCCACCCCGGATATCGTACAGAGCCAGCTGAGTGACACGAGGACTGAGCTTCATCAGCAGAGACAATGACTGCCCAATACCACCTGCGGCACCTAGAATGGCCACTTTGGAAGACTAGCAATGGATGATCATTAGCATTAGATCGCTCTTTGGGACGGCGAATGATCGTTTACCTGGGGCGCAGAGACGGAGAAGGCCCGTCGCTGGGCAAAGCCGAAAGCTCTGCGGGCGGCAAACATGTTGGTGGCTTAAGAAAATACAGGGTATCAAGAAAGATGGCAATGAAGGGAAACGAAGAAAGAAATGGAGAAGTGAAGGGATTGAAGGATTGAAGATTGCTTCTAACAATTGACGATTGTTATGGTTTGACCGTGGTTTAAAAATGCGATGGGTTTCACCCGAGACCGGACACGCTAGTCCCCTTTCGGAAATCGCTCAGGGCCGGGTTTCTCCGTAAACGCGGCTGAGTCATCACAGCTCGGCAGATTATATAAGCACCTTATCCCTTCAAGGCTTTTGTTTGGGTTGGAGACATGAGCCGATTTGTTGTTGTACAGAAAGTATATCAGAGTAGAGTACACGGAACCATAATATAACAAAATATATATTATATACTAACCAGTCGTCCAGCAATACATTCATCATTGTCTCCATATTCTCGCGTCAGTTCATAGAGGTAGAGGAAAGCACACGGTGCTGCGAATACGACGTGCCCTCCCAATGCTCTCTGGTTCCTGGGCCCGACTCCCCTCTCCGGCCCACTGTTCGGCACACTCTCCAGACTAAACCCTTGCATATCTTTAGAACCAGTCCCAGCCACCTCTCTTTCTGCAAGGTTACAACTCCCGGTAACCCTTGTAGGTTCGGGAGGGATGGAAAAGAAGCTAATATATCCTGTAGAAGATGGCCCTTCCGCCCTTCCCTCCACCACACCGGACAGGATGATAGGCGTCCCGAGTTCCCAAGTGTGCTGATGTCATGGCTATTGGTGGCCGGCGCGTCTTTGTGTGATCCCGTGCAAAACCCTCTCCATGTGGAGACATCGAAGCTCTAACACAAAGAGACTAAAATATCTGCTGTATGAGCCAAATGTTCGGGAGGGTGAAGGGAGAGAACTATATATAGACTGTCGGATAATCTGCGACCAGTGCATCGGGATAGTACAGGCCATGCATGCCATGCAATATCGAGCACTTCCCATGCAGTGAGGGTAATCAGTTGGAAAACGACATCTTGGATATCACAGGTGCCGTGGCATGCCATTGCCGTGAAACCTATGGTGAGTGCGTAAGGCAATGCAGATGCCAGCCCGTCCGTCATAACCATTGTTGATACCGGTCCTCAACAGCAAATGGAAAGAAA
This sequence comes from Paracoccidioides lutzii, assembly GCF_000150705.2. Classification (NCBI taxonomy): domain Eukaryota; kingdom Fungi; phylum Ascomycota; class Eurotiomycetes; order Onygenales; family Ajellomycetaceae; genus Paracoccidioides; species Paracoccidioides lutzii. The sequence goes on along the minus strand of NW_015440947.1, from coordinate 229,053 downwards.
AAGGATTGACGTACTGTATAGTAGATGAGTGAGGGGTCGCAATGCGAACTTTTGAGCAGATATAGTATATATAGAACATATCGATGGAAAGAAAAACTCCAATCGCTGCATTTACCCATGACAAGTAGTTAGAAGAAAAGAAAATAAGAATATGTTGAAAGTCTCTGAATCAATCAGGCATTCCTCTAACTCTCGCCCCGCAATAATCCGACCCCTCAAGACATCCATAATACATAAAATAAGTAAATAAATTTAAAATAAAAGAAGAAGAAGAAGAAAGAAGAAACACCCACCTCACGTCAAAAAATGCAACACCACCCAACAAAACAAAACGAAAACCACAACCCCACCCCAAAATATCCACTTATCCTGCTTCGCCCGTCGCTCAATTGTCCGTATAGTATCCCCGCTCACTCCAAGAGTGTTTGCTACACTATATAACCGCCGTTGCGTCCCCTTGAGTATCTCCCGCTGCTGTCCTAGGTCTCCCAACACTGCCCGGCCCCGACCTATAAACTCGTCTAGCTGTATGTTTGTGCTGGAGAGGAAGGAGTGTTCGCGTAATGTGTGGGTTTCACGCGTGTAGTCTGTTGGGACACCGTTGAAGCCTAAACTGCCGCCCGGTGAGGGGCGGTGATGTGAGTAGTTCGGGTTGGCGAAGGGGGAAGATTGCGGGAGGTTGGATTGGGCGTATGGGTTTTCGGGTGTTGAGGCATGGTGGGGGCGTCGGCCTAGGAGCTCATTGCGGTTTGAGGTGGATTGCTGTTTATTTTTGATTGATTGTTGGTTAGATTGTGGAAAATGGTTGATATGTACGATGTATATATATATATATTTATCAAGGGAGCAGTGGACATACAGCATCCTCGCGCTCTTTCCTTAGTCGATCAAACAACTGTCTGTAGTCCGCTAGCTCAGTCCGGAAATTCTTCAGCCGCTCAAAAGCCAGTTCTTGTTTTGCAGGGATGAGCTCTTGTTTGGATAAGGAGGAGTAATCATCGATCGTGCGGGAGAAAGATGTTAGGGAGGCGGATATTTGGCCTGGTCCACAGCATATATGGTTAGTCGATAGCACTGTACTACAAATTCTAGAACAGGGAGGCGTGTATAGATTTGTCCGAACCTTGAACGGCAGGTGATGTGGTTGTTGGAGCTTCAGAGAAGGCGTCCAGGTCGCGGCGTAGTGCGGAGGACTGCTTCAGTGCTGCGTTGAAAAGGGAGTTCTGAAAATATATATATCAGATCCTGAGCTAGGAAAGGCGCCTTGTCGAATCAGCACGTATTTAAAAAGACTGACCATGGTGGGTAGAATTGCGGAGGTTCAACTGGGCCGGTATGCTGATGCGGCTGAAAAACAAGATGTTCAACTTTGGGGAATACAGGCAGCCCGAGGGGCTTGCTTCACATAGTATTCCCAATGGACCTGAGAAATATCCGTGAAGCTGCTGAGGTAGTAGAACAATTGTTAAGGTATCTGGAGTGGAAGTGGATGTTCATAGCAGTCGGTATTTTGTTATGAGGTTGGTTCCTTGCAAACTGTCCACTTGCATCATCGGAAGAAACTATAAAAGTTCTGACGAGTCTCACCGCCTTCTGTAATCTCACCAACATGCATTCCAACTTCGACCCCTTATGACTAGCATGCTGAGGAACATGCTCCGATAATCAGTTACAAAATGATGCAATATATAAATTCTTGTTTCCTCATCCCTACACCTCACACTTCTCTTTTTATTTCTTTTTCCCTCCTTCTTTCTTCTAATACATGATCTTCCCCTTACAGGGCAGCACCGCAGCGAGTATAGGATTGCCCACTGCGGCCTTTAGCCTGATCCATCAGATGGAGTAGAAAGATTCGGGACTAAATTTCGATAATTTAAATGCATTCAATTCGAGCTTTCAATATAGATACAGAAAGAAATTGCTAGCAGACATCAAATCAGAAACAACCAAGCATGTATGCATATGCATGCCATATGCTTTTTCATCCATGACAATTTGCGGTGACTATGACCATTCATTGCCATAAACGGCATTGAATAGACGAACCTCGGTTGACATCATGCATTGGCAATGCCATATGTACTCAACCAAACAGTACAATGAGCGTTTAGGAATTCCTAATGTTTCATGTCCATTATATGCTTTAAGGAGGAAAAGCGAAAGAATACCGCAAGGATCCACATCGCTCAACTAGCCTTCTCCAAATAACATATCAGTTTCAAAATAACAGGATGAAAAACATCAGAGGAGCTGAGAGTTCATTCCCGCGAATGCGTGATTCGTCGATCAGACCAGGCGCAGTTGCATCAGGGCTAGCCCTCGTAGTTATTCACTTTGTCGGATACTTGTTCTGGAAGAACCACCTACACCCAGATTCAAACAGAAATCAGCAAATGCATAATGACATGTAACCCACATCTCACCCCCAAACCTTACTATAACTATCAAGCAGAAAAGGAGGGGGAGGGTGGGGTAAGCGGAGTAAGGGAGTAGAGGGTGATAAGGGGTCACTCACTTGCTAACAAAATAATCTACAAACACCACCGTCCCAACGATCCCGGACCACATTCCAATAACCCTCCAAGTCAACGCCCCCCGAATATGCTTCTGATACGCCCCAAATCCCAACCCAGTGCCCGCAAACGTTATGAACAGCGCGTTCCCCAGGATCACCGGATTTGTTATATTACGGCTCAACTTCGCCTTGGCTACGGCGGCCTTATTAGCAGCCTCCTTCCCAGCTTTTACTTTGCCTTTGTCTTTATCCTTGCAGAATTCCCGTTCGCGTTCGGCTGCGGCTGCGGCTGCTTTTTCCCTTTCGCGCTCCCGCCCAATACGCTCCGCCTGAGTGGTGGTTTTTATTTCCTGTGATTCGAAGGTGGAAGGCACGGAGGAAACGTGTGGGGAGTCCACGTCGATGAGGGAGGTCTTTGTTGTGTCTGAGTCAGCTACTTCGATCTGTGGGGGTGGTGGAGCACGACTGTAGTTCGTTTATTCTTTTTGGTTAGGACATGTATTTTTCAGTGTATAGGTTCGTGATAGGCTGCTGAATGGGGGGAGGATTAAAAATATGCTTTCTGAGGATACACTCACGCCTATATATAATTGTTAGCAAGACTGAACGGATAAAGGTGTTCAACGGGTGGCTGAACAACAAGGACTGGTATTTTACAATCTCGATGGTGACGTACCTCTTCAGGAGATTGCTGAGCGCCCTGGGAGGCTGCTTGGGCGTACGACATCTTCGGTTTGGGTTCCAGCTTCGTTAAGAGGATCGATGATAATGACGGTGATGAACTTTCTCCTGTGTGAGAGACGGATGGTGTTCCGGATCAGTGGGAAATTTTGAAGAGTTGGAGGATAGTTCGGGAATAATGTCAATCTATGTGCAGGGTTAATCCGGGTTTACCTTTGAGATGGTAAATATGTGTTGTTAGTGATGGAGCTGTATTGTGTTAACATACAGGGTGAGCAGGATGAGAAAAGATTACAAACCAGATGGCCAGCCTTTTGTGCCTTGGTTAAACTTTCGCTGGGGTGTGTAAGAGTGAAGTGTGTATTGTATGTATGTACAGGTACAGATTACGTCGATGGCGGTTAGAAATTCAACAAATAAAAGGAATAATGCTTGCCCATGTCGAAGAAGGTAGGAACTTTTATAGAACCAGACAGCAGCCTACTTACTGTCACTTGCCATGCTAATAATGGATAGCCCCGTTGATGTTGTTCCAACCGATTCCCTGATTCCCTGATTCCCAACTGCTTCCAACCGTTCCACGGTGTTCCAACCGACCACAATGCGGCAATGACGTCATTGATGATGTTGTGGCATGTTTCGGCACGTGGAAGTTACATATGAAGGTGTCTTGGCCTGTTTGGCTTGTTTGCAGTTTTTTTCACCCCTCCCGCTAATATAGTCATTTGATCCCACAATACATTGTAAACAACTCTGCTGTGATGTGCAATTCCAACAGGCACATCATAATCGCCTCATCTTCTTTCACTCTGTGAAGAAGAGGATTTTCACAACTTTCTCAGACATGTCAGATGTCTCTGAAGAGTCTCTTCAGCCTCTAAACAATGCATCTCAGAATGTGTCTAGTAATGTGTTGAACTGTAACAGACTAGTCAATGAAAACAACTAATAACTAGCACATATGAAAATAAAAAGAAATCATTAGAGAAGAAAAAGAAAGACAGATTATGTGAAAATGAGACTTCATTGATAAAGAGAAGACTTTACAAAGATGATGAGAGCAGAGCTTCAGTAGTAAGAAGTTTATACAAAAATGCTAAGGATGCTGCCTCAATAATAGAGATGCTGTCTTGATGGTATGAAGCATGAGAGTTGTAACAGACTAGTTGCTGAAAACAGCTGATAACTAATGCGTTTGAAAACAAGAAAGAATTGTTAGGGAAGGAAAAGGAAGACAGATCATGTAGAGATCAGACTTCATTTATAAAGAAAAGGCTCTACAAGAGTGATGAGGGCGGAGCTTCAGTAGTAAGAGCTTATACGAGGATGATTGAAGGGCCACCTCAGCAGTATGAAGCAAGGTGCCGCCTCGGCAGTAGAGGCGCCACCTCGGTAGTAGGGGGTTATACGAATAGGGTGGAGGCGCCGCCTCGGTGGTACGAAGGCTAGTACGAAGGCGGAGCCTGAGTATCAGGAGGATTACGGCATAGTCCTTTATAAGGGTGAAGGTTCAGTAGTTAAAAGATTATATGAGAAAAATGAAGACACTGTCTCATCCCAATAGAATGAAGCATGAGAGTGAAGCTTCAGTAGTAAGTGTTATGGCTTCGATCTTGGCGCAGATAAACAGATGTTCGATTGCCAACTAGGTAAGCTAATTCAACGAAATACTAAGATGCTCTACGAAGCAGGGACCTGGGGAAGCCTCTCTTTATACCCCTTTCCACTAGCGGTTTCTAGGCCGTGTGCTAGGCAGTTTCTGTGGGGTATTTGTTTACGGGGTAGTTGATTGCGGGGTGGTTGATTGCGAGGTGGTTGCTATGCCGTTGCTAGGCAGTTTCTATTGCCCTTTTCAGACCAAGTAGCCATACGTCGTCATAGCACATAATCCAAGAAAAATGAAGATGATGCTGTGATAGTATGAAGGCTAGTATGAAGATGAAGTCTGACTATCAGAGAGATTAAGTATAGTCTTTTATGGTATCTACTGCTGCTTTTATTGATATAAAGATGCTTTGAATATGTTTCAAAAAATAAAATGATCTTCATCTTTTAAATTTTAAATTTATCAAAGCTTTTAATATAATAAGTCATTTGTTTTATGATTAAAATAAATATTCAACTTCTATTTAATATATTAAAATAAAAGAAAACTAAAATTGAAATAGAAGTTTCTCGAAAAATCTTCAGTTTTATCTATTTTATTTTGGCATATATAGCTAATTTATTCAAGAATAAAAGTGTATATAGTAAAAATATCTAGCTATGATGATATAAAGCTTATCATTAGCTCTAAATCTATATTAAAATAATTGCGGAAACATAAAATGAGCTACATAAAAAATCTTTAAAAGAGAAAATAATAATATATTTTATTTTAATATGAATAACACTGAGTTAATTCACTTTTATTCTAGAAAGTATAAAGAAGATAGAATCTGTCATGGCTCAGTCTAGAGCCAAGGAAGGTGATAACAAGACAAAAGCTTCAATTCGTCTAACTAGGTCGCTGCGACGAGAATACTAAACTGGGGATTTGAGCGACCGAATATAAAGACGTATCGGAGCGGATCAACATTAATCCATATTTCAGAATCATTAACTCTAAAAGATAAAGTTATAAAACTTAAAAATTGTGAAATAACTTGATGTTTGATTTAAATTCAAGTTTAATTTTAAGTTCATGTTAAAAAAAATATCTCGGGCAGAAATGAAAATTTTTAAATAATATAGTTAAAAAGAGAATCATCATTTTAAACTATGAGATAATTATTTATAGTCTATCCAGTCTCTGTATCTGATTATACATAGCCTTTCATATGCCTGTCCGGAGTCGGAATAACTACTTCCGGCTTGGCACAGCCTTCATTCTTTTCTTTATGTGTCATATTCGCCCAACAAACCGTTCATTACAATCTGCGAGTTGGATCAGTTAGTTATAGCAATACATTCGTTCATTAGCTCTGTTTATTCGATCCTCTACAGTATCTGATTAGCTATTTGCGAAGACTATGAAATAAATTAATTCTTCTCGTTTAGATTCTTCAGTTATGTATTTAGCACCTTAGTTTCTTGATAAAAATTAAGACGTATAAGAGAGATATATTATCTATACATATTTCAGCAAACAATAAGATGAAGTTACAACTATCATCTTGCACAGCAGTAATTGTAAGGAGATGACGCCGAGACAAGGAGTCAACAGTGCCGTCGCGTAGATTGTTTGACGGGAAGCTGAATGGTTAGGCTTGACTAGCTAAGCGAACAGACGAGCTTATGTCTTAAGGACTGACAGGGAATCTAAGCGATCAAAGATACAGATGATTAGATAGAGTTTTGTATGCGTCTTCAATGAATCTGATAACTATATCAAGAACGAATTGCTGACCCTCTGAACAGTGGGTCAGATAACTAGCTTTATAGAGTTTCTATCAGCCTTCCCTTCTTCATGAATACGCTCAGATACCACTCTATCTGATCAAGGAAGTGGCGATGTCCTTCAAAGCGATGATCATAGAGATGATCATCCTGTCATTCATATGACGGTCACCTCGTGTCTCCTACAAGGCAAGATAATCATCTCATACAAAGGAAAGATGATCACCTCGTCATCAGGGTAATATGAATATCCTTATCGGAGTAGGGGCGGCGCCGTAGAGAGATAGTTTCTAAGACGTAGGAGATATTGGTGCCAAGAAGATGTCTTTAACTATGATAGTAATCTTATTAACGTAAATTAGGAAGCTCTTTTTACTAAAATTGTAAATATTCAATGACTTGATGTTATATCTTTCAATATTTTTATTTAATTATATGATTAAATTATCAGCAAAAGATCATAAGCACAACTAAACAGTAAAATTAATAAAATCTCAAAATTAGAAATTAAAAATAATGCTTAAAATACTCAGAATGATCTACAATCTTTGCATTTTTGATTAATTATATGAACATACAGAGATTTGATTTAATTCTTGGAATGCTCTGTAACGCAGCTCACTCACTTCTCTTCTACAGACTTCTTAATGACCTCTTATTAGATTTCAAATAATCTGAGATGTAGAAGCAAAGCCGCGAGTTGTAAGTTTCTTTTCATGAAGCAGAAGCTACTTTTCTTACACATTTGTGACCCTTTTTTTTATACCAGAAGATGACTTCATTGTGTGAGAGTTGAATGTCTTTCTATATCATCAGCACAGTGTATCTCCTAATTGTGACGGCGTGGTCTACTAGGCACGGCGCTGTCTACTGAGCTACGGAAACTGGCGTTATCCATGAAGGTTAGTAGCAACTACCCCGCAAACAGCTACCCCACAGAGACTGCCAAACAACGGCATAGCCAACTGCTATGGAAACGAGTATAAGGAGATCCTTTCCCAAGCCCCTTGTTTCTTAAATCACCTTAGTATTCCGTTGAAATAGCTTATCTAGTTGGCAATCGAACAACCGTTTATCTGCGCCCAGATTGAAGTCATAACACTAATTGAACATTTTCTAGCAGTGACACAATAATTTTTGATCTTTGCACTTTCAGATCTTCAATTGCAAGTTTAATTAAATCCTCACGACATTCAATTTGCGTGTGTGGTCACGTGGTGAAGTCGGCCAAGCATGTCGATCGATCTTCCAGACGACTGTAAGTGGCGGGGCGGCGGGTATGCCCCTAGTAATTTAGCTACGGAGGAGCACTCGGTAGCTAATTACTTTAAAATATATACTAATCATGCTGCTGCGCAACCCACACCTCATGTGGGTGCACCACACCAAAATGATAAAAACACTAAAACAATAAAAATCTTGAATCACATTCTCATTATTGCACTCTATATCAACAATCAGTAGCTAATCTATAATAAAAAGATTATCTACATTATTCTCAGTATATGTATCACCTCTAAATCAATTTAATTCTTCTTCTATTAGTGATGTAAGTAAGTTATTATCAATTTTCATAAGACTGACTTCAAGTCTTCATTATTTTTTACTCTGCTCTTTTTCAGCTTTATTATTCTTATACTGCTTGATTTTTCTATTGACATCTTTAGTAATGAGAACTTTCTCTACTTGAATTTGAAAATAGATTATTTTAGCTTTATGATGTTTACTGATATTAAAAAAGTTCTATAATCTAGTAATCTGTTGCTTATTAAATTTCACATGAGTTAGACTTAATTTGAATATCTTTTTCAAATAACATATCAAGATAAGTAATTTTAATTTGAGAATATCTCTAATACTTTGCTGTAAAGAGTTAAGCTCTAAGAACTAAAGGCTAGTCCTGCTATATAACAAGGACGAATTGCTTGAGAAAGGGAAGAAAAAGAATGAGATGAGAACTCAAGCTTAAGCAAGCTCACATAGCATGATCATGTGCACACATGCAAATGATGACTAGGCTGAGTCAGCCAGCCAGAGCAAATCTATGAGTTCAACCTCTTATAATACCCCTCTTCTCCTTCTTTGTTGCAGGCCTTTATGACTATTTAAAGCTCTCTTTACATCTAATTTTGCCTGCTGAGAGGCCTCTCAAGTGTTCAAGGCCTTCACTTCTTGTAGGAGACTTGCATCATTTCATGTAGACTCAGCTCAATCTACCCATTTAATGAGATATTGCTTTTTCCTCTAGTAGATTCATTCACTCTGAATTTTCTCAATCTCAAACTCAGGTCCTTCTGAGGTCTTTATAATGAGTGACTGCCAGTCAGTTTGCCTCTGACTAGACAGGAGATTCATCATCACAGCATGTAGAAGCTTTACATTAAAGACATTGTGAATGCTGAGTGGAATGTTCAGTTAATAAGCATGAAATTCTATCTTTTCTAGCACAGTATATTGATTGTATTTTGTATCCAGCTTCTTGCACAGGTGATTAGTTCTCATGTTCTCTAAGCTCAACCAGACCTTATCTCCAGGTTGAAAGCTTGAAGCCAGGTCTCTTTGTCTATTCATGTATTTCTCTTGAGATTACTGAGTATCTGTCATTTTTACTTGAGCTCACTTCAACACTTCATGAGCTTTTCTCATATAATCATCTGCAAACTCAATGAGATTATGTGGTGTTTCAATAAAGGGTGTATTGACTATATCAATGAAGGAGATGTGGAAAAGATGTGTTAAAAAGAATGAGCTCACATCTGTTGAGGTAGCATCTCTATTATTGATGACCAGCTCTGCTAGAGAAAGTCATTCACACTAGTCATCCTGTTGAAAGCTAATGTACTTGTATAGGTAGATTTTCAAAGTCTGATTCATTCACTCTGTAGCTCTATCAGTCTCTGAGTGATAGACTGTGAAGAGTCATCTCTTAATGTCTAATTTCTCACACATCTAAGTTTAAAATATGCTTATGAAAGCTGATCCTCAATCTGACACTACTGTCTTATGAATGCTATGTCAAGGAATGATGTTACAAAGGAACACTCTAGCCACTGTCTTCACAACAGTTTTTTTAACTGCTTTTAATATAATTCTCTTGATCAGTCTGTCTATTATAATCATGATGTTTGTATATCCTTTAGAGCTCAGTAAGTTCATGATAAAATTCATGAAAAGCTCCTGCCACATGTGTTCAAGAATAAAAAAAGGCTTAAGCAGTCCCTGATATCAATCTCTCTATGTGGTGTTTAATCTGCAAAGATAGCAGTTCTTGGTCATTCTTCTCACATTGACAGCATAGCCTGACTAGTAGAACTCATGTCTTAGAACTTCTGCTGTTTACTCTCATCTGAAATGACTGATAAGAGATGAGTCATGAGCCTTGTGCACTAACCTGGTTCAAAGAGGTTTGAAGTCTAGCACTCACTTATAATCTTGAAAGAGAAGCTCCTCATTTTCATTTAAAGAGCACTCAGAGACAGAGGCCTTAATGCTGAGTTTGAAAGGAAATCTGAATCTTCTCTTATGAAGAAATTGCTCCAGATGCTGCAGGATCTTATCATTTTTATGAGTCTCATTCCACTGAGCTTGAAGAGACATCTCAGGTTCCATGCTGACAGCAGTCACTATTGATTCTATTCCAGGTGCCAGTACATTAAACTTAAGTAGTTGAGCTTGCCTCTGCTTGATTCTCTCATCATCAGTACCTTGTGGCATGTTCTGCTCTCTTTGTGATAGAGTGTCTGGTCCAGCATTCAACTTCTCTGACTGATAATCAATTCTGAAGTTGAATCAATAGAGAATATTCATCCAATATAGCTGTCTTTCATTTAGTCTGTGTGTAGTCATGAAGTATTCTAGATTCTTATGATATGTGAGAATCTTGAATTCCTTTACACTTCATAGCTCAGTGTCTCATTTCTTTAAACACTCAATTATCACTAATAACTTCTTATCATGAATCTCATAGTTACATTCCGCAGGTAAATGCTTGTAAGAGAAGAAGGCATATGGGTGTAGAATGCTCTGCTCATCATATTATAGCAGCACTCCTCCTGAGGTGTAATCTGAGAAGTCTGTTTCCAATATATTTTCACAGTCAGAGTTGAATTGAAGCAGAATTGAAGTGAAGATAAACATTGATTTTAGACACTTAAAAGCTTTCTCAGCCTTGCTCATCCACAAAAAAGAAACATTCTTGTGTGTAAGAATTATCAGTAAAATCATGATCTTTGAGAAATCTCTGATAAATCATCTATAGAAATTGGCAAAGTCTAAAAATCCTCATACATCTTTAAGAGTAGTAGGTGTTGCTCATTCCAAAACAGCTTTAATCTTCTCTGAATCTAATTATATACCCTTGTCTACTTCAATGATGAATTCAAGATATTTTGTGCTATTCATCTTGAACTCACTCTTTCTGATATCTGCCTGCAGGCCTGCTTCCTGTAGATACATAAGCATCTTTTGTACATGTTCACAATGCTTCTATAAGCTTCTTAAGAAAAATATCAAGATGTCATCTAAATAGACTGAGTAGAAGTTATCCAGATATTCATGTAATGCCCAGTTGATATATTTTTGAAATGTGCTCAGAGCATTGGCCAAACTAAAGAGTGTAATCAGCCACTCAAATAGCCTGTATCTGGTTCTAAAGGCTATCATCCACTCATCACCTTCCATGATTTGAATCTTGTGAAAAGCTGCAATAATGTCCAGCTTAGTGAATCATTTAGCCTATCCAATTCACTGTAAAGTCTCACTGATTAATGATAGAGGATATCAATCCTTTCAGATAATTTTGTTAAGAGCTCAATAGTCTACACAGAATCTTAGCCCACCTTCAGGCTTCTTCACAAATAGTACAGGAGCAGCTACAGAGAAGTTGCTCACTTTAATAAAACTCTTATCTAGATAATCTGTAAGAGTCTTTCACAAAGCCAGTAGTTCCTCTTGAGATATATTATATAACAGGCTCCAAGAGGGTTGTTCTGTACTACTATCAGCCTTTTTAATTAGTTCAATCTCATGATCTCTACCTGGGTCATGAAGTGGGGGTAGAGCATCAGTGGCTTCCTTATCAAATACATTCAAAAACTCATGATAATGTTCAGACAACTTTTCTCTAAGGTCAATCTTTGATTTCACTTCTAGAGTCTTTTGAATGTCAGTCAAACTGACAGTGAAGATCTTGATGTTTCACTTCTCTCAAGTGCTTGCAAGCTTAGAGAAGCTTACAGCAGAGATGGAAATCACATCAGCTTTTGCATTTGAACTAGGCTCTACCTCTATACCACTCTCTTCAAATCTCACAATTCTTTGATAAGGGATCACGGTCACCTTTTGCTGGGCCAGCCAGGGGTCATTTAGATACATATCATGACCATATAATCTATTCACCATGTAGAGAAAGGCTCATTCAGTTATGTGACTGCCTATATCAATTTGAATGCCAGTCACTATGCTTGTGGAGAGTTCTATGGAGTCTTCAAAGCCAGTCATTTTAACAGGAGGAATTTCAATGCACAGGAGCTTATGCTTGTTAATGTAAAATTGAGAAATAAGATCATAGACATTACATTCACTATCTATCATTGTTCTAGTCAAAAAGGTATTATCTACTAGAGCATCAACAGTGAAGGGTTTGAATATCATCTTAGATTTAAATCTTCTCTATTGCTTTCTCATAAGCTTCTTATTTTACTCCTTTCAGTGTCTTTTGGTTGGAGCTACTCTTTTCTCAAATCCTCACTCATATCCACATTATTGTCATCTAGTACCAGCTTGGGGATCACTTTAGCTATTGTGAGAATGACAGAGTGTCTGAGAGATTTGAATGAGCAGCTCTTAATCATATGACCTTCAGCTCTACATCTCAGGTACAGGCCTTGCTCTCTTCATTGATTAACCTCTGTCTGATCTATCAATTTGATGTGGTGAGTGCTTGAGGTCACAGCACCAGGAGAGAGATTCATCAGATCATCAGCAGAAGCTTGAGACTGGTTTTATCAGTCAAAAACAATATGATGAAGTAAAGAGTGTGAATTAGATGTTGTATGATCTGAAGAAGATCTGTTCTCACAATGTTTAGATCACTGTCTTAAAGTCTTAAGCTCAGAGAGTTGATGATCAACTAATCTAAGCTCTTTGCAGTAATTCTCATAGAGAGATGGTTCCCTTATACCCACCATGCCTTCCTTCAGCTCCATGCTTAGAGTGGATTTCAAATACTTCTTTTTAATGTGATCATCTCATCTGTGATCACCAGCTTCCAGCAGTAGCTGATTAAATTCAGGCAGAAAGTCAAAGAGAGCTCTTCTACTTTGTCATAGATTGTTGAGCTTTTGCATAGCCTTTTCCTGTTGTGCAGAATCACTAAAGAGCATGTGTGTCTGCTTCAGTAAGCTCTCTACTGTGAAATTGATCTTGTTCTTATTATTCTCAACTCAGGAGTAAACTTGAGCTGCTGCCATTCCTTTCAGTCTCAAGTACACATACCAAGCACATTTCTCATTATTACCTAAGGCTTTCCCATTAATCTTAAGTTTTGATTAAAGCTTTAGCTCTCACTGAGAGTAGTGCTTCAGATTAGAACCATCATACTTCTCACAGTCTAGTAGCTTGATCTTTGGTCTTCTGACTGCAATGAGTGGTTACAGATTCAATTGAGAGAGGATTGATGTTGAGATGTTCAAAGCTTGTTGTAGATTAGCTATTTCAGCTTGCTGAGCTGTTATTAAATCTCTGTTCTCATACTGGACCTGTTTCTGCTGTTGAAGAAAGGTCATCTATTGTTGTTCAAAGCTGCTGAGAGCATCCCTGCTTATTGCTTTGTGTTGATTCATTTTTGTATTTATTGTACAAGTCTGCTGCTTTATCTCATTTGACTAGATATTTTCAATGTTGCTCATTCATTTGTTAGCATGATTGCTAACCCAGTCTATTTATATACCAGTGCTATCACTGAACTTCATGATGCAGGATTTAAGACTCTTAATAGTCTATCATATGTCAGCATATTTGCTAAGTTTCATAATACAGGATTAAGGCTCCCAGTGGCCTATCAATGAAAGGAGTGAAGCAATTCATAATGTAAAGGGTTAAGCTCTAAGAACTAGAGACTAGTCCTCCTATATAACAAGGACGAATTGCTTGAGAAAGGGAAGAAAAGAATGAGATGAGAACTCAAGCTTAAGCAAGCTCGCGTAGCATGATCACATGCGCACATGCAAATGATGGTTAGGCTGAGTCAGCCAGCCAGAGCAAATCTAGAGGTTCAACCCCTTATATTTGCATAGTATTTTCTGTAATATTAATATAATATTTCAGCTTTTGAATTATCTTTAATGAGAATAGCTAAGAAGAAGAGATAGATATATAATCTGAATTATTTTTATCTTTATAAATCTGCAGTGAAAAAAATAATAAGATTTACTACTTAATAATGTTAAGAACTTAGTTAGAATTTCATGAATATATATCATATTAAATTTATTCTGCAGCTATTATATTAGATTTAAAAATCTACTTTTGCATAGCTAATAAGTCTTGTAGGAACTACTATTTTTCATACTTAATAAAATTATAACATATAGTGTACTTGACTGCTTTTGAATGATAATACTTATATTATTGAAATGATAAACTATTCAGAGATTATAGCAATAAATAATATGTAATAAAAATTCATATAGAATTATCTTATGAAGATCTGCAAATTGTATGAACTTCTCAGTAATATAAGATTCATAATTATTTATTAAAAGTAATTAATAACTTCTCTTTTATCTTTTTTTTATAATAGTATTAAAATGTTTAAGTTATTTAAATTTAAATTTATTTTTTGTAATTTCAATATTTGATATAGTAACTCTATAATTGCTGAATAAATCTATCTGTATATATCAATTTTTTAAATATATTTTGAAGATCAAGATTATTAATAATGAAATAATATGATTATTTATGAATATATATTCAATAATTATAATCAAATCTCTTGAAAAAAATAAAAAAATGATAAAATTAACTTCTTTAATGCAGTTATAACTCATTCTTCACATTCTTATTCTTCTTGAAATTCAATCTTATTGAAGTTGTATATGTCACAGATGTGAAATTGATACTACTTAAATAGAATCTAAAGATATTCAAATCATATATTAATATATTTAATATCTTTAACTGCTATTTTCTTTGAATTCATCAATTTCTGTTTCACTCTATTATAATCAAATAAATGTTCAATGAATCTATAAGTTCACATCTTGTTGACTTTTGAAGAGAAGATAATAGAATCTATATGCTGATATTTAAGTATTAAATTTGTAAAATCTTCAATGTGTTTAGCTATGAGAGAATAATTCTTTTCATCAAGTAGTTTGATTTATTATTTAATCATGTTCTTCTGACTCTCATTTAATCTCTTGTTAACTGAATCCTTTGCAGTATTCAGATTTCTTTCATTGATACATGCTTGAAGATGTTGATAAGAAACCTCAAATTCTTATGACAGAAACAATATTTTTGAAATTTGAGTTTTTTCAGTGATAAGTGATAGCTTTTTGAATACAGTCTTCAATATTTTTATCCTTATTTGACATTGTGGTGAGTTATTAATCGATGAAGATGATGAAGATGATGAAATTGCAAGATTTTTATCATTTTGATGTTTTTATTGTTTTGATGTGGCACACCCACATGAGGTGTGGGTTGCGCAGCGGCACGATTAATATATTACTATAAAAAGCTTTTTAATTAGTTCGCCGTAGATATGGATGTTGGAAATCCTCCCTCCGCGAATTTTGTTTTTCCTGGATCCTCCACAGTTAGAAAGCAATAAAAATTACACCAAACCGGGTAACCACAAGAAACGTCCATCTTCTTCTGACAGAGTGGCAAGCTTAATTGCTTGCAGAGTTTGCACGCTACGAGTTATTGGTTGGAAAGCAGGTCACGTGCTCGAAGGGTCCTACATCCCTACTTCTGTATCCTTCACTGCTGTACACTACATACTTCCTGAACCAGCGAGAAAATCCACGCAAGGCACCTGGGAAGTTATATCATTCTATCGTTGAGATTTTGAGGCTGACAAACCGAACGCACATAACTAACTAGGTATTTATTAAAATGAATCTTTATTAAAAACAATCTTTTTTTTGAGCTTATACATAACCATTTGGTATAGAGCAAAACAACCATCGAACCACAGCTGAATGGTGGGACATCAGGGTATCCGACTCCGTTCACATAGTCTGTACATCACTGCAGCGCATTCGTCGTTGTCTGGACATTTGCAACCTTAATGAGGCTGCCCTTCCGTCCAAGCCCAGCAGGTGTGAGGCTGGAAGATATCAACCCCGCAGTGAATCAAGCGCCGATCGTGTCTCTGTTTTATATGGTTATTTCAAATTTCAAATTAGCCATTTGCCTCTCTCTTATATTTATTTACAAGCAGTTAAAAGGAAAGGGAAAACTTCAGGAACAACTCACATATGCAATATCTTTACATTCCATGAGAAAGGTGCAGTCGACATCATCGTTACACTTTAGAGAGAATATTGTGTTAGTTATCCATGATAAAAAGGTGCTTTAATTTCAGGGCGATTGGGGTTGATTTATATATATCACATACTCCTTCAGGAAGACCACAGATAGCCCAGACTAGCTCCTCGGGAGGTTTATCCCCAATGGTAGCGCCCATGGCACCGGCAATGACTGATAGTACAAGTACAAGTACGAGCTTCATCTTGATAAGCGCGTTGAAGGGCTGGTTTCAAATGTCCTCGGTAGCACAGTTGAATCTTCTAAACGAACTTGCCTAACTAGAGCACTGTCTCCTTATATAAAGTCCAGCGTTGTAAAATAGACTCGCTTTGCCACACGAGATGCGCATTCTATAGAAGGGGTTTTGGTTACATCGCTCACATCCCCAGTGTTCTATTCGTATAGATTTGAGTATATACACCTGATATATATATATATATATATATATAGATGTTGAATCCTTTGGGCTCCCCACAAAACGGAGAGGATCCTTGGACTCCACCATCTACTATCCATCCAAAAGACATCATTTCATTGTTAAGCAGAACTTTTTGAGTAAATTTTTGGTTACATCTCCAAAAGGCTATTATTATGCTTAAATAAGATAATGGAATGAATATACATAACTAATCGCTTGTTCAAAAAGCTATGATTTAAGCACGTTGCAACTTAAAGTTTCGTATAACAAAGTTAAGTGGGTCTAGTTAAGCGCTCGTCTAAGTAGTTAGTTAACTAGTTAAAATCTAAATGGTTGCCTAATTTGGTAATTGCTCCACTTTTCTCTCTAAACCGGGAGTGGGGTAAGTTAAACCTCATCATGGCTCAACCTTAACTTAATCATTGAGGCTTGTACGGTGGTCAACGTGGAATAAAAGCGCAAAATTCAAGAAAGCTATGTTACATTTTGCTTATTTTAATCCCTCTTTCCCTACTTCCCGATCTTGGCTCAGTGGCGTGTGGTCGTATCAGACCCCTTTACACCCTTAAGGCATGACGTTTGTGGAGGAGGAGGAATTGTGTGGTAACTTTCTGTGGAGATTGCGGGATAATCCCAAGTTGCGGAGATTTTTGAAGCCGTACCGGTCATCTCTCAATGGGGGAGTAATACGTAGACCTGGAGTCTCCATGGCTCCATAGTCTGCCTATACCTGCTCTGCCGCCAATGACGATAAGGTGTGTTGGGGTGTGAGGAATAAAGTTCTCTGTCCAGAGCGGATATAGTTTAGATGAGGGGTTTCTTTGTCGAAGTATGATGAGAATACGAGTGATACACGGGAACACGGTTCCTAAAACCACGATCAATTGAGGATTGGATGCACATAGACTTTAGGAGGCAATCTTGGAACATTATCTGTCGATGCGGTGCGGCCACTCATTCCAAAGTTTCGGAGTGGTTCTCTGCAGGATCAGCGATCGTGGGTTTGGATAGGAGATAGTTGCGGTGTTGCAGAATGGTAACCATACGGGATGGTATTTCGATTTCATGGATTTACCTGTATGGCATCACAAAACTTATGTTGACCGGCAAGGAAATGTGTTGTGGGTTACAGTACATATAACCTGGGACATGTTGTGGGTGAAATCGTTCCCGGAAGCTCACTGTAGATTTAATGATCGAACAAAAAGCTTAAGTCAAGAGAACACAACAAACGAAAAGAAACTCTCACGAATGAAATAGCAAAAAAAGCAAAATTAAAGCGGATGAAGAAGGATGGTCAAGAATGCATTTTAATACATGTTAGGATTGAAATTGTCCGGTCAGTGATTCGCTCTGGGGAGTGAAATAGGAGGGATATGGGAGTGAAAGAGGGAAGAATGGGGGAACTTAAAAACATGACATGGGTCCGCATCCCTTTCTTGGCCTTCATAAAGGCTTTAACTGAGTTCGATTGCTAGCCAAATTCTAAATTAAAGAAGAATAACAAGAAGTAAAAGAGCATTAAGGCATTTCCCTAGTGGTTTTAAAGGAGAAGCTCGAGAGGGTTCTCAACTATCTGCTTCAACTCCCTCATCCACTCAGCGCCAACTGCTCCGTCAACGATTTTGTGGTCGAAACTGGCCGTCACGACAATCTGGTCATCCCATTTGACAGAAGTGCCATCTTCACCCTCCACGGGGATAGCGACTTTCTGCGTCGTGCCAACGGCTAAAATGGCGGATTGAGGAGGATTGATGACTGCGGTAAATCGCTCCACGGCATGGTTCATGCCCATGTTGCTGATGGTGAAGGTTCCGCCAATGTATTCCTCCGGTTTCAATTTGTTCTCGCGTGCGCGCTTGCCAAGGTCTTTGACCTGGCTGGAGATGCTGGAGAGACCGAGGGTGTGCGCGTTTCGTACAATGGGCGTGATGAGGCCGACGGATGTGGCGACGGCGACGCTGATATCCGCTGTCTTGTGTTGGCGGATGACGACCTGTCCGTTCTCCTCAACCCAGCTCGAGTTTACGGCTGGCACCTTAAGCAGAGCAGCCGCGCAGGCTTTGACGAGGAAGTCATTTACAGAAAGCTTATATTTTCCGTCAGCGGAGTTATTGAGAGCCTCGCGCAGCTTCAGCAGTTTAGTGACGGAGAGGTTCGAAGTCACGAAGTAGTGGGGATTTTCTCGCATGGATTGCACTAGACGGTTGGCAATGATCTTACGCATGGAAGATGCGGGAATATCCTCGAAGGCTGGACCAGATGCACTGACAGCCGTACCGGCGGGTTGGTACTTCTCAACATCGTTCTTAGTAACCCGCCCACCAGGACCTGTTCCCTTGATGTCTTTCAAGGGCACACCCCGTTCTAAGGCTAGAGCTTTTACTGCGGGGGCAATAAATGACTCTCTGTCCAGGCTAGGTTGTAATCTCTCTCCCGTTGATACAGGCTCCTCCTCAGCTGCTGGGGTCGATTCCTCCTTTGGTGCAGCTGGAGCAACTTTGAGCTCCTTCTTGGGCTGCTCTGGCTCCTTCAGAGCGGAGGACTTCTCACCACCAGCATCCTCCAATGAGAACGACTCGAATGGTGTGATATCTGTGCCTTCTTCCACCATGACTGCAATTGGCTGTGGAAAAAACATTTAGCATACGACAATCAACCGCTTCCATATGGCCGTCTTGCGTGTCGCAACCTTGGCAATTTAGCTTACATTTCCTACAGCGATATCCTTCTCACCAGCCTCCCTCAAAATCCTTGCCAAGACTCCTCCTTCCTGGAATTCGAAATCCATCTGAGCTTTGTCTGTTTCGATCTCCACCAGAACATCACCGGGAGCAAGGGCATCCCCGACTTTTTTCTGCCAAGCCCCGATGTTGCCGGCAGTCATTGTTGGGGAGAGCGCGGGCATGCTAATTATTGTATGTGGAGGATAAGCTAGGGTAGATATGAACACATCAGAAGTCAGTAACAGTAACAGAAGGCCAATTGAATATGCTCCAATCAAAAGAAAGTGGGTATAGAGCCTTTTATTAACCAGTCCGGTTTGCTACTTGCATTTGGAGGCATAGAATCGGGCAAGGGCTGCCAATGCTGGCAACTTCCGTCTACCCCGATGAACAACAAGAATTAGCATAAACATCAACTACAAGAGCAGTATTCGTGAGCATTGACCATACCGGGAAGCATCACGCAGCCGATACATATGCCCTGATTCCCGTATGCAGATGGAAGGGCTTCTGGAGAACAAGGAGCGGCAAGAAGCAGACCGCGACATGACGGAAGCAGCCATCTTTCGAGAGTAAACGAAGATAAATAGGAGGGTGCAATTGACCGCCCAAGAATGACAATCGCAATGGAAGAGATGGATAGAGACAGAGCCCAGAAGCACAAGGACGAAGAGTGTTGGGGGGGGGGGGGGATAGACAAAGGAAAGCTGTTGGTTACAAGTAACCCTCCTGTGGTTATGCGGATGACCAAGGCAGGCAGGTCCATTCGTCACTACCTGCGTATATTCAAAGGAACAATTCGGGGCTGAGCCGGGTGTCGGCAAATAGTTGTTCCTGCATCACTCTTTTGCGATGTTTCCAACTTTGGAAGGCCCCAATAGGCCGAAAGCAGTTAGTTGGGGCGAACATAACACACCCTAATCCATTGCCTCAAACCATGAGGATTAGTCATCAGTGTTGTTGCACCTTTCATCTCGATCATTAATTTATTCAGTATTACAACCACGGAGAGGCTTCTTCTAATTGAGAAGGAAAACCCTTACTAATGAAAGTCTATAAAACTGATCAATTTTCAAGCATCAGAGTCACTGTTAAGATGTATAATGTTTCTCATTTTATAATAATTTATTATATCAAAAATTAAAGTTTTTAAATTCTCAATTTAGTAATTAAAAACTGATTTTTGTAAAAAAAGAATTTTTAATTCAATAAAAAATATTTTCTTAAATTGTGATTTCATAAAAAATACTTAATTTATTATTATTATTTAATTAATATATATATAATCAATAAGTATATTATTTATTTAATTATATTAAAATTTAATTATTATATAAATTTAATATATATATATATAAATTAAAATATATAGTTATATAATTTTATTCTAAATAATATAATATTTAAATAAATATATTATATAAATTATAATTATATATATTTAATTTAATAAAATATTTATATAAAAATATCTATATTATATTTATAATATATATTTAAAAAAAGATATAGATAATAAAAAAAATTATTTTTTTTAATTTTATAAAATATATATAATAATTAAAGATTAATAATTAATATATAAAATATAATATAAAATTAAAATAATTTTATAATAAAAAATTAATAATTTTATAAATTTAAATAATTATAATTTTTATAATTTAATTAGAAAAAAAATTTTTTAATTAAATATAAAAAAAAATATTATTATATTTAAAATTAAATTTAAATATTATTTTATTAAATTTTATATATTTAAAATAATAATAATAATAATAAACTTTTTTATAAAAAATATTATATTTTATTATAAAAAATTAATAAATAAAATAATATTTAAATAAAATAATAATTTTTTATCATAAAATTGATTAATTTTAATTAAAATATAACTTTTATATTTATTAAAAATTAAAGTTAATATTTATACTTTATATATAATTAAGTATTTTTTTTAAATATTTTTTATATTAAATTAATTTCAATTTATTATTTATTTAATTACTTTTACTAATTTTAAAAACTTAATTATATAATAATTTTTAGTTTAATATTAATATATTTTTTTAAAAATAATTATTAAATATAATATTTATAATAAAAAATAAATTACTTTCAATTTTTAAATCATATAAAATTAAAATAATTAATTATTTAAATATTTTCTATATATAAAAAACTTAATCTTATCAAAGTTGTGTATATCATCTGATAAGATTATACTTTATACAAAATTAAATTACTCACAAATGATCTCAGAATTTTCTCATTAAAGTTGCTGATAAATATACTTTAGAGGATTTTGAATTATCCTCTCATCCATCTTTTGTTTCACAATTAGCGCGATTTCATTAGTGTATATTATACATGATATTATTGGCTAAATAGTGTAATATTGTATACTATTTGGTATTAATGTATTATAATAAACTAAGTCTAATTAGATTATATAGAATCTCCAGCTCTGACAATGTCATGAAATTTCTCTCAGCATCTAGTTTTCAAGCAAAAAGTCACATTTTTACATGCTGAGCATTCAGATCTTGATCTAGAAGTTTGCCTATTCTCCTGCTGACCTAGCTTTCATATATATCAACACCAGGCATAAATTATAGGTTTTGGTAGAGAAATTTATTGATAAATAAGCTTTAAATTTAATCACTCATGAACTAGATCATCATGAACCTTCAAATTAAATTCAAAGAGTTGCTGATAGAGCTTCTCACAGAAGCTTATATGAGTAAAAAGTCTAAAGACCTCCTACTGCTTTATATATATATACTAAAGCCTCTACATGTTGACAACAGCAGCATTTATAATTCAATAGAAAATAAACAATCAGATTCAATAGCTCACTCTATGAGAGCTATAGAAAGTTTTATATTAATTTACTAAATTAACTCTATTTATATTATGATTATAGTTATCAATATAATTGAATAGAGGTAAAGTAGTTATCTATATAAATTGAGTATGAAGTAATTTATTAATTAGCTAACTTTTCAGCAGAAGGTCTAGTAGAAGCTTCATTAATAGAAAGAGCTTTGATGATAGAAGCTTCAATGATAGAAGTCTCAGTAGAAGATCTAGTATTTAATTTCTCAGTAGAAGGTTTAGTATTTGATTCCTCAATAGATTTAATAATAAAGATCTTAAAAAGCTGCTGAATCATATTCATGATTATGAATTCAGTTCTAATAATTTTTGAAAATTGAAAAATAGATATTATACTTTATTGATGATTAAATTAGAAAAATATATAAAGATATTTATGTTTTGCTAGTTCAAAGATCTTATATCTCTGAGAAATTAACTTTGCAGGTATCTTATATATATGCTGACTTTGATTAAAGTATTTAATCATAATTATATCTATAAAAATCTCTGAATCATAGATGTAATATTTCTAGTAAATATTAT
Source organism: Paracoccidioides lutzii (assembly GCF_000150705.2). Lineage (NCBI taxonomy): Eukaryota > Fungi > Ascomycota > Eurotiomycetes > Onygenales > Ajellomycetaceae > Paracoccidioides > Paracoccidioides lutzii. Next base: position 206,366 of record NW_015440947.1, on the reverse strand, counting down.
GAAAGTTAGAAATCAAAGATTTTATTTTATATTATTAATTTTTATTTTTAAAATCTGATTGATAAGCTTCTCAAGAATTGAATATATGAAAATAGTATTTGATTTGCTCAAAATGTTTCAAAATCATATAGAATTGAACTGAATAAATAAAATCTTCTTTTAGATTATTTCTTCAATAATGATCAGTTTAGCTGAATTTATGAATTCTCATATAGATAAAAGCTTTTAAAAAGATCATTATTTTCTCTAAAGTAATCTTTTTCTATAGATATTACTGAATAAAAATCTTTAATTTTTTAGATATTTTTATAAATATAGAGGATTCTGCAGAAGTTTTTATAGAAATTTTCTCTTTTTTATTCTTCTTCTTATTTTTCTCAAAGCTCTTTGAAGCTTCATTATCAGTATCTCTATCATCTTTCTTCAATTTTGCATAAAAATTAAATAAAGTGATAATATTATGAATAAAATCTCTAGAGAAGAATAAGATAAATAAGATATAAATACTTTGAACATCAATATCTGATGAAATATGAAGATTTGACAGCTGTGAACTAGGTTCAAGAGAAAGATATTTAACTTACTCTATAGATGATATCTCTGGAATAATTTTCTCAATTGCTTATTTTTATTTTGTAGAGATTCTATTAAACTTTTTCATAGATTCTAGAGAATATATTAGTTATTTGATGCATAGATTAAAATTGGAATTCTAGAAAATCATCTGAATTCTCTATATACTTCATATTTGCAGGTGAGTAGAGCTTCATGGTAGGCATGTAGATAGGTTTGAATTCTCAATACATTTTCTATTTACATGAAAATCATGAATGTGTGGATTGGTAGTGACCAATAGCAGCCCATACAAAATAGTATGTGAACCTTGGTTGAGACATGCTGACAAATGCCTTTATTTTACGCCTAGTGATACCACGCTAAATTGTGCAACAAAAGACAGACGAGGGGATAACTCATCATAATAATTAATAGAATTTCATATCTAGTGTCATGGCTCCATCTAAAGTCATGATGATAACAAATTCATCTATTTAACTAGGCAGCTGCGACGAGAATACTCAACTGGGAATTAGAATGTGGAATGAACGAGCAACCGAATATATAGAGGTGGTTGGGGATCGGATCGGATCAACATTAATCCATATTACAAGCAGCTGCGCCGTAACATCTAGTTTAACATTAACTGTTGAAGGAGAAATTTAAACTTGATTTCTTAATTTAGATAAAAGCAAATTGACTATATTTCATACAATTATAATTTGGAGTGACTGATGTCACTCAGTGATATGATGAATATAATGAATAGAATTCAGAATAAAAGATTCTTCTTCTGTAATACTGGATTTTCAGTTTTTTGATGAAGTATCAATGTGTGCTATACAACCCTTCACCTGATGAAACAGAGTTGTATAAGAGATGTTGTACAAGTTTGCTGCAATTTGTACACTTGAAATCTGATCTTTATTAAGTGCTTCAATAGCAAGAAGAATCCTTTCTTCATTTTGAAGATCATTGCTCTCTTTCATGACTGACATTTTTTATTAAGTTGGAAGTTGCATCATCTTGTGAGAAACTGTTTCTCTTACTTGTGTGTTTCACTCACTTGCAGATTAACTACATTAAACTTACCAATATTACTCACTATCAGACAGTGAAGGGAATGGATTGTGGATCGAGGGAGCAACAGCATATCTTTCCACAGGAAGTTGACTTGCTTTGTTTCACCATAAAAAGCTGCTACTGCATTTCTGGTATCAGGGTTGCCTGGGCCAGCGACACATCATTGCACGGAAACATTCCCTGGCATTATCTTGATCACTCCTTTATCGACCGCCGCATCCACCAGCTTTCAGACCTCAGGGTCATCATCAGCAAACCACCAGCATGCAACTATGGTGGGTGGTTCGACTGGTCACATCGGCACGAATGGCGGCCCACTGCGGGAATCTCAGCAACAACTCTCCCCCGCTCGATCCCATTTACTGGCAATTGGAAACCGCTCCACATTCCCACATCTGATGGTGTTTTTGATCTTTGTATTTAGCCTGGCTCTCTTTCTTTTAAAAAATTGCGGATTCAGTGTTGATTGGCAGCACTCAATTTGGTTTTGCTTTCTTTTGCATTTTTTTTGTCCCCTAAACCCGATGTTCTAGCAAGTAATAAAGCTGTCTCTCCGAATCTTGGATCTTCTGATGAAGCAGATTACACGTAGGAATCTGTTGAATGATCTGCTCGTTGTCGTTGATCAACTGCGTCTTACCGAACCTTTCAGGGGAAGGGTTTTACACGACGCTGGTCCTAAATAAACTGGGCCAAAGAAGCCCGTATAATTCAATCTCCTCGCCAGGAAAATAATCCCCAATTTAACACTCAAAGGAGGTTACCATGTCGCTCTGGGTGGCCTTCACATTCGATTTCCCTTCGCAGCATCGCTGGCATGTCAAAGATCGACTGAGTTTAGCGGTTGGGCAGTAATGCCAAGCACGGACGCAATGCATAACGAATCAACTCGGCATCCAGTTGGAGAAGTCAAATTCTTTAGACGCAAAAGATTTTTTTTTTTTTTTACTTATTAAAGGTATCCCGGGTTCACGGCCGTTTTTGTGAAGTCACATATGGTAATAACTAATAACTAGTTAATGCGTTGGTTGGACTGAATGCGCTTAGGTAATATTGAACTCTGAGCTAGTCGTCATGTTATGGAGGGGTAGTTATGATGGGAGGGGTAGACTGAAAACACCTTACCCCTCATATAACTAAGTATAAAGCAGAAGATCTGCAAGAAGAACACAAAGGTCATGTATTCCAAGGCCTAGCAGCATACTTAAATATGACTTTTACCGAAGGGTTTTCAATTATAGAAAGTGCAGTTTCGGGGGATCTGGCGCGGCAGCTTGCCAAGTTCCTTGAGCAGGAGTTGCCTCTGAGAGCGCCTGGATTAAAAGGAGAGAAATATTCTCAATACGATATCCAACCACCACTTGCATTACAGATAAAGGAGGAATTTATCAATGTATTTCATGGAAGCCCTCCCATTCTTCTCATTCTCATACTCTAGCTAAGTGTTTTTCAGAATGCTGAAAATATCACCGTGGTTGCCGAACTTCTTCAGAAATCTGTTGCGAAGGCGCCCGACTATATCAGTATCGGAATATTTCATGAAACAGACGCCGATCCCACAAAGCTTAAAACAGCAGGAGAAGGTCGGGTTTATGCGACTATTGCTCTCACTGATCTCGGCCCAAACAATGGCTGGTTCGCTTTCTTCGAAGGGTCTCACAAGCAAAAAAAATCACCGTTGAAGGGACCAACAACCGTCAACATGAAGGCCGGTGATGCATTTGTTTGGAGAGGTGAACTGGTGTACCATCATTCATCTGGAGGAGGGGGGATGTTTGAGACCTTAGTGTATAGGTGATATATGCCTTGCGGAATCTAGATTGACATTACATTCCCGTTTCGTGTTACGCTGAGATTCGTTAGTAGATAATTGTGAGCCCAGTGCGGATTTGGCGGCGAAACCACAAATTGATCCCAATCCAGGGCCGTAAATGTTTGCCAACTGCGGGCTCTGGCCTTTAACAGTCCTTCGGGGGCATTACTTTTAGTAATTTGTTTCCTTTTCTGCGAAAAGGTCGGTTGTTGCTGCAGTTCTATTGGGGTGTAAGCATAAAATGAGCATCGTAAGGCGTTCTGGAATTGTATATCACAAGACACCCGTTCCATGGAACGCTTAGAAATGATATTATGGAATTTTTCCTTCAAGTAGTAACTACTTGACCACGGTCCTTATCACATCATTGGCGTTTCGCCACTGGTCCTCAGCCTGCTGAGGGGTCCCCCACATGGATTGAGCTTTTTCTGCGATGTGTTGATTGTGTAATATAGCAAGAGTAGCATGATAATTCTCTCGCTCAGTGGCAAATGAACTACGTATTTAGAAGCCATTGGTCAGTCCACCAAACCAAAGTACACCAAATACCTGGAGACCTGGAGGTATACTTACATCGAACGATTGATACTATGAAGGTAAACCCAACACCAATAGCCTCCCAAGTCACGAGCAAGAAACGTATAATTTCGCTCTCCGCGCGTTCTCGACTCCCACTATTTCTGACTGTTTTCAATCTAGGAATGGGATATCAACCCGCATTGCAACAAGGTTTCAAAGGCGTCTTGAGAGGAGAATGACTCCTGAATCCAAGCCATCACGGCCAGAAACACCCGCCAGCGTATATCATTGACAACAATGGCTCTTTCCACAGTTTCAACAAGACTGAAGAGGAAGTCCAGCGAAGTGTGGTTTTATCCAGAGAAACGGTTTTCTCCGGAGAATGGCCGTTCAGAGTGACAAAACCGTCTGTCAACCTCCTCAATGTAGTCGTGCAATCTCATTGTTACTTCTTCTGTTTCAATATTATAAAGGAAGTCGTCTCCTTCCTTGATTTTCAGATCTCTAGTGAGGGTGCTTCTCTTGCTGCTAGCTCTCTCTTGACTGAATAGTCCTGCCAATAGAGATCCGGGCAGATCTGTTCACCTCTTGGTATGATCTCAGCCAACAGCTTTATCTGCTCCGCCAATTCTTTGAGTTTATGTCTCAATTCCAAGACTTCAGGATGCTCACGAACTGACTTCTTTACCGCACCTGAAGGCTTGCTTCCAGGCGCTCTTGTGTCACAGTTGTCTCATTTGGCTCCTGCCTCGTTCAAGAATTTCCTTGTGGTGGGGTCGTAGAAGGACAAAACACTGCATGGTCATTCGAACGAATGCGCCTTGGGAGATCACCCTTGAATTCATCATTCTTGGATTTCCGTGGGTTGGTGGCCTTAGGTTCCTCAGATTTTGGTACAAGTGAACCAGGTCATGAACCCGTGATTGCTGATCACATTTCCAGAACTTCAAACAGAACATGCATATTGCCATGAGAGAAATGCCTCGAATGTACCCAGTGATGGCACGCAAGCACAGAAAAGACTACAACATCTATAGTACCTCGTTTTTCCCCCAGATTTTCTGGTCCTGGTCCCCTCCTTTTTGGGGGGTGCTGTTTTGAATTCATATGCGAAAGACTTTTTCCAAGATTGGTGCTGAGCTTTGTGTGTAAAATCTATAAAGAAACATAGGCACATCAAGTGGGTGACAGACTCTCTGCATCTGCTGAAAGGATCTCTCATCCAGTCGATTTTGGCTGAAGAAGGTATGGTATTCAGAGAGCACATTCCAGTAAAGCTTATAGGTATTCAGAGCCTCGTAAAACCCTTATAAAACCCTGAGCCTCTTTCAACAAGCATCTGCATCCAGTCAAAGAAAGCCTGGTATTCAGCTACCTCTGCTCGATGACATTCCCCTGTAACCCCCATTGAGTTCTTTCGCAGTACCTGCCTATGAAAATTAATGTCTTGTAGAGGGATGAACATAAATGGGACCAAATCAGCAGCGCCAAAAACCCTCTATCTCTCTTAAACTGTCCCATGTCGCTCCATCATATTGGGGCATTAGCCATCCACGTTTGCGGAAGCATTCTAAGTGTTCTCTGGTCTCTTTACCAAAGCGGTCCTCCCAAGCTTTTAAACTATCATCCAGCCAAGTGCGCGCCGCACGTTCTCCCACCATTGATTTGATGGTTTGACTGTGCTTTGGAAAAGTACAGAAAAAAGAAGTCAACCATCGAGAGAGGGCCGCAGTGGGGGCCGCAGTGGACGCCGCAGATCTAAGCAAGAATAAAGATTGGGAGGGACATTTTCATTTATTTATATCTCTCAATCTTTTAGGCAGAGAGATAAAACTACTAACTTGGTCACTGTTGGAGCCGAGGCTTCCTATTATGGACTAGCGCACCGCACAGTAGTATGTAGCTACCAAATACAACCACTTCAGACGTCCCACCAGTCACACCCTATAGGCTTACTAAATAGAGTTATATCACGTGAGTAAGTGATCAGTGACTGGCTAAGTAGTTAATAGTTATAGTTATTAACTAACTAGTTAACTAGTTAGTAAGTTGTTCCGTAGCTAGCTACAGATTTCTTATTTGTAAGCCAGAACAAAATTGTATATATTTAACTGCAGAGTATATTAACGACCATAACCAGTACGCGATATATATACCGTGTTGAAATTTATCCTACATGTCTCCTGCTGAGAATGCCGCCCTCGAAATTCCCCGAGATCCAGCCCGGCGGTTCCCTCATCGTCGCATGGCAGGCTAAGAACAAGCACATCCTTGTGGTCGGCGGGGGTGAGGTACAGTCCAACCCATCCATTCATATATATATACAGACATACAATTGAGGCTGCTGCTGTGGAGTATATCAGAGTTTTCAATTGGCCAGCCCTTTTTTCTTTTTTCTCTTTATTTATTTATTTATTTATTTATTTATTTATTTTATTTTTTTTTAATTAATTTATTTATTTATTTATTTATTTTTTTTTGGCAAACTAACCCAACCCAACCATTGCTTGCAGGTAGCAGCCGGGCGCATCTTTCACGGGCTCAACGCAGGCGCAAAGGTAACTGTGATAAGCCCGTCCTCAGGCCTCAACGACGAAGTCTCCTACCGTATCGCCTCCAAACAAGTCTCGCACATCGACCGCAAATTCGAACCGCATGACCTTGATCCGGAAAAGAACGATGGCATAGGGGTGGTAGATATGGTGCTTGTTGCCGTCGATGACCCGGAGGCCTCAACGCAGATCTGGAAGCTGTGTAAGGAGCTCAGGATCCCTGCCAACATAGCCGACGTGCCTTCAGAATGTGATTTTTATTTCGGGAGCGTGCACCGGGATGGGCCGTTACAGATCATGGTGAGTACGAATGGCAACGGGCCGAAATTGGCGAGCATAGTTCGCAAACACATTGCGCGGTCGTTACCAGGGAATACTGGTGCTGCGATCGAGAACGTGGGTCGATTGAGGAGGAGGCTGAGAGACTTGGCGGCATCACAGAAGGATGGACCGAAGAGGATGAAATGGTCAGTCACTTTGTTACTTCTCTTTTTTCTGCGTCTACGTCTGCTTTTTATCAGTTCCTTGGTTCTCTGTTCTCCTGTTTTCCGTTCCCTTTTCCATCTGATAGCTACAATAGGATTTCCCGGATATGCGAAATGTGGAGTCTGGAAGAGCTCGTAGAAATGGATGAGGATGATATTGAGGCCCTGCTCGGCTACTATCCTTCAGACAGAGTGCCGACGTTCGAACAAGTGCGTCTGGGAGAATGTGCGGGCGTGACGGTATTTGACGGGAGCATGGGCTTCAGTTGCTAATGCGGTGTCTGGACGGAGTGTTGTATAGACACCAGGTGAGCCCCAGTGGAAGATAAGAAATCGTATAGTATGGACGGACGGAGTGATGTGCTGTTCATGTAACAGTTTATATGGTTATTTGCATTTTCCAACGGGCGTTATGGGATTGATCAATTGATATCGATGGTTCAGCTACGGAATATAGGAACTGGGAAAAAGAAAACACCAAGCTAGCCGTTTCATTATGTAACTCGAGAAATATTGAAATCTGGTGGGCCTTTCTGCTTAATAGGGGTTATAGTAAACTCACAAACTCCATCCACACAAGGACGAACGTATGCACGCCCATACACGAAAAATGAAGAGATCGAGAGGTATTAAACAAACGAATAAACAAACAAATAAATAAAAAAGAGATGCCTAGCGTTTCGCTTCTGTTCAAATGCTCAAAATGCGACAACTGCAAAATAGGACGGGGGCATAGGAAAGGAGAATACATGTTCGAACCCAATGAAGTCTAGGTATCTAGGCAGATGTACAGGTACAGTATTAAAGGACGGATCCAAAAAGGGGGCTTACAAGTTAGAATCGTCAAACAAAACCAACAAAGCAGGACGTCAACTTGCTAAATAGGAAGCATGAGCAGCAGCTAAAAGATATCACCACTAGTAATGCAAGAAGGGGAAAAAAGGATAAGAAATACGCGCAGGGCCTTTCTTTCACCGACCCTTACTGCGCCTCCTGTCACTATTGAAATAATGTTGTGAAATGGAGCTCAGAGGGCTGACGGGTGTCTCCTGTGGAGAGTATGGTGGCATTCCAAGGCGAGACTCTCCCACGCGGCGGAGGAAAGAATAGAGCGCAAGGCGAATGTCGTTATTGAGATCCCGGCCGAGTAGATCGATGCAGATGGGGTAGAAAATTTCAATGTGCTTTTCGAAAGTTTCGCGGGGGACACCAGTGTACCCTTCCATAACATCCACGACGACTGGTCTCCATGCCACGATGTTCCGTTGTTGGGTTTCTTCGTCCAGATGGGTATAGCCTCGTATGATATCTGCACAGAGTCTAAAAGGGCGTGGAAGGCTCATGTTAGTGCTAGTTATACAAGGTATGGTGGTAGATGGGGGAGGTATGCCAGCAGACTTACGGTATCAGTGCCGCCTCCGTCTCGACCCTATTAGTCTTCTTCTCGTCGCCTTCGTCATGATACATACGGAAAAGAATATTGACATATGTAGCCGCGCTTCCACTTTCTTGTTTGAGGAGGTTGGGAGGTTGTTTCATGAACCCCTGTCGCCACAGCTGGACTCGCAGATCCTTGGCTTCATTGAACCTCTTAGCAAATTGATAACTCTTCTTTAGGAGGGCCATGAGGCGCAAAAGCTCCTGGCTGGGTATCTGCGAATAGACGGAGTCATTCGAGAAGAGTTCATTGACAGTTTCGATCATCAGCAGCTGCAGAACACAATTCGTTATGATTCGATTGAAAAATCGTCTTCGAGCAACTGTCACAACTGCTGGGGGTTGCTCCATATCGGAATGTGGACGGTAATCCTCAAGTTCGGCAGATGCTGCTGGCGGCACATGGCCAGGACTCGTTTGTAAATCTTGTGCATCTCGATCTTCAGCATATGTAGGTTTATTTCCGTTAACTTTGGCGGATGTAGAACTCGACGGAAGCTCGTCTTGAGCACCGTCGTCGGACTGCTCTGCACTAGCGGCTGCTTTAGCGGTGTGCTTCGGGCTCTCTAGGTCCCTGGAGGATGCTGTGGCGCCGGTTGCTGTGAATAGCTCATACGCAGTTGTTTTCTCGAACAATTCCACAAAAGCACCAACAATTTTAGTCCAGTGTTTCTGCTGGAATTTGGAAACGTTCTGCAAGATAAGTTGTTGCAGGCAATTGCTCCCAATTCGTGCAATCGTATCATTCTCCTGACATATGCAGAGCGTGAGAAGCTCCAAAAACCGATTCAACATGTACTCAAGAGAGTCGAAGTAATGTGTGAACAGTGTAATCATATTCCGAAGTGCTTGGATCATCGTGGTTGAAAGCCAGACAGATAACTCTTCGTGATTGGGCACTTTCGACATCTCAGATTTCGACTGGAGCACGACGAAGATGGGATATAATAGCTGCCTCCAAAGTACATCCCAAAATTCCGGAGGGAAATCTCCCCCATATCGAATTAGCGTCTCGAAAAGATAATTCAATGCCCTATAAATTACAGTTAGAAATATGACTCGTAATATAGGTTTGATATTCAATAATTTACCTGGATCGAACTTCAAGGTCATCCCCGGTCATCAGAACATCCTGGAACGCGATCAGGACAGGGTACCAGAATTGCTCCTCAGAAGATTGTCGACTTGGCTGTAAGGAAGCAGCTGGCATATCCTCTCCTTCTTTTCCAGGGCGGCGTTGATACAGTGGGCATTCAGGCGTCTTGAGCATTTTGGGAATTGTTGACTTCAACGTTTCAATTGCCTGGAGCGACTTTTTCTGGAACTTCAAGTTTTTCGAGAATTCTGTGAGACATACAATGAGGTCCGCAAAAGCCCCTTGGGTGATGATGACTCCGAAACGGGTTGTGTAGACCTGCAGCACATGCTCAAATGCCATATTGACGATCCCCTCTGTACGAATGGTTAATAAATAAAGAATGCAGGTTTTAATAAACGCTGTAGAAACTTACCATAGGGCTCTCGTGCAGCAACAGCGAAGACACCAAACATAGTTTTCCACCCAGAACGAATATTATCACCACGCGCTTGAATCATCTGAATGAGACAGCGAAGCACCATATCCTTGACAGTGACCGTGGTGCTATTCGCCATAACATGTTCAAAAGGTTTCAGGAAATCCTTCTGAAATTTGAAACCAGGAAGTTCTGCAATTTCCATAAACCGCATAGAAAGCTGGCGTAGGGAATCCAAAGCAAAGAATACAACAGCTGTATTAGTGTGGCACCCAACTTGGTTGAAGTGTTCACCTAAAACATCCCAGATTCTACTCCACTCGATCCTAACTCGGGTCATGTTGTAGTAACTGACCTCGACCACTTTCTGCAAACTGTAGGTACGAGGAGACTCACTTTGGCCAGAAGACTGGATTTCCTGCCAGCTCACATGGCTAAGGGCACGGACAAAGTCAACGATGGCATCGTTTGACAGATTGGCGGTATTAGTAAATATCCGGTCCACCCCGCGAATCATTTCTGTGGAGCGACTTTCCATAGCAACTTCGGCCCGATAAGGTACATTTCCATTATTGACAGATCGCGATCGTGGTCTCCTGGGGGCCTGAAAAGACTTTCGGCTACGAGAGCCGTCCGCAGTGGATGGCGGAGTGAGTCTAGCCATTGAAACATCCGGAAGAGCCCCTTCATCCACGCCATCGGTAAGGAGCTGGAATCTGTCAAGTTGACTTATGCATGTTAAGACTTCCCGCCAAGATGCTTTCAAGTAGTTCCCTTCGGTGATGGCTACGTCCAGGAGCACCTTCAGTGCTTCCACGTTTTTAGCCATCATTTCCCTGAGATTGCCTAGGTTGGTGAATTTTGCTAGCACGGTAACAAAGGCAACCCTTGGAATTTCTAGGTCGAATTGGCAGGAGATGCGGATAGAAAGGCGGATCCCTTCCATGCAAAGTCGTATTGTTTCCAAATGTTGGGTATCTTGAACCTGAGCAGAAAGGCCGGAAAGGAAAGACATCCAAGTAACGTTAAACATGGATCCAACGTGTCGTGCCGAAGTGGCGGGAATGAAGCGCGACAGGGCTTCTTTGACTGCAGACTTGCGTTGTGCTCTGATCAAACTACGATAAAGCTGTTCGGTCTTGTTTGCAATCTCTTCCGATGCTTGTGCATAACGTTCACCTTGTACATCTCGTCCAACCGTTGCTAAAACCTGCCCTGCCCGGGTCGCTAAGCCTGGCTGTGGATGTGTTTGAATACCCAAATTGGCCGCATTTTCCCTCTCGGTATAGAGAACGATTTCGTTGTTTGCTATCTCGTCGTAGATGCCGGAAAGATACTCTTCAGGCAGGTCGCTATTATCATTGATACCCCTGTTATTATTGATGAAATCCTGTTTCGTCATTCGTCGTCCTTTCATCTTAGTGCTATGGAGATCGGTATTTAACAAAATAACCGAATATGCAAGAACGTAAGCAGCATCGGCGGTAGCAAAGGCGTTCGGATTGCCAGTTAAGTAGCGCTCTGCAAATTTAAGCATGAAACGATCGATTTTCTGGGATTCTCCTGGCAATCGAAAGCTCTGCAAAAACTGCCTGAGGGCATCCACGAAACGTCGTTTCTTGAAATCCATGCAGTCGACAAATGCATGCATTATAGCAATATTCTCCGCATCACCTTCCCCGAGGTATTCACCTAGGGTTGCTTTATCTAGCCGATCGTTTCGAATCAGGAAGCTCGCTATATCCGCAGGGGAGTCGGACCGAATAAATCCTTCTGATAAAAGGACCTTGATTCCTCTTTTGGGTTTAAAATTAAACTGCCTAATAGCATTGGTGAGGGCAATTTTTCGTTGTTTCACTTTTTCGATTTGGCTAGGATCATCATCTAACACTGGGGTTGATTGTCCAGTTGCAAAATCTCCGCTATCAATGTTAGGCGAATGAGCAGCTAACATAGAATTCGTATCTAATGATTCTCTGGAACCTCCTATTGAACTTCGATGGGGGGCTTCGCGGCCGGGAGGGGCCTGCTCTGCGAGCTCCCTAGATGACCAAACATCCAACGATCTTAGAATCTCCACTAGGCATTCTAGTGCTCGCTTCTTCATCATATATTCTAAAGGTATATTCTGCGTATTTGTCGGTGTAGTAGAACCCATTTTTGCAGTGGAAAGCGACGGTGGGAGTGTCCCCTTCTGATGCCAATCATGAGCATTATGGGGAGATTTGCCCTGTTGTTCCTGGTATTGTTGTTCCTGCATAGCCGAAACCGTTACAGGGGTGCTGGACTGTCTCGATAGGTGCTCGATGATACTGTTTCCGTCAGTAAAACAAGCTCTAGTCTATGATGGTTAAAGTTTGCATACCCTTGAAACATGTTCTCTAAGGCTGTCCTATCGCAGTCATAATTCAAATATATTTCCACGAGCGCTCTCGGGTCCGCTGAAAGTCTTTCTAGGATGTCCATAAAATATTGTTTTTGAAACATCGGGGAATTCCGCTTCTCCAAAATGGCGAGGTAAATTTCCTTCAGGAAAACCTCCAGTTCTTTCTGTTGGAATTATCAGATGATTCTCGTTCAAAAAAAAAAAAAAATATAAGGAGTGGAGATAAGGGATCCGTTAACGAACCTTGAGCATGACTCTCATGTGTTTAAGCATGAGCCAGAAGATCTCACACCCAACCTCGAAAACACGGGGCACAGAGCTAGCACCATTTCTGCTCAGGCTCAGACAGAGATGGGGTTTAATAGCTTCCAAAAGGGTCATAGAATCAGAAGAGCTGCTGCTGTGTTTTAATGTGGCGAGAGGGGAAGAGAAAACCGAAATATGGTTGCTGAGAAGATGCTGGATAAGATGTAATGAAAGTAACTTGGATCTCATATTCTGTGATTTGAGATCCAGTTGCTGTTCGTGTGAAAGGATTTTATGGCTCAGTTTGCACAATGCCCGGAAAACAAGGAAAGCATCTTTCACGTATATTTCGTCCTCGTCATCGTCAGCGAATGAATCCCCCTCCTCACCAGATACGGACTTGGCCTGCTTCCTGTTGGCCTTCGCCCGTGTTACCATCGTTGGAGCGTTATCGCTGACCATGGTATCATCTTTATTTATCTCAAAACTCTGTAGCGTGAGCTTCTCAACCAAATCTTTGGCAACTGGATGGTCAGAAACAGGTTGAGTCGTCTCCGCCGATGAATCTTGCTCATTGGGAGTGTCGCCATTTGTCTGACCAATGGATTCGGGTGCCTGGGAGCCATCATCATGGTCTCCGCGATCACGGATTCGAGCCTCCTTCAAGTCAAGTCGGATACGGACTCTGTCGTACACGGTTCCTACCATTTGGGTGAGCGATCCTTGGGCGATCAGTTGGTTCTGGCTAGATTTGGAATATATAAAGATGTTATATATCTGCCTAACGGCCTTCAGAAGGCCAGCGCCGTGGACAACAATCTTGTCATTCAGTACCGCGGCAAGGAGAGATTTGATGATCTGTTGTTGAATTTCAACTGGAGTAGATTCATTTTCAAAACAATCGCAGATTGTCTCAATAGCACGCTCTATCAGCGGAGGTTGATCGGATGAGGTTTGCAGATGCCCATCGTGCGGAGCGGAGGGAAACGCAAAGTAGGAATATGTTATCAGTTTGCCAATGCAATCGAGAGCAGTTACTTGTAGAGGGATACTCGAGGTCTTCGTAGCCAGCTGTAAAGGTAGGAAAATAACTTCTGGATCAATAGGGTGTTGTTCCGATTGCTTGATATTCGCCCGGGCTTGCGCCACAGCATCTTCCAATTCCTTGCTCCGTCGCGCTGCCTTCGAAGATTCAATGGTATCGAGAGCCGTTAAAATAAACACTGCAGAACTAATCGGTGCGGATCGCTGTGTGACTTGCGTTGCGGTGGTAGACCTCGAGTCTGAACGTGTCCTGATGTCGGGGGTGTTCGATTGTCCTGTAACAAAATCTGCTGGAGCATCTTCTTCTGTTATGGCGGACTTTGACACATCTAACTGCGGGGGCTGCAAGGAAGTCTCAGTTCTTTTTTCACCTTCTGAAGCATTTCCCTCAGCCTCTGCACTGGAGTCTGCTTCATCTTTCTCAGCATCACTAGCGTTTTCCGACTGCACGAGATCGACTGCTATTGAAGGGTTTTTTCCAATGTCATCTCTCTGTAGCGACTCTGTATCTGGGGAGGCAGCGGTCGCGGAGGCGCCCATATTACCCACAATGTCCACATTGTCCATCTTTGTTTTGCCTTCCCCGTCAGCGCAGGAATCTATACCTACACCTTCTTTGCCAACTTGTAACAGTCGCCGGGAGCCAGGGTCTTGAATCAGATCGTCGGAGCCGACCTTGCTGCTGCCGCCTACCTGAGCAGGCTCCGCCAAAGCCGGGGAGGGCTTTGGAGGAACATTATCAGGCTCAGCCATTGAAAGGACAAGCTGACATAGGGAGATTGCACGCCGCGAGAATAACCGTCCACATCGAACACAGGGAAATCAAGCAGGAATCAAAAGAAAAGCACGGGCAGAGGGTATATAGCAACACATAAACAGAGCTATGACATGAGGTAAAAATTCATGGGAGGGAGTTAAGAGAGACTGAACATTATACGATTTGGCGGTAAAGTCAAACAGTCGTTCGAGAGGGGACTTCCGAGGCACGTGATTCCAGTTTGAGTCTGGGGAGCCTAGGTTTCCTATTACGGACTAGCCCCCTGCACACAGCAATATCAGTCATCGCTTTAGTAATCACATCTAATCTGTTGGGACCTCACGTGATATACGCGTACAGCTAGCATCCCCTATCCAAATCTAACAAATTGAGGAATTAAGCAACCATCAACTAGAATTTTTTATATTAAATATATAGATCTATCTATTAGGTCTGTTGACAGCTTCTAGCAGTGTGATCAACTATATTACACTAGCTGCAGTGTGGTGAAGCTTGCTTTCCATACAACTGATTCAATTTCTCTATTCTCTTTCTTTGGCTATCTCGGTGCCCTATCATGTGATCTCTGCTATTAGGTTTGTTAGTATCATGTGACCCATAGATCTCTTCTCTCAACTAAATTAAGTATTTTGTCAGTATAGCAGTTAGCAACGCGAAGAATCCTTCTTTTGCAGCTCGCATTCGCTCCCTTAACATACAGCCTGATCAATTGCTCAAGCTCTAGCTATATCTTTCTCAGCTGTTAAAGCTTCATTCTGAGCTATAAATGTATGAGCTTGCTTCTTGTTACACCTTTTCTTTTTAACTGCAGCTATTCACTTTTTATTTTTCTTTGCTAAGATGACAGCACTAGCTAACATAATTCCCAAGCAAGCGGATCACAAAATCATCGTATCCCAACGACTAGATTTAAATCAAATTATCTCAACACCACAACACTCAATTAAATTACACTAGGTTGAGGACATCTTATTCTTGTATGACTGAGAGTGTCACAATTGCTGCAGTGTTGTGGAGCTCATTGACATGATGCAGGCTCAGATGACTGAACCTCATGAGATTGAATAACTGTCTGTTCAACAGATGCAGCAGATGAAATAATAAGATTCTAAGCTTCATTCCTAGTTAGGCCTTCTGGGTGTTGAATTTGATGTGGATGAGTAGTTAAATGAGAAGACTTGGGAAATACATTAGTTAACTTATGGTTAGGAATAACTAGTTAGTTAACTAATCTTAGTCAGCCCTCCTCGAATGATGTCACTTTGGGCTTCTCGTTCATTGGGTTGTTCGACTCCAAAATAAAATAAGCTTATTTTAAGATTCACAAGCGAGGACGCGCATACTTCATTTTGAGTACAAGCAAAAGGTAAAAAATGAACGGGAGAGCAAAAGATACCAAACCGATAAGACGACCTTTTGCCCATGATGTCTCTGTGAACAGCTGATGCTGCTCAAGTCAGTGAGGTTGTCCATTCTTCATGCAGTGCTGTGACTCACTTTACGCCATGTTTTGAGTGGGATGTTCGACGCAATAGATGATAGAAATTCGGTAGCACGAGTCACACGGCCATCATCCACACCAGCAATATCATGCTCCTTTTCGTATTTCTGCATCAACTGCATCGTAATCGCACCCAGTGGCTTGGAGTTCTGGGGAGTCTGAGTGGCCGGGAGGTCTACCCATTCTTTGAAACCGGCTGAAACAGATTGCGTTCAAGAACTGCGTTTATCAAGAAGAACAGTTATACGTATCAACTTTTACCTCCCCCTCCTCAGTAACAAGAATGTCGGAAGAGCTCAGGCGCGAGTGTTCCAGCCGCCAGTCTGTCAGATATAGAAGACCATTAAGAATCTTTGACAATGATTAGCAATATATTTATTGGTTCAGGTGTTGCTCAAACTTGCCTGGACTAGAATGGATGCAAGCTCAACCTCATCCGGATAAGCCTCACAGCCAACAATGTGGCTCAGCGAGATGGCGATATTTTCGTGGAGAGTAAAGATGGAACCATCGTACACAAAACAATTCTGTGAGGAGAGAATATTGTGATGCTGGATATGTTGAAGGAGATGAAGCATCTCTTTAACATCCCTGGCCTGGATAGTCCTAATGGCAATCATGCCTGTAGACATCGGTGACGACCTGATCAATTATGCTTCACTGGAGGAATTTTACCGCAGTCAGAGTGGCAGTGCTGCGTGTGAGGTCGGCCGTCTCAGGAAGGGCAGCTACTCTGTGTAGAGGACAGGGGGTCTGACAGGTCATACAGGGCACAATTTCGGAGGGCATTTTAAAAGAATGTTTGATCGAGGGCTATTGATGAGGGTTGTTTGTTTGGGAGAATAAGAATGTGATGTTTGTAGACAAGTTGGTTGTTGATTTGAGAGCAGCAGGTTTCTTGGAGACATTGTTCCCTTTTCATGTTGCTTTGATAACATTCAGGGTTATCAAAATGGAAGACACTGTAGGGAAAGCTGCGACTTGCTACTTGCTTCAAGCAATTTTCCTATCAGTCTGCCAATCAATAACTATACATTTTCGATTTATCATAGGCCTTAAGGTTCATAAATCTCAGAATTTGTGCCAAGGGTAGCGTGTGCTGTAAAATTCCGCGAAAGAACACAGCTAGTTAACTGCATGGGCAATGGGTTGTAACTGTCCCGTGTGCATGCCCTAGACAAATAATATGGCGCTGCAGCCATTCTCTGAGAAATGCCTGCGATATCCCTATCATTACCAATCCGGGAGAATAAAACATGACTAGGAAACACTCCAAGTTATAAATTGAGCATGAATGCTGCATTGGCGACGCCGTTCCTCTGTTGTGTGATAATGGGAAGAAGACCCTGTGATAACGGGGAGTCGAAAACTCAATATCTCCCGAGATCTCCAGAGAAAAATACCCATCTTTCATCCACATCAATCATGACCCAGAGTCGTCCGGCAAGCAAAACATGGACGCAGCGATAGAATGCGAGCTTAGTTTCAGCACGACAGGAGGTGCCATGTATGGACCACCGTCGATCCTTTCGTGACATTCGTCCTAGTCTTAATTTTACGGTTGGTCGGCTCAGGGCGCACCATCACTGCTGCAAATGTGGAAAGATGATTGGCGAGTAATATGCCAGATCTTTTCCATTAAAACAACTACACCTCGCTTATTTGTTCTTTTAGTGATTCCTGTCTCTCATGCCGTGACCGACTGCACGAAGTGGCAAACTCAACAGATACTTACTAAGCCGAATGCAAGCGTGGAAAAGCAATGTGACGAAACTGCCCGTCGACATTTCGCAGATAAATAGTCATATTAAGGCTTTAAAGGCTGAGGAGGTCTGAATTCTTTATTTGAAAGGCCTATGTGGTATGCGCGATCTAGATCTGGCGGAGCACCGAGATTTCATCCGTGCAGCAGTCGAGGGCGAACGTGGAAAAGTTAGGCAGTCCAATGCCGTATTATTCGCGAATGAGCTTCTAACGATACGAAACAATTATCCTCTTCGCAAAGAAAACTGTCTCATATTAGTTGTATTGATCAGGTTCGCGTATGGTTGATCTGGAGCAAGAGAGCTCTCAAGCACAAATAGCTTTCGCTGTACCATACCTAGGAGAGAACTATTTCACAGTACAATCCTCCATAGATAGAATTTTATTGCTATTGCGTTCATCAGATTTGGGATTTGGAGATCTTCGTCCTCATTCAGGTTGTATGCCCGCCGCCTCAAATCAATATAACAAAACAACAATACAGATAGAGAATTCTAACAAAGTATCATAGATATCAGCTATTTGATCTGACTAACATTGATGCTTAAACTACAAAAGAGATATATCTATCATGATTGCAAAATGATAAAAATATATTTACTTAAAAACTCAACAATAATGTGAATATTATAGAAAAATAGAATATCATATAGAAACTTATCCTCGGCATTTGATAATTAACGTAATCAATCACATACCAGATCATATCACCTACCAGATCACCCCCATCATTCTATTTAACAAAATTTCAAATTAAGCAACAACCACAAGGAATTATATATAGAAATTATATAGGATAGACACTTAGATCTGTTGACATTGTCTAATATTATGTCCAGGTGTATTACACTTGCTGCAGGTTGAGGGCCTTCACTTTCTAGTCCCAGGGTTCAAATCCTCAACCCCTTTCTCTGTATATTGATCAGGCTTTTGAAGTCTAGCAGTCCTAGCTAATGCATCTTAAGCTGTTAGAATTCCTTCCTTAGCTATAAAAAACATGATTTCTCTCTCTTTCACTTCTGCCTGGCATTGGCAGCTCTCAGCTCTGTGTTTTCCTTTGTTAATATAGCAGCACTATGCATGGCCAGCTGACATCCCTTCACTAGATGATCAAGAGCTTGATTGGTAGGACTAGAAAGAGTCTCCATATAGTGTTTAATTATGCTGCTCTGTAGCTCCAACTGAGTCACATTATGAGGAGTTTTAGAAGTCCAGAAAAACTGAGATTCATGCACTGACCCAGGGGGGGAAGGAGTATGAAATTGAGTATGAAGTTGAGTAAAGACCTTATCTGAATTGTATGGCACTAGACCTGTGACTTTAAACTCATTTCTTATAGTAATGTCCTTCATGGCCTCCTGCTTAGCTGCTGCATAGCTAATCAGAAATTCCTTCTTATCAATATGATTGATTTCTAATCTCATGCTTTGCTTCATCTTCTTGTCATATGCTTTTTTCAATGATGAAAAGCAGCTCACATCTAGTGACTGCAGTAGATGGGAGAAGTGAGAAGGCATATATAATACTATAATGTCATGATTCGGACAGAACTTGTCAAATTTAACTGTGATATGACTATCATGTTCATTTAAAATTAATAGTCTCTGTGATGGCGTAGAACGGCCGGGCTCCGTCCAGCCTCCTCAACGGCTTAAGGCCACGGGCCGAGGCGATCAGTAATCACAACTGCCTAGGCATTGGCATAGCAACCAACCTCACAATTACCCTACATATGAATAACATATAAATGTGAGAAACAGTACTAAGAAAAAGAGCTATATAAATAGAGCCTTCTCTGAACTCATCTGTTAGAAATTATCTTAGTATTTCATCTAGATAGCTTCTTTAACTGGTAATTAAATATTTATTTCATTTACATCTAGATTAAAGTCTTAACAGTTTCTCTTTATCAATCATATAAATTAGTAAATCTGTTGAATATTTTTTATAATTATGTTAAATCAAATTCATCTATAATTCAGTTCTTCTTATTAATATTAATTGTTTAGTTCTTTGATAGTTACTTATATTATAAGAATTAATAATACTTGTTGTTGAGTATAATTATAAGAGATAAAACTCAGTCTATAACATTGACTACTTCAATCACAGTTACTCATTCAGTATTTTTTAATTATATAATAGATAATTTGTTATCTTTCTCAGCTCTAGTAATCACTCTGACTGTTGAAATAATTCTCATTATAAAGTCAATCTTATTAAAAATGTAAATATTCTTTGATATAATTTCAAACTTCTTTATTATACAATTTATCAAAATAAATTACTTATATAAAATCTTTGAATTCTTACACAGAGCTTGTTGATAGTTATATTTATGTGAGAACTTTATCTTTAATTTAAAATGTTATTGTATAAATTTATTGACTGAACACTCTTTTACAATAGTAGAAGTATTAAATTTATACTTTTCAAAAAGTAGATTAATCATTTCTTGTATAGTCATAATTTGAGAAGACTATTCTCTCTCATTCATGAAAATTATTCATTGAACTAGAGATTCTTCTTTCATAGAGATCAGTTTTTAATTTTTTAATTGAGCATTTGCATGTGTGATTCAACTGCATAGTCTATAGATCAAAAAGAAATTAGAGAACATTATATAACTTAGAAGCAGCTCTAATAGTTGTAATTTACTAAGCTTTATAAGCTTTAATGACTAATAATACTCTGACTTTCTGATTAGAGAAGTCTTTTTAATGAGAGTGATTGACATTTTGAATTTTTTAATAGAGTATGAATGATTTGAATGAAAGTGATCTGATAAATGATATGATTCAGTAGATGATTGATTACATTAAAATAATTAAATAATCTTATTTTTTAATTAAATTAATTTAGTTATTTTTTTTTTTGAAAAATAGTTAACATACATCAGAATTTAGATTTTTATAAAGTGATATACTTATTTATAAATTATATTATTTAATAGTTAATTTTATTCAAGTTGTAGATATTTTTTTTACAATATTTATATTTTTTATAATATTTTTTATTTGATAAAATATTTTTATACAATTTTAAAATTTTTATAATTTTACAATATTAAATAAATTTATTCACTCAATATTGATTCGAAGTCTTAGTTAAGTGTCTTGCTCAGTTGGAAATTATGGTTTAGTTTCATTAGTAAGTTATCCACCCAAAAGATCTGTCTCCGCTCCAATGATAACCATCCTGATATCATCCACCATCTCTCTCACCAACAGGCACTACTAGCTGCAGGGCAGAAGAAGATTCAGCCAGTTATCAAATTATCTGACGGTTTTTCGACACTCGTATGACCACCAACAATTGAAAATCCAGACAACAGCGTCTAGCGTATCGCTACCAGACATGCGCACCGTACAAGTGTTTTCAGGCAGCTCACACCCTGCGTTGACAGAAGCTATCTGTGAACGTCTAGGAACTGTTCCAGCTCAGTGTGAACTACGCAAATTCAGCAATGGAGAAACAAGCGTCAATATAGGTGTTTCCGTGCGGAACCAGGATGTCTTCATTGTCCAGAGCGGGAGCGCCAAAATCAACGACAGCGTTATGGAGTTACTGATCATGATTTCTGCCTGCAAAGGGGGGTCTGCTAAGTCTATTACTGGTATGTAGGTCTTGCATCTATACTCCTCCTTAACTACACGACTACATCCCCCCGGCTTGAACTGTACCCTATGCCCCTGCTAATCTCTTTTGGTTCTGTTACAGCGGTGATGCCGTAGGTTACTGCCTTCTCTTCCCCACTCAATCCCAATACTGCTGACATTCCAGAGTTACTTCCCGTACTCTCGTCAATCGAAGAAGAAAAGTCATCGTGGCTCTATAACAGCACGGATGTTGGCCAATCTGCTCACTGTGGCTGGTGTGGATCATATAATTACAGTGGATTTACATGTATGGACATTCTCTTTTTGGGAAATTTTATCTTTTGGATTCGTTTCCCTTTATTTTATTTTATTTTTTGGTCCTAACCGTTTTGATACCAGGCGTCTCAAATGCAAGGATTTTTCGGGAAACCCGTCGATAACCTCTTTGCTGAGCCCCTAATTGCGCGCTGGATTCGAATGAACGTACCTCGTTGGAACGAAGCGGTTGTAGTCACTAAAAATGCCGGAGGAAGTAAAAGGGTTACGTCCTTGGCTGATTCTCTGAAGTTGAACTTTGGCATCGTGAACACAGACCGGAGGCGTGACAATAAGAACGGGGGGGTTTCAGGCAGCACCACATTTTTCGATTCTCTTGAACATGGTCTTCCCACATCGCGAGATGAATTGGTCCCTGTGGATCATGTTAGCAAATCCGAATATCCGCAGCCGCAGCCTTCTTCGACCGCCGCTCTCGTACAACCATCCCAGCCTACCGTCTCTCCCAGCCCGTTAACTCAAGAAACTTCCGCTAACGAAACTGAGGCGCAGTCATCAAAGTCCACCCGTTCGCTTAGTCCGGCTCAGCATCCTGAAGCATCGTTTTCTGCCCGTCGTCTTTCTGAGCAAGAGGCTGCGTTTGAATACACAGATGAGCGCGCAAGAGAAGTTATTACAGGTAGACTAGTACAGGGACATATTGTAGACGATGACTACCATTCACCCATCCTCTCGTCATGTGCATCTGTTACTAACCTTCATACGGACCGCAATGGCACCGAGTCCTCAGAACCACCCACTCAGGATCCCATGACGCTTTCCTTTATATCCACAACGTCGTCTTTCCAACCTGACCATGCTCTTGGGGGCTCTTTTGATGCTGCTGTTTCCTCTGATGAAGAAGACAATAAACAAGAAATGTCCACTGGAGAAAGGACGATAACCCTTGTTGGTGATGTCAAGGGAAAGACAGTTTTCATCGTGGATGACATGATTGATAAGTGCCTCTCATGGATCGCTGCTGCAGAAACAGTTGTGAAGAAAGGAGGAGCTAAAAAGGTCTATTGCATTGCCACACATGGCCTGTTTGGTATTGAGTCACTGCAGGAGATGGAAGCCTGCGAGTGCATTGATTTCATTGTAGTCACGAATTCGTTCCCAATTCCCACGAAATCGAAGGAGTTGAAAAAGTTAATTGTTATTGATTTATCAGCGCTCCTATCAGAAAGCATAAGACGTCACCATTATGGAGAGAGGTTGGTCTTTGCTAATTCACGGAATAACTCTTTTTCTTTTCTTTTCTTTTCTTTTTTTTCTTTCCTTTCCCCTTTTACCTATTGTAAACGCTGACTGACTGATATTCACCAGTATCTCCTCTCTTTTCCAAAATCACGATTAGCCATCTTGGGGTTACCTTTTGCGCACTCCTTTCTGCATCCGTCTTTTACATCGATGATGTAGCCTATCACCACCCGGGTTTGCCACCTGCCAGCCGTTGCAGGCGTCCAGCTAAATGGTCTAAATTTATTTTTTCCTTCTGAGCGTTATCCCCCGACAACATACTCTTTCTAGTTATGCGGTTTGTGTTCAGATGACAGTTCTGCTATCTCAGGCCGCTACGTAGACTATTTCAATTAAGTTATGTATGATTACGTATCAATTCCAGATATCCATTACTTTTCCCCACCAAACTCACTGCGCATACCCTCCCCTCCATTTCATCTATTACCATATACCTTTTAGGGACAAAATAGCACGCAAACAAAGTGGTTTGATGTCCATCATACACTGGTGGTCACTTCGTTCATACAAGACGTGACCTAACTCTCCAGACGGCACGGCACGAAGCGAAAGTTACAATTTCTCGCCACGTCCTTTGAAAGATTCTTGTTTCACTTCGATTGATTGGCATCAGAGCAACCAATCATGGTATCTTTTCAGTTTTGCAACCGATTTCCCACCCTTTTCTGCCCGATTTTCGTTTCCATCCCTTCCTTTCGTATGCATGCGTGCCGTTCACCATTTCCCTTATACGATTTGACGTACGTGCTTTTCCACACAACCGTGGCGAGGTTTTTTTTTTCTTTTATTTTTTTTAAAAAATAGAGAAAGCAAACAAAAGAAGAAAACAAATAAAAATAAAATCATGGAAATTACATACCAACGATGCAGAACCGTGAAAGGGTACTGCAAGGACATCTGGCAAGAAAAAATGGGTTATTTATATCCCTATAACTTTTCTTGATATTCCCACAAAGATTGTTCTTAACGGAGCGTTGGCAGATCAAACCAATTGCCGATCCAATTCTTTTCTTTTTTATGAGGAACAGTATTGGGTTAGGAATGGAGACGGCATGCACGACTCAGACTTTTCCCCTTAGTGGAATTCCTCTGTTGCGGCTTTTTATCGCTTTTTGCCTCATTCTCTACTGTCTCCTTTCTATTCTCCAATTCCACTCCTGCTTTCACTTCTCTTTGGAACTTTTTTCTTCTCCTTTCTTCGCTTTTACCTGAATATCTCTGTTCATGTTCTATGAGTTGGGGACGTTCGGGGGGAGAGCTGCGGGGAATTAAATCACAAGGGCTGGGTTGGTTTGGGATGAGGAATGGGGCTGTGGAGGGAGCAAAGGACAAGGAAGGCTGTAACTCGATTTGTTTTATACCCAGATGAAGAAGTCCGAACGTTCATCTTAGATATTGTATCTCGTCCTGTCTCCGACATTACTCTTCGATCCTTACATTTTTATTTATTGTAAGTCATATACTTCTATGTACTTCAGTAGATGGAAGGGATACATTTTGTTATAATGGATTGCTTTACCTGTTGCTTCTTCGGATGATATGTACCTTGAACCCTCCGGTTTCTTGCCATTTCCGCGGTCTAACATGCCGAACGCATCTAATATTATTCTATGCAACACTGCAATTAAATCAGGAGCGAAAGAGCCGAAACAAAAGGATATCCCTGCCTTGAAAAATAATTTTTTTCCAACATGTGGATGTATGGTGCCATTGTGTTCGTCGCCCTGCAGCTTTTTGTCCAGCTTTCCCCTCCTTTTCAAATAATTGCCTTATGTTGGGGCAACTGGTGTCGGTGAAGCTTTTAGCGACGAAATAACTTGATTAGTCAATGCATCGGGTAGTAAAGGGTTAGATACAAAAAAAGAAAGCCGGGGAGGACAATAGACGGAAGGAGACCACAAAAATGGTAATTGGTATCTGCTCGCCACTTTGCCATTTCCATTCTCTTCTTGATTTGAGCCAAGTTCAACAGATGGACAGATGGACCGTGCCTTGAGTTTGAACTAGTAAATAAATAAGACAATGCATGGGCCACATGGGGGGAAAAAGCAACGTGCAGCCTCTGGTGCCACAATTCATTCAGTCCCGTGGGATGACGAAACCCATTGGCTCATGGCTTCCATTAGTTATTGCTTGGTCTGAGACTCGGAGCTGGACGCAAGAGCTGCCCACCAATGCGAGTCGCGTCAACTGGCTGTTAATCAGGATGACATTGAGACGGAACGATGTTCCTCTCTTGAATTCCATACCTATGTGCTAGTAGCTCGACATGAAAATTGTGGAGAAAAGGTTTAGCGAAGTGGGTATGAATGTTTTCTTGTTTTAGACCTAAAGCTGGAAGAAAGAGGGGTTTTGATCACCATACCATCGTGCGCTCACACTAATTGGTATAAGATATTCGTATCCATGACTGCTATTCCTGCGGTGGTCTTCTGCAGCTGATTTGGGCTGCAATATGGCTGGATAGGTATTTCCAGCGAATGGAGGAGAGTTAAAATGGCAGGTTGTCCCCAAAGCTCTATGTTTGGGCGCTTTGAGAGACCGAGACCAAGTTATGTTCATGAAGGTGCACGTAGTCTGCAGGACATATCGTCACAACCATGATAGTATCATTTTAGGGAGAATGGACATTGCTAGGGGTTGTTCTCGAAAAATTTCTGGTAGAAAAACAAGGCGTTCTTTTGCCAGCGAACTAAAATTAAAGGGGGTGGATATAAAAAGGAAAAAGGAAGAAAGCGAAGCATAGAGCAAAGAGTTGTTACGAGCACGTAGATAGAAAGCTCAAACAAAAATAACATCAAAGTTGAGCGGTGGCCCATTTAGGCAGACCAGACAAGGCCGCATAGCCGCGCTATGACTCCCATCATCCTATGAGGCACGCGTCGAATCTAATGTGGACTTTTTTGCATGGGTGGCGTTATACTACGCCAGCACTGAATCGGGCGGCGGGTATCTTGCCAGCACTGCATCGTGGCGTAAAAAGCTAAAAATTTGTGATTGGGTCGGCATGCGGTCGGCATGCTGGCCGGATGATAGACATCGATCGCAGCAAGCTTTTCAGCTTTGGAAAACTTGGGTGAGAGGAGCCCGGGCGTCAAGGTGTTGCTGAACATGTGCACATGGAGCTATTTTGAAAGGCGTTTAATTAAAGACATCCCATTATATTCAGTGTTCACTCGGACCCCTCGATGAGTTTTCACAGGCTGGACCATAAATAGGAGCAGTTAGGCTGGCAAACAGCAGATTCAGATGACCAATGCGGGGTTGCATGACGAGATTGGTCTTCACATCGAAGCTTTGATTGGTTGGGCATAAATTAAGAATTTCTGAGCTTGCTGACGCAGGGAGGCAGAATCCAGTGGAGAACAGATCTTATCCAGCTCGCACAGGCCCCGATAGGGGCTTTCGAGTTCACCTTCTCCAGATTGATTTGATTCGGTACATTGTAGACGGTCTGGGCCAAAGGCTTGATTTAGGCCAGCTAAAGGGATCAGCACTCTAGAAATTGGGTTAGGGTCAGTTAATGGGCGAAAAAGAACCTGTATCTCGATCCTTTTTTTCTTTTGCTTTCTTTTTGGATTCGGGCCTATTCAATCATCTTGTTCCCTGCTCTCCTTGATTGGGGCCAGATTAGAAATACATTCGAAGGACACAATCAGGCTGGTGTATGTGGTTATCTGCGAGTGAGCCATGTGCCCGATTTCAATTCTCCTCGCATGATAGAGGGTTGATTTTGCATCAATGGTTGATGGGAAGATTGTTATCGGGTTCGAAAATATAACATAATTTCACAGCGGAGAAAGCCGGCGCAAGTTGGGCTTTCCAGCAATGACTGCTACTAAGCTCTCCCCCCCACCACAGTTCATGATAGCTATATATAGTTCTTTGACCTCGTATCCTTAACAAGAGTCTTATCATCATCCATTTTGCAGTCCACCTAGAGCTTGCATATCCTGCCAATTGACAATTGGAACCATGTACCCTTGATGTGAGAGATTTCGCTGTGATGCCTGTTGTGGGGGCAAGTTCAGGTGGCCAGAATTCGATTCAGTCACCCAATTCCCTAGAAAAACTCCAGATTGTTGGAGTGCTCAGACATAGTTACCACTCTCGTATTTAAAGTGGATTGACAAAGCCTGAACTACTAAATAACCTTCACGGCAAGTCTTTTGTAGTCTCTGGAAACTTTGTTTGACCGATATATTCCACCCAGGGAATGTTAACAGCCAACGAATAATATCACGAGTTGGAACCCTTGTATGCCGCTGCATATAGGTGGATAGTTAATATTACCTTCCTAGGAGCCGCTCAGCGGAGCAATGGCGGCTAGTTGCCACGTTACCAGGAGTGGACCCGTGCATGCCTTGCGCGCCGTCTAAGGTCGTTCATGGCATACGCGCTCGCCCAACTAACTGCGGAGCGGGATGCAGACAAAGGGAGAGAGGAGGGCCGCCGTCTATATACCAAGATATTGATGGTGACGAGGTATTTATGGTCAGGGTCGATTGTGGAGCTTAACTATGACTCTGTGCGCTTGAGTGAAGATCTTGTGAAGTTTCCCTGTTGGGCTGTTCAGGTCACGTGAATCTAGAAGCGGGAATAATAGAGAAAGCTGGTGAAGGGAAGATTTTCTCAGAGAGAGAGAGAGAGGATGGTCGGCATACGCTGATTGACTTGGGGGATTAGATATGTGATGTGTCCCATTTCCTATATGTGACCACGTCTCCCTGAGCTGAGAAGAGTTCTAGGTAAAGACAACCACCTCCAAGATTGGCACAAGCCAGAAATCCAATTGCGGTTCCCGTTGATACAATTTCTTTATAAACGCATAAGCCTTGGAGCGAGGCCCGCACAGACCACACAGCCGCTTGCGCCTGTTGGCAAGCGATTTTGGCGATGCTAGCAGGGCACCGAAACCCTGGAAGGTCAATTTTGACGACAGGAGAGGTGTTTTTATGACCTTGTAGCCAGGTAAACCCTTAAGAGCTCTTACTGAATTGCTGGGCCTCAGGCAGGGCGCGCGCCATGTCAGATGCCACTGATCGTCCTGGCGTGATAACCTCGGTGATGCTGAGCGAATGGTAACTAACTAGTTAGTTAACTAACTTCTCTCGTAAAAGCAAAAGTAAATGCAAAAGTAAAAGCAAAAGCAAAAGCAAAAGCAAAAGCAAAAGCAAAAGCAAACACACGGCTAGCCGTGTAGAAGCACCCGGCGGATGGGGTGTCGGAACAATCGCCTCGTAATTGGCAGAGCTGCTGGATGAGGCTGGACACCCGATCAGGAAATGCACGGCTGGTTCCGCCTCTCGTTCTGTATGGGCGGTAACTATCAACAGCTTCTCACTTCCCTTCTTTGTCACCACGGAGGGACTCATCTTTGAAGCCCAACGAGCCTGTGATAACGCTAATGATAGTGGTTTCAACGACGGAAGAAGAGAAAGGGGAGGAGGAGACAGACAAGGGTTAAGTAGGAGCCGGAAGGTAGAAACTCAATGAGACTGGTCAAGTTGCGGTATCAGTTTGGCTCCATCATAGCGCACGCTAAGATTATCTAGCACCCCGCCGTCGCCTATTTAAAAAGGGTCCTCTCACTGGCCAGTCCCAAGTCCAGAGAGGGTGTTGTCCCGGTCTCCTGGTTCGTGGGCTGCAGTTCTATCTAGTGGGCAGATCAAGCCTACGGTGCCTGGACGTTTCAGACCGCAGATAGTTCCCATATTGTGATAGTTACTGCCAAGTGAGGTATGGGGGACCGTGATCCCAGATTCTTTCCTTCTGGCCAGAGACGGGCATTTCTCGCAAATCTTGCGGTTATCACTTGTATCGTGCCAGGCTCACCGAATTTGCTAGAGTTTGTGGATCCAACCATGGATGGCGCCGTCGAGGTATTTCATTCAAACAGAAACTCTATCTAGGACCGAACGGCTGCCCTGAAATTTGATCAATGATAGCTTGCTGCTTGCGCTTCCCATGCGGCTCCCTTTTGAATCCCAATGATCGCTATAAAAAATAGGCATATTCCTTCACTTTGACTTTGCTTACTTCTTTCCAAGCACCAATTGTATCGTCAGCAACTTTCCACCTCAAAATAGGCACTTTCATTATCCGTGATCAGTTGTCTCTCATTGGTCTTCACGTTCATTCTCTGGCATCTTGCCCATCAATTGACGATCGGGGAGTTACGTAACAGAGGAGGAAAGACAAAGACAGAGATTCAGTATTTACGCTGCTGGATTTAATCTACTTGATTTCTGGAAACATTCTCTGAAAGCCGTCAACTGTTTGACAGTTTTTCTCCCGGATTTTACTGTCACACCAACTGTCCCTGTTGGCTCCTACCGATCAATATCTTCAAGAACAATCGACTCCACCGCCAAAGACCAGTTCTTCGTGCAGGGTGACGGGAAGTTACAAGCCAACAGAGATCATCGAATTCATCTCCTCTCTACGGGTAATACTCCGCCAAAATATCACTTCCTCAAATACATCTTCGAACAACCATCTCTAGTTTGGCACAACATATTCAAGTTCACTTCCCAATCTCCTCGATCCAGCGTTGGTGAATAAGAATATTATTGTTCGTGCGCCATAAATCCCAAATCGGCTTCCCTTCCTGCAGTTCTCAGCGCCTCGTCTTCGTTGGAATCCCTCAAGACTGGAACGACCCACAGAACTAAGTTGACTAGCCTATAGGGGCACAGCAACGAGACCCGAAGACCGGAGCGTCGGGAATTCTGGCCCTGCAGAGTGACCCATCGAATCAAAAAAACGATTCGTCTGCTGCGCCAAACCACGCGATCTAATAGTCCAATCATCGTGCTTGTTAATCAAAAATCCGAAATCTGATCGCCTATCAGCTTTCCCCAACCAAAAAACCCCCAAACAATCCCAACCAGGAGCTAGTAGCGGCTTGGCTATAGCCAGGTACAAATTACACATATCTCAAACGATGGCCTGTCCTCATCATTGGGCGGTCATTCAGAGCCCAGTTGGTGGACTCATGCAATGGTATTGTCACTTTTGCACTTCTGGGCCATTTATTGCTGCCTGGCAGTGTAAACTCTGTCTTGCGGTTAAATGCAATAGTTGCCATCAAAAACAACAAATGAGATTCGTCATGGTTAACTGACCGGCCAGCTAGAGAGGGACTTCACTATTTTTAAGGGCCTGTTTTCCTCTGTTCTCATGAATTGAGCATGTTTTCCCTACCTTAAGACACTTACTATTTTTTCTTATTTATTCCCATTCTTATTTCCATGTTTCTTTCCTTGTTTCCTTCATTTTTACTCACTCATTTATTGTTCTTTTCCCCTTTTTTCCCCTTTTTCCCCTTTTTTTTATTTCTATTTTTTTTGAAGGGAGGGTTTCGCATTGCAGCGAAGATCATAACGTGGAGGTGTGGATTTAATTAGCTTTCTATTTTCCCTCGTAACCAACTAACGCTAGTTTACTCCTTGCTTGCTTACTATTGTTATTATATCATTTTGGTGCTGAAGTTGACCATGTCGACTGAACACAAGCATGATAACAATTAATAATGGATGATATATGCATGTCATAAACGAATTCTGGAGTCTGGGACCACGCTATGTTAGATCCAAGTATCGTTGGGAACAAGCCAGCCTAGAGTTCTATATTCTCGGAAAGCAAAGCATCGGAACTGATGTAAAAAGGAAGGGCGCAAGAGCTCGGGAGGGAGACGATCATTGTGCATGAAGTAAGTGGAAACATTATGTCCTTCATCCCAAGTGTTTGTTGTATGTATTGTATATATATACATGAAGTTCTTTATGACCCAGCTTCCGCATATCGTCGGGTTTTGCTTGATATTCTCCTACTTACAGGATTGTAACACTCCGTCCTGTATTAGATAAATAAAAAGCTTGATGTGAGAGTGATTGCACTGACAAACACCTTCCTAGCAATGAAACGGCCAACGCTTCTCAAATGCCTCTATATCTTCATCACATTTCAAGTATCTCCACATGATATGCACCTTTACCTCCTTCAGTTCTGTCATCAGAGCCTCATAATTCGCGTGTTCTATTATCCCCTTTTCCGGCCACCGATCTTCAAGCTTCTCTTTGGTTATATTCAGTACCTTGATTCCTTCATCATCACACTCGACATCTTTTTCAATCTCTGCAACCTCTTCAGCTAAGAATTAAAGGGAAAACTCGGTAACTGAGGACCATTCATCCCGAGCATCGAGCAGTAACGCTCGAAAGTAAACTTCATCAAAAACAGAGATGTTCCGAGCAAGATTGAGTAAATGGCCAGCCGTGAATTGCGGAATTGAAATGTCTCATACTGGTCAGGATTTTACCTTTCACCATCATCCGCCATGCCACCATGATCGCCCTATCATGGTACCTTTTGCTGACAAGCTTCCTTTCTGCTTGGTTGATATCTTTGGTGTCTAGAACAGGGGCGCTAAGGTTATTTCCTATATCAGGGGTCTTCGTAGCCCAAGAACGCCGTGCCTAAAGATTAGTCATATAGGGGCATGACATCCATTGACTGCCAGTCAATCATAGCAACGGTCTCGGTCCATTTCTCCGGGTTCATGTGAATGTTCTCGTAGTGCAGATCGTTGCGCCAAAGGGTGGTTTTTATTGAGCTCTGGTTCAGATGGTAACAACAGTGGAAGAATTTGCGAGCACGAGTCAAGCGCAGCGAGTTTCTTGGAGTAGGTAGGCACATACAACCCGGGGATGTGCATCACCACAAGTTGTTTCGGCAACCCTTGGAAAGTTTCAACTGCAATCCTTTCTCAAAGAACGGCCGCTCTGCAGTAGTCAAGCACAGAACTCCCTACATCCCAGCTTTAGTAAGTAGTGGGTTAACAGTTTGCAGAATTCCACCTCTGAAATACTGCGCTCTGCTGCGTATAGTGAGAATATCACTCTAGTCCAGAATACTCACTTCAGAGAACGTCACACTCCAGAACATCTCAAGAACACACTGTTAGTTAAGCTACTTATGTTTAAGGATTTTCAGCTTTTATATTTTAAAGAGTGTTCTACTAATCTATATTTGCTTGGTAATAATTCAGACAACTGCAAGCTATGTTGGTCTTTGGACACCGTTGACAATTTTGGAACTTGAGCTTCGCGAGGTGTGAATACATAATGGGGTATGTAACGTGATCAACCACCCAACGCCCGTTTACACCCAACGCCCGCTCAAATCTTCATTTTTCATTCATCTTTAACCACCCACAACATGCACCATGAAGCAGTTATAAAAGCCACAATTGATGATTTGAACACGCAATTAATGCCTAATTACACTGAAACTGCTAAAAAATATGGAATCAGCTGATATACATTGTCAAGGCATTATAGAGGTGTTCAAATGTCAAGAAAGGAAGCAAGCTCTATCCACTGCAAAGCTCTCACTGATTCACAAGAAAAACAGCTCCTTTTTCATATCAATCAATTGGCAGATCACAGTTTCTTTTGTATGCTTTAAATTCTTCATAATCTTGTTGTTGAGATTCTAAAAACATTTATTGAAGTCAACTGAGTGACTCAGTTCTGCAAGTGTCACAAGAATGTGATCAAGTTGCTCTATCTGTAAAATATCAATCAAAAACACAAGATTGCAGACAATTCTGCATACTTCAAGCATTATTTTAATTTTGTAATAGATTTCTTTCTTATATTACTTTTTTAATTCTCATCTTGCTAATTTATCTTAATTTTTCAGCTGCAGATAAAAATTATGAAATGTAATTTTGAATCTGTGAATATCTACAACTTTGATGAGAAAGAATTTTTATTAGAATTCATTCACATTCTCAAATATATTGTATTGATTAATTCACTTAAATCAGATCATATAATACATGTCAGCCAGAATGATAGTTGAGAATTCATAATACTATTTATTTCAATTTGTACAGATAGAACTTCACTTTCACCTGCTCTCATATATCAAGAGAAATCAAGAGATATGCAAGATACTTGACTTAAAGATTTTGATAATGAAAAGAATCAGATCTACTTCACTACTTTAGAAAATAAATGAAGCAATGATGAATATAAGTTAATGTGATTAAAGAAGATCTTTGAACCTCTTATAAAAAAGAAGACAGACTGTGAATATAGACTTCTTATATTGAATGATCACTCATTTCATGTTAATATGATATTCATCAATTATACAGATCAGAATTGAATTCCACTCACTGTTTTTTCTTCTCATTCTACACACTGATTACAGTGGCTAGATGTTGAAATATTTGAATCATTGAGTAAATCATATTTTAAACAACTGAATAAATGAATAAGAACTAAAATAGAATTTATACATACTACAAACAGGTCTTTTTGACAGCTTTTTGACACTGTGTGAAAGAAAATAGTTATATCTTCAAATATTGAAGCTGCATTTGCTGCTACTGATCTACATTCATTTAATTCAAAATGTGTTCTTAAAAAGCTTCAAATATGATCTTGCACTCTCTCAGATGCAATATATCAATCAAGAATATCTACTTCTATTGTTGGTTTGTAAAAATTGATAAAGCAAGTCAAGCAACAGCAGTATCAAATATATAATGATCTCAACTGAGTGATCTGTGCAGGAGAAAATCTTGTTCTTGATAAAGAGATTCTTAAAATAGAGAATAGACAACTACAACAAGCTCTTAATCAAGAGAGAAGATATTGCAAATGTGACAGGGCAATAAGATTGCTAGATTTCTTGAATTCATCATTAATGCAGTTCTTCTTACTGACAAAGATGCAGAGCATTCACAAGAATTTAACAGTCTTAGAGATTGTCAAAAAAAATGAGCAAACTTATAATAAGGATGCAAAGCTGCAATGCATTATTCTTAAGAAACAGAAGAAGGTAGATATTATTCAGCAGAGGATGAAGCAGGAGACAGCTCATCAGATCACAAAACAGCAAAAGAAAATGAATAAGATCACAAGAGCTGCTCAACAGCAGATTGACAAGGAGCTTAGAGATGAGAAAAAGGCTCAGAAGTAAAAAAAAAAGGAAGAACAAGCTGCTGTACAGCTACAATCACAATTGAATAAGAAGATGATTAAAGAATTCAAAAATCACCTTTCTAATCAGGAAAGTAGACTCTTGATTTCACAAAGAGTGACTAAATTGCATTTTCAGAGCCCTGTCAGAGTGCCTGTGAATCCACTGCCTGAGTGATCTGGCAATATTGCAATCTCTACTGATTTAATGACTGCTTGCTCACTGAATCTGTCTTCACTCAGGATTTCACATTCTGAGCAAGTCATTAAGTCAAACAATACAGAATTAGCTATATATTTTTATATGTAATTTTCTATATATATTTTCATCATATAATATATCATCTTGAAATCTAATTGCGTTGTTGAAATAACGTTGAAAATATTTCATCATTGTGATGGCGAAATGGCGGGCGTTGGGTGGTGGATTACGTTAATTATGCCGACTATACGCAGCGTACATACGGTATATAATTTAGCAGGGATTGCTTGATCAAGCACGCTGGAAATCCTACCCTCCTATCTCTTCATCTGGAGGCGAAGCACAATATGAGCGTACTTTTTCTGGTGGTTAGAAGAAGAACGCCAATTGCACCTCGCCAGAAGAGGAGATCCCGGACTTCGAGGTCAGTTCGCTCAACAACTCCGCGACATATGCTGTCCGTTTGTGACAATTTTGATCTTCCAAGCTGCTTAGCCTCCCGAAGTCGACTCACCCTTGGATGTGAGGCGCCGCTTTTGCCTGGCTCGATATTGCATTTTGAATCAACCGACTTCGCCACGCGTGACGGCCAGACCATCCCTAAACGAGTGTTCCATTTCAAAATATCGTGCCTTTTGCATCAAAGAGCGTTCTCACTTGATAGGTTTTCGCGAGCTCCTTACCTCAATTTTGGAGAGCGATGTGGCCGAAGGTGAGTGACGCAGTACATGTACATGCCTGGGAAATGCTGAGGAAAGGTAGATTGGAATAGGCGAGAGGAATTCTTCCTCTTTAGTCGAGGACGCTTCGTCTATGACGAGGAAGAGCAAAAGAAACTCCGTCATGTGCAATACGACTTAAACGTGTTTGCGGAGATAGCTGCAAAAGCAGTTGGAGCAACGCAATGCGTGAAGGTAGAAAAATGCCCTGACGGCCTCTTTAACAAGGTGTAGTAACATCTTCACCATGAACAACGGTAAAGAGGTTGCTTAAAATGCTGGCATACCGCAATTTACGTCTGCCAGAGGTTGCGACCATGGACTTTATAAATTTTACAGCTGACTATTCAACAACACCGCGCTCACATGCGAAAGATATTTCAAACCCCTGTTTCCGAGGTCTACACATGAAATTCCAGGTTTGACGGCAAACCTCTCGGGGCAGATTATATCTTCATGGAAAAGCTGACTGGCATTCCTCTGGCTAGAGTCTGACGTTCCCTTGACTTTAGAGATCGAGTTGGTTCAGAAAGTTCTCAACTACCAGAAAATAAACTGGACAGCTGTGTAATTTTCTCAATATGGAAGTCATTATTACTCTGAGGATGTCAGCTCTTCCGTTCCTGGCGATTCACTTTATGTTGATGATGTCCAGTCCTTCAAAAATAATCGATGGCTGGGAGTGAATTGGCGAAGGGAAGTCAGCGATATCTTGCGACCAGGGTCCATGTAAGTCACACACTTGGTCTTGTTTCCTTTCTCCATATACGGTACAATATATTAATAAGTGAGTGATATTTTATGATACGTATTGATGTTAGACAATTTATCAATTTTCCGAGAAAGATACTTATGATATGTGAGGGACTGTGGATCTATGTTTTGTTGTGATCCAAGTATCAACAAGAGATGAGAAATTTTCATGAAGTCCACATTAACTAGTCAACAACAGATTGAGTGATATGATAGGTAACTATGTACCTAATCTAATCTCTCAATAAGTCCCAAACAATGACATCCAAAAATGGTATTTTTTCTCAGGCATCAATACAGTAAGGGCCAGATTTAAGGGGAACACCTATCCAAATAATTATTCTCAACTGAGTTAGAAACAGCTGTCCATTTAAGTCGCAAAATGCTGGATTCATTAAACAGACTATTCCAACAATAGCATGGTGAAATATCCCAGCTTGTTTCTGGCTTGCTTGTTCCCTGCGAAGCCCAGGAATACAGCGCGTTAGTTAACTGATTGGATGTCACGAAATAACAACGGTCTCATTTAGAGCCTGCCGGAACTCAGCCATACCAGAAGGAAGCCAGGGCAACAACTGTGATAGCCGTGAGCCTTAGTTATAAATATGGGAGCTCCCTTGAGTCTGATTTCAATCCCGATCATTTGAACAAACCATATATGACTATCCAATCACAGTATATTTCCTCTAATCCAAGAACTGCCCGTCCTCGTTCCTTATATCGAACACGTCTCTAGACCCTGGAACAGCGAACCATCTTTGTAAGGAATGTTAGCCTTGCTATGTTCACTGAAACTAACAAGTTGATAGAAAACAACGATTGCCAGCGAGGTTGGAAACTGACATCATCCACGACCATGTTCCGTGGGGAGGAGCCCTGGGACAAGGGCTGCATCCACAAATTCTGGCGATAATGACCAGAACATCGGAAGTAGAATCGACTGGAGGCATTAATAGAGGCGCAAAGAACTCTACCTGCAAGAGGATGGCAGGAAAAGATTCTCACCATGTTTGGTCGTACAACGACATCGAAAATTAAAAGAACCCCACAGAAGAGGGACAAAAGGGGTCAGTGGAGAGTCCTTTTCCGACTTAGAGGATTATGGAAGATCCCTAATCTGCTGTTTTGTGAGACGGTCGATTGGAACGGAAAATCCTGAGAATTATGGTGATCGAAATATCGCCCGTTGCAGCGCTTCTCTATTATGTCGTCTTCCTTATCATTTGTCTCGATCACTTCTTTCCCCCCCAAATCCGAGGAATGCGCATACATAACTCCCTATGGTACGCCATACGGCATACGGCCGACTATGTAACTCTCCGTAAACAGTAAATTATCCTCTCCTGTGCTGAATTGGCTCAACTACGACATGGTACTTCGTACATAGCGACATGTCACACGTTTTCCTTGTGTCTATGGGACGAATAATTTGGCACCGACCTCGTTGGATTTTTGACTGTGGGCTTGAACTGGGTCATTTCCCTTACCAACTATTTGGTAGTTTCCACCAGCTCTATTATAAATCATCCATCACCTAACCCTGTGATGAGCATTTAGTTGGCTGTATTATTTGGAAGACCTCATACCTTCATCCAGGGGAAAAACATCAAGCTGAAACATCTAAATTTAACAACGAGCCTATAATGGAGAATGAACAAATAGAGGACGTTGTCCTTTATGATGATATAAAAGTACGTCTGGCCATCCCAGTGAGAGGTCGCAATCTCTAGGCAGGGAATCCAGTCAACCTTTTAACACTGAACGAACTTTTCCATCATCCCAGCTCTGTACGGACGACTTGGATATTCGGTCAACGCCGAACCGAACGAGTAACTGCATATCCGCGTCTTGTAAGAAGTATCATGCATGTATTATTATTACTCTGCCGGATCCTGGAGTAGTATGAGAATTTAAGCATTATTCTTGATGCGAAAGGATCAATCTTTGAGACTGTGGGCCTTTTACGGGTATTTATTAGTTGAGCCAGCGGACGTCTGAGGGTAGCTAACTATGCTGCGTCCTGCAGCAGGCTTATCCTCCCAGCCTAACATGGGGATGTTTACGAAAGCCTTCAGTTTAACATGATCCACAAGTGAGCGAGACACTAAATTGAATCTCTCGATTTAACCCAAGTTATCTACTTCCAACAAATAACTATATAAAGTTAATTAGAAATAGGATTATGGCAACTTCTTCTAGTATGCTCTACAGTATGACATTTTGTGCAGTGTGGTGGAGCCTGTAATTGTGGCATAGACTCTGGGATCAGGGCCTCCGCGGTGGGAATAACTGGCTGTTCAACAGGTGCTGCAGATTGAATAATGAGACCTTGAGCTTTCTCCCTAGTTAGGCCTCCTTGATGTTGAATCTGATGTGTAGATCTCTTCCATTTTTGCTTCTCTAACTCATTGGCATTGAATATATCCTAATATTGCTTCCTCATAATAGTGGTGCTGATCATCTCATATTCACAAGCTTTAATAATCTGATCAAATCCTTTCATTAAGACTTAAGAGGCATCAAGGCCTTGCACCATAAGCTCCTTGATCTTGTCCACCTGCTTGTATAATTGACAGGGGTTTCTAGGTGATTGTAGGATCCAGGATGACTGAGAGTTGCTGGGTTGACTAGCTGGAGGGGAAGATGTTTGAAGTGAAATATTTAGCTGCTGAATAACCTGACCTGGTTCATATGAAACTATTCCAGTAGCTAGAAAGTCATTTTGAATATTTTGAGGTTTAAAGATCTCTGTACAGGTCTTACGATAGCATCTAAGAAGTCATGCTTCTTAATAGTATTGAATTTAAGATGCATTCACTGTTCAACTAGACCTTCATATGCCCACTTTGAAACTGTGAAAAGCACTCACATCTAGCAGCTGCAAGGGATGTGATGAATATGCTGACATGCATAGAGGGATAACCTTGATATCCTCACAGGTCTGATCAAATTCTGAGGTAAGATGACTGCCATGCCTATCCCAGAATAAGAAGTAGATGAGTGCCAATCCTCGTAGGATTGGTAATAGGGTTAAAAAATCATATAAGTCATTGAAGCTCAATTTCATCTGTAATCCAGTCATTAGGACTAACATCTAGTCTCCAGTCATTTGACAGCTCATCAAACCAGCCTTCCTGTAGAGTCTGATCCTTAAGAATTAAGTATGGGGGTAACTTAAGGCTCAACCTGATGCGTTGACTGACTTAATAACAGTTACTCATTTTTTATTTCCAGGTTGTAACAGCTTTGCCTGGTTATAGCACTCAGCACTAATAATGACCTTGATAGTTGCACAGAATCTTATTGCAAATCCAGTCTCATCAAAGTTGTAGATATCTTCAGTCTGAATTTCATGCTCAACAACTATATCCCTCAAAGTCTTAAACCAAGTCTAAATAACTTTCATATCCTTACATTTAGCCTGGCCATGATTACAATGATGAGAATAACAGCATTGAAAGCTCCAGACAACATGTCACTAGATTTGACACCCAATTCTTTCCCACACAAGGGGTTTTGAAAGGTGGAGAATGGGAGGTTAGAATATGGTTGACCATTATTTTCACGAATGCCAGTTGAGGAGGGATTTCTCATTTAGCCAGATCCAGCACTCATTGAAGCAGTTAGTCTTTTCTTTTTATAAAAGGATAATTTATGTGAATTTGTATATAAATTCAGTCATAAAGGCCAGCCATTAAGTCTGTAAGCTAGAGTAGAGAGTGCACATTGTAAAAGACATGCAATCTCATGAATAAAACCTTTTTTTTTCTTTTTAAAAGCAGATATTGCTAGTTCAAGCTTTCTCTCTCTCTCAATAGAATTTGAAGAATCTTTCTTTTGAATTAGTAGCATAATTACGCGTTAAAGAGCAGGGAATTTTCAATTAGAAGGGAAAAAAAGTTGTCTCACTTACTTGTAGTTTAACATAATCCACCACCCAATGCCTATTTACTCCCAACACCTACCATTTCACCATCACTATAATAAAATATTTTCAATATTATTTTAACAACACAATTAGATTTTAAGATGATATATTATAAGATGAAAATATATATAGAAATTATATATAAAAATATATAACTAATTCAGTAAATATTTATTTGACTTAATATCTTATCTGAAACATGAAATCTTAAATGAAGATAGATTCAGTGAGCAAGTAGTCATTATATCAGTAGAGATTAAAATATCATCATATCTCTCTGACAGTGAATCTGTAAGCACTCTGACAGGGCTCTGAAAATATGATTTAGTCATTCTTTGCAAAATCAAAAGTCTATTTTTCTGATTAGAAAAGTAATTTTTAAATTTTTCAATTATTTTTTTATTTAATCATAATTATAGCTGTAGAGTAGCTCATTCTTTCTTTTCTTTTTACTTCTAAGTTTTTTTTTTTCATCTCTAAGTTTCTTATCAATCTGCTGTTGAGTAGCTCTTGCAGTCTTATTCATTTTCTTTTGCTGTTTTGTGATTTGATAAGATGTCTTCTGCTTCATTCTCTGCTGAATAATATTTATCTTCTTCTGTTTCTTAAGAATAGTGCATTGTAGCTTTGTATTCTTCTTACAAGCTTGCTCATTCTTTTTAACAATCTCTGAGATCATCAAATTCTCACAGATGCTCTACATCTTTGTTAATAAGAAGAACTGTGTTAATGATGAATTCAAGAGATCTAGTAATCTCATTGCTCTATTACACTTGTAATGTCTTCTCTTTTGATTAAGAGCTTTTTGAAGCTGCTGATTCTTTATTAAAAGAATCTTTTTATCAAGAGCAAGATTTTCCCCTGCACGGATCACTCAGTTGAGATTATTAGATATTTAATTCTGCTGTTACTTAACTTGCTTCATTAATTTTCACAAATTAATAATAGAAGTAGATGTTTTTGATTGATATATTATATTAGAAAAAGTACAAGATCATATTTGAAGCTTTTTAAAAATGTGTTCTGAATTGAATGAATGTAGACAGTATATAGAATGAGAAGAAAAGATAATGAGTAGAATTTAATTCTAATCTGTATAATTGATGAATGTTATATTAACATGAAATGAGTGATTATTCAATATAAGAAGTCTATATTCACAGTCTGTCTTTTTTTTTGTAAGAGGTTCAAAGATCTTCTTTAATCACATTAACTCATATTCATCATTACTTCATTTATTTTTTAAAGCAGTGAAGTAGATCTAATTCTTTTCACTATCAAAATCTTTAAGTCAAAAGTATCTTGCATATCTTTTGATTTCTCTTAATATATGAGAGCAGGTGAAAGTGAAGTTCCATCTGCACAAATTGAGATAAGTAGTATTATGAATTCTCAACTGTCATTCTGGCTAATATCTATTATATGATCTGATTTGAGTGAATTAATCAATACAATATATTTGAGAATGTGAATGAATTCTAATAGAAATTCTTTCTCATCAAAGTTGTAGATATTCATAGATTTAAAATTACATTTTATGATTTTTATCTGCAGCTGAAAAATTAAGATAAATTAGCAAGATGAGAATTAAAAAAGTAATATAAGAAAGAAATCTATTACAAAATTAAAATAATGCTTGAAGTATGCAGAATTGTCTGCAATCTTGTGTTTTTAATTGATATTTTACAGATAGAGCAACTTGATCACATTCTTGTGACACTTGCAGAACTGAGTCACTCAGTTGACTTCAATAAATGTTTTTAGAATCTCAACAACAAGATTATGAAGAATTTAAAGCATACAAAAGAAACTGTGATCTGCCAATTGATTGATATGAAAAAGGAGCTGTTTTTCTTGTGAATCAGTGAGAGCTTTGCAGTGGATAGAGCTTGCTTCCTTTCTTGACATTTGAACACCTCTATAATGCCTTGACAATGTATATCAGCTGATTCCATATTTTTTAGCAGTTTCAGTGTAATTAGGCATTAATTGCGTGTTCAAATCATCAATTGTGGCTTTTATAACTGCTTCATGGTGCATGTTGTGGGTGGTTAAAGATGAATGAAAAATGAAGATTTGAGCGGGCGTTGGGTGTAAACGGGCGTTGGGTGGTTGATTACGTTAGTTATGTTGACTAGTTAGTCAATAATATTATCACAGCTGAACAGGAGACTAAAGATGCCCCTGAGGCGGCGACATTTCGCTAAAAAAAAATAGCCGTCTGGCTGAGTCTGGCTAGAAGGGCTCATTTCACTTGGACTAAGCAAGAATATCTGGGTGAAATTCCAAAAGGTGAGAATACAAGCTTCTAGTACAGATAACGAATGAAACACTTGCGAGGGTATGATAAGGCGTCAATACCATATTACAACATCCCTGGTTCTCGTTTTTCAGCTACTAAATAACTGCTGATCCCTTAACCATAGAGTTTCCAACTCGGAACTCCGTGTACAACACCATCTTTGGTTTCCTGGCGGAGGCGTCTCTCCCTCCTGGACCCTTTTACTCATGACTATATCTTTTGTGACATCGTTTGGTCCAATATCAATCGCCCTTTTCGTCGCTATTGCATCCGCTCTTTACTACGTCGGGGCCCGGTTTCTCCATGCTTGCCTGTCATGCCGGAATCTTGTACATCATCATCTCTCTTCATGTCCCATCCCAATCAACATCCTGTTTCAACCATAGTGAAATAGTTCTAACATTGAAAATAGCCCCAACCACCACATAGCTTCTGGTTCGGACATATACTTGTGGCTGCCAAAATATCGAAGTCATACCCTCCCAATTCCTATATTCATCATCTGCTCATTACCATCTCGCGCGAATACAACCTGCCAGACGTATTTTACCTAGATCTCTGGCCTTTTGCAAATCCCATGGTAATACTTTGTACCCCCGAGCTCGCTGCCCAAGTGACTACAGAGCAGGCATTCCCGAAGGCCCCTGCGCTGAACGAGTTCCTCTGCCCATTCTTGGGGAAGAGCTCAATAATATCTGTGAATGGCGCGAAATGGAAGGCTTTGCACTCTATCTTTGCTCCTGCATTTTCTCCGGCTTATGTCCGTACGTTGACGGATAGTATGGTCGATGAAGTTCTATTATACTACAATAAGTTAGCCAAATTTGCAAGGTCTAAGGAAGAATTTTCGATGTCAGATATCAACGTCGAAATGACATTCAATGTGATTGGACGTGCCGTTTTCGACAGCCCGTTTCATACTAAGGAAGGACAAGATTTCGTATCAACCTTTAGAACTGGTCTGGACTATGTTTTCGAGGGAGGCCATATTGGCCGACGGTTGCTGTACGCGATCCCAACGTGGAGAATGGTGCGAAAAGTTGACCGATATGTAGAGAAGAAGATGATCACTCGTTTTGATAAGATGAAGAAGGAGGGATCGTCTGTCAAGAAATCAAGAACTCTTCTAGATTTGGTTCTTAAACGGAAGCTAGATAAACAGGAGGGCATCGTCGGCGATAGGGACTTCATGGAGATGGCAATTTCGAAGTATTTGCCTACCCTTTTTTTAATGACGTCAGCTCGTCTTCTATGTGCCCCTTTCAATATCGGTTTTTTTTTACATGTTTCCACCTTGCTAATGTAGAGATGACTGAAGTATCAAATCATTTCTGATTGCCGGACACGAAACTACAGCCCATACTCTCGGAGTAAGAGAATGCAATTGATAGAAAAGGGCACCCGACAAAAATTTAAAACGCTGACATCTCCTTTCCTATGTAGTATATATTTATGCTTCTATCCAAACACCCTGATGCACTGCAGAAAGCTCGCTTGGAGCATGATCAAGTGTTTGATCCAGATTTCAAGCGCACAGTGGAGCTCATAAGGGCACATCCCGAGAGACTCTATGACCTCCATTACACGACTGGCATCATCAAGGAATCATTAAGACTTTTCCCTATTGGCAGTGTCTCCAGATACAGCGCCGAGGGGTAAGATGAAACTCCCTGAAGGCTTTTTTTTTTTTTTTTTTTTTTTTTTTTTTTTTTTTTTTGTTTTGTCATATTACAAAGCTAATCCCGTTTTTCGTTTATGCTAGCCTCCACGTCATGTACGAAGGTAAAAAGCTTCCATTGACAGACCAGATAATTCTAATCTGTAACATGATAATCCATTACAACCCAGAAATATTCCCTTCGCCCGGCGACTTCCAACCAGAGCGTTTCACAACACAGATAGTTCCAAAAGACGCTTGGCGTCCATTTGAACGCGGCTCGCGGGCCTGCATTGGCCAGGACCTGGCTATGATGGAGATGCGCATGGTGCTGTTGATCGTTCTGCGTAGCTTCGACTTTGAAACGCTGGGGACCAACGAGCGCAAATACCCAGCGGCCGCGTATACTAACCTACATACCATATTTGGTGACCTTGTATATCAACGGCAGTCGCTTACAGCGAGGCCACTCGGTAACCAAGACATGAAGGTGAAGTTTGCACGGGACATGAGAAACTCTTAAAAGAGGTGGGTGTGCGGGAGGAAACGTGGTCATTGATATAAGGAGCTACATTCTCTCCAAATGAGAGAAATCAGTTGACTGGAATGGATGAGTTGTCTAGGACAAATATTATTGCACTATTCGTTTGTGGATATAGTTATGGTTTGTTACAGTAATAAATCATTTTATCTTGCAGGATTGTGTAAAACTCAATTCTGTCTCTCAATAAGCAATGGGTTTATCCGTGATGGCGACGATGCTCTGCGATTTATGTGAATGACACTATAAACGACACCCAATTATCATCGAGACAACGTCAACCATTTCTTCTTCTTAACCAACTGCACATGGGAGCAATGAAAATGACGAATAAACCAATAAACAAACAAAATATACTAGATAAGAACAGATACTTCGACTAACTATGGATACTACACGGAATATCTATAAAAATGATGTGGACTTTGCTGCACTCGCGTTTCAGTACCCCGATTTTGCCAAACAGTGAGTGCTAGTTGCATATCATCAGCTGAGAATATTGTGCTCCGTACATACAAAACGATTAAGAGCAAGAATACACCATAATTACCTCCGTTGGGACTCTGATGCTGGTTGACATTGACATATAT
This sequence comes from Paracoccidioides lutzii, assembly GCF_000150705.2. Classification (NCBI taxonomy): domain Eukaryota; kingdom Fungi; phylum Ascomycota; class Eurotiomycetes; order Onygenales; family Ajellomycetaceae; genus Paracoccidioides; species Paracoccidioides lutzii. The sequence goes on along the minus strand of NW_015440947.1, from coordinate 161,823 downwards.
CAACAGCCTGAAGCAGAATAATCAACTCGATTTCTCCAATCCGGACGCTGTCCAGTCAGTATCTCCGTTCTTGGTGTAAATTACCGTGCAATGAGGGCTGGTATACTGATGCCATTCATCCGCCAGACAACTGACGAAGAGCCTACTGAAAAGAGATTTTGGCTTGGATGTCGACCTGCCTGACGATCGACTCTGCCCCACTGTATGTTCGATATTATTTTTCACTATGCCAGGGTCGGTGCCGGAAAATTGTCCACCGTGCCCGGCTGTGGGACATTATTATTGCTAATGTCCGGGTGCAACTAGGTTCCTAATCGGTGAGTTTTTACATTTCCCATGAATGTTTGAATCCCTCCAATTATTGCACGGATGCTGGCCATTACCTTTGAAAATCGCGCCCCATATGCTAACGTGCGGCCCCTGGTTCTGGAAGCCTCAATTACATCCTCTGGCTTCAGGATCTCATCGATTTTACGACCGAAAACTATTCTGACGTCTGCGATCAGGAAAAGGATGTTTATGGGCTCGACATGTGAGTTACGTTGTCAGTGGAAGATGGGAGATGTTTCCAAGCAAATATCATCTGAAAAAGTAAATCATCTCTGCTAAATCTCCTGGATGATAAAATATACAGAGGAACTGGTGCTAGTTGCATCTATCCGCTTCTTGGATGTGCCCTAAGGCCAAGATGGAGATTCGCAGCGACGGGTATGTTCTTCTCCCTCATGTGTTGAAATATCACTCGACTAACTATGTGGAAAATCCCAAGATATCGATTCAAAAAATCTCAAATATGCTCGGGATAATGTGAAGAAGAACGAGCTTGACTCCCGTATTCACGTTATTGAAACTACTAGTTCCTGCCCGCTGATTCCATTTCAGGATATCAATATCCCTCAAGCGTAAGGGCTTTTTCCTCCCTCTCTTGTGAGTACGTAGAACGGAAATTATGCTCACGGTAGTTAACTCATTAGGAGGAGTCGACTGGACTTCACCATGTGCAATCCACCGTTCTATGAATCTCGCGAGGAACTGATATCGGCTGCTGAGATGAAGCAAAGGCCTCCTTTCACAGTAGGTATTTTATATGTCGTTTGTTCAAGAGCAAGCAGAGGCGCATATATAGGCCCTCCAGATTGTGCAAATGCCATAAACTATCTACAGCATTTATTTAACGCTATGAACTGACACAACCTAAATCCAGGCATGCACTGGTGCGGAGGTAGAAATGATTACAACCGGCGGGGAAGTCGAGTTCGTCACCCGCCTGATTAAGGAAAGCATGCAACTCCGTGACCGCGTACAGTGGTACACCTCTATGGTAGGGAAATTCAGCAGTGTCGCTACGCTTGTCAACACCTTGCATGACGAAGGGAATAAGAATTGGGCCATCGCGGAATTCGTCCAGGGAACGAAGACAAGAAGATGGGGAATCGCGTGGTCTTGGATGGATTACCGACCTTCGACGGTGAGTCTTGCTCCTCCATTGCGCCAACACTTAGGATTTTAAGGCGTCGTCATATCATTGCCGCGAGATGATCAGCAGCCAGACAAATTTGCCCCCAGGGTCCAATCCTAACTTACGCAAATGCAGGATATTGCAAGACCCCACGGCCAAAGTATCCCCAAACACCTCCTCCCCTTCCCATCCGAATTCACAATCTGTTGCCCACCGTCTACTTCACTATCCCGCACCATCGAAACCATCAACTCTGCCCTCACGGCGCTTGACATGTCCTGGAACTGGAACACTGAAACTTCTACGGGCCTCGGCTTCGCGATGGGAAATGTCTGGTCTAGACATGCACGCCGGCAGAGAAAGAAGGAGCAAGCTGTGGAAGTTGGGACGGCCCCGCGGACAGGTTCTGAGAATACTGCTGATACCACCAGGTATTATGAAGGTGAGGGCGGGGAGGGAACGGGTGATACACACGGTGATTTTATTCCTGGTGTTCAAGATAAGAGGGCTAAGATTGGACTTAAAGTGTCAATGCGCAGGACGATGGAAGGGAAGATTAATGTGGTGGTGCGATGGGTGAAGGGGTTTGATTCAGTGGTTTTCGAGAGCTTTTGCGGGTTTTTGAAGAGGAAGGTTGAGGGGAGGTGAGGGGTTAAAAGTCTTTCAGGGCGTGGTGAGTCTACATGGGATGGGTATCAACTCAAAAATTAACTAGCATGTACTACTATGTTGGAGTGATTGGACAACTTCCAAAAGCAGGCTGGCGCATTGTGCAAGCTTGTATTGTGGTGTTTCTGTTCTGCTCTGCATGTCAAATGAGGTAGTAATACAGCTTAGAATATCAAATATCACCAGGATTTCTCCTCCTCGTACACCCACCGATAAAATTGTTTTTGGAATGGTCGAGGATATTATAACGGGTTGGGTCTATATGAAGTAATCTATTAGAAAATATTAGAACGAGTTCATTGTATTCGACTCCAGTTTTCACGCATGAAATGGATTGACGTCTTTTACTTCTCAATTTCCATTTCCCGCTTTATAGCATATTTAGAGCGGTTTGAGTCGATATGGCCTTTTAAATGCAGGACTAGCAGTGCCATGGGGTTCGATAGGACGCCTCATGAGCTGAGGCCCCATTGGTAAGATATATTGGGAGATGCCAAGAAAGTCAGCGAACGAATACGATAAGAAATTTGGTAAGTATTTCATCATGTCCCGAAGACACACTGAGATCACTACATATCTCAGTGGACTGCGCTCGTCAAGCAAGGAACGGCGGACAATCGGAATACGTGGGGTGGCCACTGTAATGAATTTCACGGTGAGGGGTCCATTGCTTTCGGTATTCGCGCCATTTTGGGCTTCAGCAAAGCTCCAGTAACGCTATCAACACCATCAAACAAAGACAAACCAATACCTATCTTAGGATCCAATTTTCGGAAGTAGGTAACCTCTCTGACCGGCTTTCCCCAGCATACTACCCATTTTTTATTTTCTGGATCCTGTGTCATCCGTGGGGTCACCAGAAGCACCCGCTCCCATAACGGAGTTATGAGTTTTCGTGTGATTATATGCGGCCTTCCACGTACGTATGGTTCGAATGTGTCGCCCTTCTGGGGACCAAAGACCAGGAACTCAGCGTCAAAAGCGCTTTCGTCCTCATTTGTGACTAGTCGTTTCCGTCTCTTTGGCAACGCCCATGGCTCCTTGCCAACTGCCAGATTGTATAAGATGTTCCATTCCTGATCTGGAATGGGAGGGAGAATGCTTTTGATGATCATGTTGTACCACTTTTCCGTAGCTTTTTGCTCTTTTCTCCTTGACACATGACCATCCCAGATACTCTTCTTTGGTTGCGGGATTTGCCGAACTACTGGCGTTACAGCGATATCTCGAACGTGGTGGTTCTCAATCTGGGAGTTCATTAACGCAGATAGGGAGGGAATAGGCTCCCAATTAAGTGGACATGTCGGGGGGATAATAAATCGAAAGGGAATTTTGTTTGGAGCGGAATTCGGTACGAAGAATGGACGCGCCAGAACATGTCGTCGTCTTCCGAGTCGGCCATAGGACAACATTAAAACTCGTTGTAGAGGTTTCAAATATCCCTCGTTTGCTCGGGAGAGAAGGGAGAGGTGCTTTCTTGCCCGGCGTTCCAGGTAAAACTGGCCATTGGGCCCAGCATACGAGTTTGGCACTACTCTTGGCCAGAATGCTCGATAGGTCTCGCGGACATGTTTGGACATGTATTCGCGAGCAATTGGATCGGGGAGATAGGAAGATTCTCTGAGAAGTGCTCTGTAGACATGCCGCCAATGAGGAATCTGGGGAGGCGGCAGCGACATGACTATGCCCACATGCCTCGGATTCTAGTATGAAACCGCAAATCCCGACGTAAAGCCAATGCCTGCACGGATTGATGATCATATCGAGAAGAGAATGAACCCAGGCTTAAAGGGTCCAGGATTTCCCGATTGAGTTTAACGCTTCCGGTGACCGAGTGCTGACTAATCATGCTGAATCATCCAACGCGGCTCCACGCGAACTCCCACGGAACCAACCCCGCGACTCAACACGGCGAACAGAATATCGGGTCTACTACAAACAAACACATATACACTTAGCGGCGGGAATGGCGGCTGCTTGTCCCATGTTACATTAACTCTCTCCTCTCTGTCCTGACTCCTGAGTGAGATCTGTCTCTGTCCACTCTCCTGCTGAAATCTATTTTGAGTGAGGAGTGTAACTGATCACGCGATTCGGTACAGCCTCGCGCCTCTCTATCATGCTAGTATGCCAATGATCAGCCTCTCTTTTGCTTCCAATTCTACCAAGTACGAGTTATTTCCGAATGACATGGAACAGGCAATTTGGCTGTTAACATCCAGATTTAGAAATATAATACGGATTCCGCAAACCAACCTTCTCTTAATGGTCCACACCCTACCCTCGTTGCCCCAGCAGACGCCAATCGCTTATTAGACGTTTCGATTTTATCCTTCGAAAGCGCGGCTATCGTCGCGCATAATACTGTTCCCCATGTCGTTCTCGCGAAATAATATTGGCCCTCCTAATGGCTCGTCATTGCCGCAATCCCATGTGGGATCATTTAACGCCTCCCAAAATGTGGCTTCTACCCCTGCTGCGACTCCCCCACCTAGAACTTCCCAGCAATCAAACATGTCGATGAGTTTCCCAAGTAACGGGGTGTCGCGCAACTCCGTGCAAAGAGCGAGTTTTAGCGGATATGATGATAGCAATGGATATGGCCAGGTGGTTTCCTTTGAAGAGTTTAAGCCGCAAATATATACTGTTCGTATTCTTCCTTTACTCTTGAACTGAAGTTTGGTTTGAAAATATGCTATTCCATGATTTCGACTGAACCGGAAACTAAAAGTATGTCTGGTATATAGGCTGTTTATTCTAATGTATCGGTATATGAGATGGAAGTAAATGGGGTTGCAGTCATGCGTCGTCGTTCGGACTCTTGGCTGAACGCGACTCAAATTTTGAAGGTGGCTGGCGTTATGAAAGCCAGGAGAACGAAGACCCTAGAAAAAGAAGTGGCTGCTGGTGAGCACGAGAAGGTTCAAGGCGGCTACGGAAAATATCAAGGGACGTGGGTCAACTACGAGAGAGGTGTAGAACTCTGTCGCCACTACCATGTTCTCGAACTCCTGCGGCCCCTCCTTGAGTATGACATGGGCGTTGGCCCCGCGGGCAGAGGAGCAATTCAAACCCCCACTAAGGAGCAGGCCATGGCGGCGCAAAGAAAACGGCTTTACCGCACAATGGATGGCCAAGGAATGAGCCAGACACCCCAGGGGACTTATTTCCAGAACATTTCCCGCACAGCTGCCAGTGCTGTAAATGCGATAAACAAGGCTCGGTTTGATTCTCCCGTGGGAAAGGGATCAGATGGCCGGCGTCCAAGCATTAAGGCTCCTTCTCAGATGGGCAGCCAGGAGTCTCAAATTCGGTCCGCAAGTCAACAAAGCATGCAAAGCATCGCATCAGACAGTGGGTTTGGTAGCAACATGCAAAATAGCCAGCCTACAGGTCTTCTGGATCATGGCGATGAGCCATTGGAACCTCCTAGAAAACGTATTCGCTCGTCACCCGCTCAGTCACGACCGTTCCAGTCCGAAAGCGCAATGCTACCCAACAGCTCGATGATTGAACCCACGCCTACGGAACCGAGTAACTCATTTTCTCAAGTGTATCCCGAACCTACAGTGCCAGGTGGTCCATTACGGGGTCTTCACCACCTTCCTGCCGCCACGACGCCAGACAGGTACCAGAAAATGAAACTTATTATGACATTATTCCTGGATAAACGCGCCAAGGATTTTTCTAAACATCCTGCTTTCCTCAACCTATCTGTTGAGGATTTGGAAATACCTTTGGACAAGTATTTCAATTCTGCTTTGCATTGGGCTGCCATGCTCGCGCGAATGCCTCTCGTACATGCTCTCATTGACAAAGGTGTTAACATTTTCCGTTTGAATGCGGCGGGTGAGACCGCACTGCAGAAAGCGGTAGGGACCCGGAACAACCTTGATTACCGCAGTTTCTCCAAGCTACTTCAGGTACTATATCCTACCATAGAGATAGTCGACTACCATGGCCGTACTGTACTTCACCACATCGCCATGATGGCTGCGACCGGCGGCGGCGGGCATGTAGCCGCAAAACATTATCTTGAATCCCTCCTCGAGTTTATTGTTCGTTATGGCGGAACAGCTGGCAGCTCACAGGCTCCTAATAATGCTCCCAATGGTTCTAATGGCCAACAAAAGTTTGAGGTTATAGGCCTTGGAAAGTTTATGTCTGAGATGGTGAACATCCAAGATGACCAGGGTGATACAGTGCTGAACCTAGCTGGTCGTGCGCGAACTGTTCTGGTCCCGCAATTGCTCGAGGTGGGCGCAAACCCGCATATACCGAACCACACGGGGCTCCGTCCTGCAGATTATGGAGTTGGTGTTGATATGGTCAATGGTGGGCTCCCGGGTCAGAATGGAGAATCAGAATCATTCACCAGTCGGCTTTCCAGAACTCGAAGAGAGTTACTAGACCGTTCGTATCTCCTGGTTTGCATATAACCACATTAACTATATAATTTTGCTGACTGATAAGCAGTAACCATCTCCCAGGTCTCGTCTCTCATTGAACAGTCGTTTGGAAGCATGGACAATGAGCTTTCGGCCGGTTTAAGCAAGAAACAGGAAGAATTCGAACAGTGGCACAACAAAATCCGCGAAAGTGCCAAGGCAAGGCAGATTGAACAAAAGCAGCTAGATGATATGAAACGCAGATCCAAAGATCGCGTCGGACTTAATAGGCAAATAAAGAACCTAGAGCGCTCAATGGAAGAGCTTTCTACCCTCCTGGAGACCCTTCAAGATGACCAGTTCAGTAGAGAGATCTTAGATGCTAGGAATGCCGACAGCTCACCCGGGTTCGACATATCTCAGTTTAAACCGCTTTTCCCCGAGGATTTTGACGCATCAGTGGGTTTCTCAGATAAACAAACTGCGTTCCTCGAGTCTCTTCCTTCTATTGGAACGCTGACGTCCCGACTTGAGTGTTATCACGACTTTAATAATGAAATACACAGAGAAGTGGATAGTTTGAAATCGAAAAATGTGGTTCTGGGTGAGAATTATCGACGAATGGTCATGGCTTGCACTGGCTGGTCTGAGGAACAGGTGGACGAAGCAGCGGGTGGTTTGACGGAGTGCATCAAGGACTTAAACGCGAACCCTCTTCCGGAGGATGTTGCGATCGAGATTTTGATGAAAGACCGCGGTCAGGACTGGTAATTAATTTTATGACATGGAAAGCGTTTATTTAGTGGCCCTGTTGGAGTTTTTGTAGTCTTATCTGTATTCTTTACATTCGCCCTCCCCCCCCCCCCCTCTTCCTCTCCCCCCTTCCCGGGGTCTCCTTTCATTTCTGTCTCTTTTTAATTTAATGTTTACATACTTTGTACAGATGTATAGCTCGTGTTCCTACGTCTTCTTGCTCTGAGTTTATCGGGTCATATCATCTGCGGAAGCCATTGTTCGGGCACCCTGTAGCTTCATCCAGAAGAAGCGTTATGCAATAATCTCTTTCTGTTTCCAAGGTTATTTCCGGGTTCTTTAAGACTCAAAGGAAGCTGCATATAGCGTGTTGACTTTTCATTATTCATGTTTCTTTTACTTGAATCTACCAGCTTTTGATGTCCTTTCAGAATACCTGATTTTCTTTTTCCTTCTCACTACTTCGTTTAGCTCATAATTAACTGCAGCTTTTCAACTTCATTAATCTATATTACAAGAGATTTAAACATTTTTAAAATATATTTGATTTCAATTTTATTTTAAGTTTATTTCATATTAAAAAACTAATCAATGTCTTGTTTGTCTTCATTCACCTAAAAGTTTTTTATGAGCAAGTTATCAGTTTACTTAACTGATAAACATCAGGTCGGCAGTTATATTTACTTCAGACATCATCATAACAGCACTGACTGGCATAAATGTTAACTTAGTATAAAGTCAGAGTCTTCAGATTCTGACAGACCTCTCTTTTGAACTCTCACAGGATGGTCCAGGGTAAGATTAATTTGATAATGATATGAATGTTAGTAGCAGGATCTCCGGTTGTTGGGTATGGCGGCTCCACACGGATCGCCATCCACTCCAGTCCCTGGAGGCTTGGGAGTTCAACTATCCCCATCCTTCCCTAGCCGATGTTTCAGCAGTGGCTAAACCCCGCACGCTCTCTGCCAACCTGGATGCAATGACCCGTGGACAGGTTTGTTCACTTAATTAGTTATTTTTAATGCAGGTTTCAAAGCAGAACCGCGCCACGGGATCAGGCGGCAGTCAGAATCATTTCGACGTCAACAACATCAACGGATGTCGGTTGCTTGGCTGCATGGTTGCGCGGTTGTTATATAATTCGTCAGGCCCGTTCCCGCTTACTCTTTGATTCTGTCGATTAACTATCCCCCGTGTCTCTATTCTGCCATACCAAAACAAGATAAACAAGACATAAACACAATGTCAAACTACTACGGCGGAGGCCCTCCTCCTGATCAGTACAACTCTGGTCCGCAAGGTGGACACCCTGGATATTACGGGCAACCACCACCACAGGGCGACTATCCCCCTCAAGGTTATCCGCCTCAAAACTATCCACCAGGAGATCAGTATGGGCAGGCTCCGTATGGGCAGCAAGGATACTATCCACCCCAACAGCAGCAGGTATGTACAGTGCAACAATGTTCAGTTTCGCTTTTGGTTCACACCCATCACGGAGTCGATCCTTTAACAACACCTTTTTCTCCTTAAGCAACCGCCGTATGGCTCATCGTCTCCCGCCCCTCCCGGACAGGGATATGATAACCGTGCCCCATCCTTCGGTGCATACCCCTCCGAAAAAGCTGGCGGAGAGAATGCCAACTACTATGGAAACCAAGCACCACCAACATCTGGCACACCCGGCGGACCCGGTGGGCCCGGTGGACCAGGAGGGGAAAAAGGGTTCGCTTCAACCCTCCTCGGGGGTGCTGCTGGGGGTTTTGTCGGCCATAAGCTTCAAGGTGGTATGTTGGGAACTCTGGGGGGTGCTGTTGTTGGTGCTGTGGGCGCAAACGCTGCGTCCCATGCAGTTAAAAAGTAAGTCCTAAATTTCCACTCCTTGTTATATCTCTTCGACCTCTGCGAGGGTTGACAATATGTATTTCGTTCTCACAATTTTCTCTGCATTAGGCATAAGAAGGACAAGGAGAAGCACGGAAAGAAGAAGAAGGATAAGAAGTACAAGAAGGGCAAGAAGGGCGATAGTTCGAGCTCTTCAAGCAGCAGCAGCAGCAGCAGTGATAGCGACTAGATATGGCGTGTTGGACCCGGTCCCTATAGTTTGCAAATCCGATCCTTTGTTTTTCTTCTCTCTTGTTTTCTGTTTCTTCTGTGTGCCTCCAGACATCTGGGCTATGGGGGGTTCTGTTCTTACCTGCGTCTACTCCGGGAGTATATAAATTATTACTTATGTCTCCGAGCTGTGGATGAACGTTGTATAAAAACTTCTGTGAAAAGCTTGGCTGCCTGCTCGGTGAATCTTCTGGCCAACCTGAATCATCACAAAAACATTTGCTTAACTCTCATATGCATCTCAGCTTGGCTCGAGTCATCGCAACCAATTGTTGATCCCAGCCCAGCCCAGCCCAGCCCAGCCACTTCTCAACAGAGTCAACACACCTGTTCTCTCAGCTATTATTCGCAATGCCTGGGACAGCGGTTGAGAGTCGTCATGTGACAGTATGTGTACGCGTCCATACGGATGCGATGGTCATTAGTTACCGATGATCTGCCAGAGCAATTTCTATCCAGCAACAGCTGCCCATGACATGAATCTGCTTCGACGACTGGTTCAGGTGAAGTTTCAAACATCCGGCCCTGGGATGCTTCGTCCACGTGTCGGGAGGGACCGGAAGGCCAAATCTCCCTGGCAGTGGATAGGTTCAAATACTTGTTCCACACGGCCACACTTGCTGCTGTTCGATCACTGATCAGGGATGCCTAAGATTCAGAGATTAGTTATCAACCTCTGTTATCAAGCACAGCCTCATTCCGGGCATAGGTATTTGTTAGCCGTACCACCAAAGCATCCATAGATGCGTTTTATTTCCTGGTGGCGGCTGCGCTAGGCTCAATAGATGTGCTCTGCATCACTCCAATTGGCGGCAGCGGATTACGCCGCATTCTTTTCTTTTTCTTTCATCCAATGCTCTGTTTGGAACGGAGTTCAAGCTTATCTTTGTTCCTCCACGTTGTTGAGGTTGAGAATTATTCTCAATACTGCGAGAGGATCCACTCATTGCTTAAAAACAGAAATAATAGACAGACCAATGCTATCACCGCTCTCCTCGCAATACGTATCCACGATCATCATCTAGATCTCAACTCTCATGTTCTATTTCTGTTCCCTTCCCTTCCTTTCCTCTTCCTCCGATGTGGATCTCTTCTCTTGGCCCCAAATATCCCGGACTGTGGAAGTTCTTGGCCCTGAATCCGAGCTCAGCTAAGGGCCGGCCTGACCCAACAAACGGAGGGAATCCTCACCTGAGAACCAGCCCCTGAACTCCGCTGAACCACTGATGAGATGACTGCTGCTATTATTACTCCAATTCTGACCACTATTGCTTCCAGTTCTTCGATAGCCATTTTCGCGTCATTATCAGTCATGATGAGGATTCCCCTGGCAGCGCAAACCTTCATTTGTTGGATAAGATGCTGGATCATTATTGCCTAGCTCTTGGCATGCGATACCCCCAGTGCAGATCATTTCAGCCCACCAGACGTTTGTTCAAGGAGCTTGAGAATCGAAACTTATTTCCTAACTGGTCTAGTCCTTACGTGGCTGCCAATCCTGCACCCCTATCTTGAACATGTGCTGAAGTCAAATTAGTTTGTGCGTTTCTGGGACAAGAAACTCTGGTTCACCCGAGGATCGATATTGGAATTCTTCCTTGTTTCCTCCGTATCTCTGCTGACATACTCAGGTTGGAAACTGGATTTGTAACTTCCACGGATGCGTGTGTGGCGTTCTGAAAGAAGTTGATGCATGCCCGTTGCAATCGGAGCCCAAAAACTTCCATTTTCCCCGAGATCTACATATCCGATTGTCGAGGGTGCATGCTACGATCTTGAATATAAGCAGAGCCCTTGCCCAACGTCAGAATGAGGGTCGACTACAGCCACCAAAGTCTCCCTCAACTTTCAGACGTGATGGATCCCAAGGAGCGTAGTGTTAAATTTTCCCCCACCATCCTCCGACTCTCCCAGGCACAAGAAGAACGTGATTTGTCCCGGCTTAGGAAGGGTGAACATGACCTGCCCCATCTTTCACGCAGTTCTTCCTTCACTCTAGTTGACCTGGAGAGCTGTATCTCTGAGCTTCCGTGGCATTCGAAACTAGTTTACCATCTCAAGGAGGATGTCGACCCCGCGTGGAGTGACATGCTACTGCTAGCTTGCTCGTTCGTCAGTGGGGTGATTGACAGTGTGGCTTTTAATGCGTGGGGAAGTTTCGCCAATATGCAAACAGGTGCCTATTATACCTTCTATCCATCCAGAGCAGGCTTCTTTTGCAAGAAAAGAAGAAATATATCATCATATACTAACATCCATACAGGAAACACTGTCTTTATCGCCCTAGGCGTCTCTGGTCAACCCGTCCACCCCCCTTTCCGTTGGGCCAAAGCTCTCATGGCCTTGATATCCTTCGTCACCGGCATCCTCTTCTTCTCTCACGGCTCCTGCCTTCTAAAACCCCTCCGTCGCTCCACCCTCATCACTTCTTTCGCCATCCAAACTCTCGCCATCCTTACAGCTGCCGTCCTCGCTCAAACTGGAGTCGTCAAACGCATGCCAGGTCTCCTCACGGATCCCATTGAATGGATGCAACTGCTCCCGCTATCCTTACTCGCCTTCCAAGCTGGCGGACAGATCGTTACATCCCGCTTCGTTCACATGGATGAAATCCCTACCGTCGTGCTCACGACGGTCTTGTGCGATTTACTCATTGATCCACGGCTGTTTGACGGGGGTGTCGGATGGCACGTCCATCCAGTCAGAAATCGTCGCATTGGCACGTTTCTTGCTTTGTTTATCGGCGCGATGATTTCCGGGTTCATGTCTAAGAAAGCTGGGGTGGCTAGTTCGTTGTGGTTGGCCACTGGAATCAAGGCAGCTGTTACGATTTGCTGGGCTCTTTGGAAGGGGAAAGGATGTGATGATAAAATGAAGGACGGCGCAACGCATGTTCATGTTTGATTTCTGAATTTTGCGTTTCTGATTGGACGCTCTAGCTGGCTGGATTTTGGTGTGTGTTTTCTTGGTTGAAATTGGCTTACTGCAAGTGCCACAAGGCGTTTCGAATTTTAAGGGGAGTTTTATTATAGATCGCTGGTTATTTATTTATTTATTAATTATTTATTTATTTATTTATTTATTTATTTTGTTTAAGAAAGACAGGACAATATTTTCTGGGTTGTTCGGGAGAAGATACGATGAGACGCAGCGGTATCTGATTAGTTACAGGAACACGTATATACTTTTTTAACTTCGTATTTATTTATACTCCTTGATTGGGGTTCGAGCGGCATGAGAAGCTCAGAGAACCTAAACCTACCAGCGGTAATTCCATCCCTCGCAATGTAGCTCTGCTACTGGTAATGGGAGTGCTGTCCATTTCACAGCTATATTTACTAAAGAGACAGGTAAATAGTAATCACAAGAGGACTGAGTTGAGATGTTGAAGTGGAGGACTCCTTTGGATATTACCACAGAGATACACCGCAGCGCAAGCTGTTTTCCACCTAGTAAAACAAGTTACAGCATAAAAGCAATGCTATTTCCGATAATTCTCGTATTCTTCGTTCTGGAAATCTTTTTGCGAACCAACATAATCCGATAGAGCAATGTCTCTGCCGTTGGAGGACAGCTCGGAACATAAATATCGACTGGAACCAGCTTGTCCACGCACCTGGCCACGCTATAGCTGTAGTGATAATAGCCGCCTCCATATGCACGGCTGCCCATGCTGATTAACTACCCATTTGGGATCTGGCATCTGGTCATACAGTAACCGCAAGGCGGGGCCCATCTTGTTTAGTTACCGCATCCGCTACGATTATCACATCGGATTGGCGAGGTGAGGCGCGGAAAATGGTACCCAGCCGATCTTGATCATATCGAGGCATGGAGACAGCCATCATTTCCATATTGCAGCAGGCAAGTCCAAAGCTGAGAGGCCACAGGGAACCTTCCCGTGCCCAGTTAACGACTTTGTCGATGCTCCCACTACCGAGCGAGGGGGGAAAGCGAGGATGGATAGGTTAGCATCATATAAGGATACATAAATACCAAAGCAAGATACAGTGACATGGCTCAATATGTGCATATTGTCACTTCCAAATGTAGGGAATAGAATTGGGACTTAGAAAAGGAAACGCTGTTTTGTACATAAAATGGCCAAAAGCACACTTCTTTTCTTCCTGGAGAGATATCAACGACGAGATTCTCTCCGCTTCTCTGATCACCCCCAGCGTGGACACCGTTATCTTTTGGCGTGGATGCGTTGGCATGTTTACCTTTGAAGAGGTAGATATCGCATTGTATCTAGTTAACCTGAGCCCCATAATAGTAACTAGCAAGTGTCCACCGTTTGCTCCGCATTTGGGGAAAGCCTTGCAAGCGTTTGTCAGTCATATATCTGTAAAATATTGCCAATATGGAACGAAATTAATACAGCGGAAACAACGCTACCTTTGGCTTTTAGCAAGAATTGCCTTGCAGACAGAATCTTCAGACCCAGCAAACCAGCAGCCATAGCGAGGGTGGAGGAGACGGGGGAGCTGTTATTCAATCTTCTCCTCACTTCCTACCTGACGGAAAACAAACAAGAAAAAATAATTATTTGAATGAGAATACATCACTCAAAGATTTTTACGCATAGAGCGCGCTTGAAAGCATGGGTTCTCGTTGGCATCGGCGCCGTTGTCCCGTGTCTGCCACACACTGTTTAGTTACTTCTATCCACCGGGTTTTATGTCTGCGTTTGGAAATACTGGACAGTCATGTATAGATCTGATTTCTACACTCTGCAATCATGAAGCAGATCTGTTAACAGCAAAGGAGTTAAGTATCCATAGATAGCAGTGAGCGGGGAATGGCAAGGTTCATATGTAATATACAGCCGAAAAGGGATGATTAGGGGCAATTACATTTAACTACTTCAATTACAAAATAATTTTCTTTACGATATACATAACATAACTTCGTGAGAAGGATAGATAGAATTAAAAAAAATAAAAATAAAAATAAAAAAAAATATTGGGGGGGGGGGGGGCATGCCTGGTATACTTTCTTCACTCCCTTGGCTGTAGAATTCTCAGTCTTTTAATACGAAAAGCGCCGTCTTCTTAGCTCTACCACTACCACCCATGGCGTTATATCCCTACATGTTGCTGCCAGCGCTTCAATCCATATATCCTATTTTAGGAGGAGAAAACTGAAAGGGCTTGGAAACATGGAAGAAAGGTACGGAGGAAAAGTAATAAAAGAATTTATGAAGAAAAGGGGGAAGCCAGATGTAGGAAATGAAAGAATATGGGAAATAATAAGAAGCAGGAGAGAGGGGAAGATCTTTACCCTCATAAAGAGCTAAATTCCGTCGTCATCGGATAGAATTTCTCGTCACAGATATCTTGTAGTTTCTCTATCGGCTGCCAGAATAGGATTTTCGACAACGCATATCGGATAGAGAGTTAGACCATTCTCTGATAGCAATCCAACAACGCGTTCTTGACTTGCTTTTAGACGACATATTGGAGTTGGAAGGGAGCTTTGACATAGGTGTCTATGCAAAGATTGCTCCCTGAACGGGAGTCCATCGCTGATGGAGAATAAAAACAAACGATCTCTGGGAGGAAGACATCTCTGAGGTTGCTATTTCGTTGTCAGTTCAGGCGCTGAACCCCTGCTCCACCCACCATGTAATTCCGATTTCTCAGCAAATTCAGCCCAGATCCTATATTTTCAAGATGCCGTCAAAACATCCAGAAGGGTTTGATAAATCGCGTAATTTATACTGAATGTCAGCTATCAACTGGGTCTGCACAGGTGATAATGTGGGCTGGAAGTTAGAGCTCCGCTCTGACAAATTCAAATGGAGAGATAATCTACCTCCGAAACCACGGGTGTGCTCTGTGACAATGAACAAATGTTGACTCATATAGGATCTGCAACCTCCAACTCCGTAGCCTGTACTCTGTAGGGTAGGAATCCGTCTCAGCCAAAATAAGGTTCGGCTGAGGATAAGTAGTAGCAGCGTCACATTGATTCATGGAGGTTCAGTCTGCACTGTACGGACGGTCCGTTTGAGTGCGTTGTCAGAAATGGAAGCATTTCGTGCCCAGTTTTTTTTTTTTTTTTTTTTTTAGTAATACACGATATTTTCCACGTCAGCAAAGCTCGTGGAGGATCTGCAGATGGGAACGGGATCGTTCCAAATATTCTCTGTGGCTACGGCAAAAGCACGTCGGTCATCCCGCTGCTGCATTTTGCGGCTGCTGGATGAGAGGCGATGAATTTTCCTAGCTAACCTAGCTAACCTAGCGGTGACGGCGGCGGAGTAACAACGGTTTTTGGTTACACCATCGCTGTTGTATGAAGGTCGATAGATCGCAGAAGCCCAACTTCTGGACCACTTCATCAGGCAGATACAGCTTCCCAACCAAAATTGCATACGTCTTTAGGCATCCAGACGTTTCTGGAGCTCCGAGAATGTTAATATGCCTTGCTCTTTTCAGAAGACTGCTTTATGAGCACTTTTAGAAAAAGATCATCAGGCTACCAGCTGCAGCTGTCCCTGCGTCAACTGCGACGTTGGCTGTGGTTGTTTTCCAGATTCACCACTGTGGCAAGAGAAGGAGGAATATTGCCATTGTAATCACTCTCCACTTCGACTTGTCCAGGGCATTCATTCCAGTGAAAAAAAGGAATTTGAACGGTATACGTATCAATTAGGATGTTTGACTAGGTGAGAAGGGGACATGAAATGAACCGCGTATTTCTTGTCGGACCCTTCCATCACGTGACCTGTTGTCTACCATATAAATTCAAGTCGTTCTCGTAAGTTAGCAGCCTTTGCAAATTTCTGGGTTATGTTAATGGCTTAATTCCAGAGCCAAGGGGAAACTGGAGGTAAGTCAGTTAATTTTGCTCCGTCCCCTGTGAAGATGGTGCGCACACCATGAGCTTCTTCTCCTGTCACCATGATGCGGAGCCATTCGATTCCTTGAGGGTTAGGTAGAGCACATCAATCCACAGTTGTAGTTAAACGAGGGAAAGACAGCAGGATGGTATAGAGTTAGGGTTGGAGTTGGTAAAGTTTACTGTTACAACCGGAACCAAGTAAGCCGTGGAGTCGAAAGGTCGAATACCCGTATACCAACCACATACGCATATATCCATTGCACTTGGCCGTTCAACTCTATTCGCTGTGGGCGAGAGGTTTGGAGGTGGTCATCGCAAGCGATGACAAGATTACTAAGTGAGGCTCTGCCAGACACCTTCCAAAAGACCAGGCTCGAAACTTTAACCTTTTAAGTCTATTTTTATGTTTTTCAGCCCTGTAATGCGTATTTAAAACACTATGACGGGAGTCTTGACTGCAATGCAGACGGACAGGTGAGAAAAACATACAAGTCAATTGAATCAATTGTATTAAGAAAAAGAAAAAGAAACAAGAGAATAAGAGAAAAAGAAAAAATGAGTTATATCTTTTCCACCAAGCGCGAAGACATGGCCCATGAATGGAAACAGCAGATCAAGAAAAGATAAAGACTAGAGAAGAAAAAGAGGTAAAATGTGACATATATCACACTGGGTGACAGAACAAAAGATTTCGTAACATCCAACCAACGCCAGGCAAAATCATACACCCAAGGAATCAAGGAAAAGTTTTTAGTGACTATCAACAGAACATGAAGAACGCAAGGTGGAATCTATGGCAGGAAACGAGGAGAAACCAAGGGTGGGAACAAGCCACTGGAGAAGGGTGAAGATCAAGTCTAGATGGAAAGGAAAAAATATGAGGGAAGGAGATCTATCCTGTTGGTAGAGGTTTCACATATCCTCTTCATCCGAAAAGACATCCTCACCCTTCTTCCGTCGAGCCATGCGGTCCTTGCGTTTCTTCCGGAGTTCAGATGAAGTGAGCTTCTTGGTTTTCTTCGTGGATTCGATTTTGTTACCTGAAGCAGAGAAAAGAAAATGTTAGTGGACTGGTGAAATCATCTTAGACAGAAGTGGGGTGCGATAATACATACCCATTGCATCGAACTTATCCTCAGTGTCATCCTTCTCCGTCAAACGAGGCCCTGTGCCTTGTCCCTGAACCCAGTTGTGTCCAGATGGCGTCATGATACCGATTCCTTGTTCGTTGGGTCGCATGGACCAAACTTCCTGTGTAAGGCCTTCGGTAAATTCGCTGGAGTGTGTGATAATAATCACACCACCCTCGAAAGACTTAAGTGCCTTGGACAGAGCACCCAGAGAATCGCGATCGAGATAATTGGTGGGCTCGTCAAGTACGATCAAGTGAGGTCGTTGCCAAGAGCAAGCGGCGAGCACGACTTTAACACGCTGACCTCCGGAGAGACCACGCATGCGCGAGTGGGAGACCAGCTCGGCATCAAGGCCAAAGTAGGAGCAGTGTTGTTCGATCTCCTTGCGAACCAGAGGGCGGAATTGACCGCTGGCGAGAGCCTCCTTTTGATCAACTTCAGCGACAAGCTTGGCGTGGGAGGCGAGGATCTCATTACGTGGGATCCATGCGTTGTCAGATGTCATCATCGGAGTCCACTTCTCGTTCTTCATACCGACGTTCTCACCGAGGACGAAAGAACATTCGTATTCGTAGGAGTTCTTGAATTTGCGGCGGGAGTGGACGCCGATTACGCGACGTTTGCTGCCATCTATGTTGTAAATCTTGTCCATGGCCTTTTCATCTTCGTCAGTGACGATCTTGTTGGCGCGGTCCATGGTCTCACGATCTTCGCCGGTCTGGAAACGCCATTGGATGTATTCGGATGGAGTTTTGTCAAGGTGGTTATCGATGTGAGCAAACGCATGCTGTTTGATGTAGGCAATACGGATGTTCTCGTGCTGGTAGACCTCACCGGAAGTGGGGATTAGTTCACCAGTCAGGACGTTGACGAGAGTGGACTTTCCGGCACCGTTGGGACCAATAACAGCGATACGGGAGCCGAGCGAGCATTGGAAGCTGATGTCTGCGATCTGGGGTCTGGAGGTGCCAGGGTATTGGAAGCTCATGTTGTTGACACGGACAATGGCCTTGGCCTTGGTCTTGACACCTTCAAGGAAACCGGGCTCTGGGAACTTGAATTCCATCTCTGACGCCTCGAGATCAAAGTAAGAGCGAGCAGAGGGACAGCGCTTGGCGAACTCGGACAGGTTACCGCGATATCTGCGGAGCTTGAAACGCTCATAGTGGATGACATGCTGAATGACGTTATTCAAGAACTTGCTGTCGTGGGACACGATGATGGAAGTGCAAGGAGAGTTGATGAGGTACTGCTCGAGCCAGGCAACGTTTTTGACGTCGAGATGGTTGGTTGGTTCGTCGAGCAAGAGGATATCTGGCTCTTCGAAGACGGCACGGGCAAGAGCAAGTTTCATTTTCCAGCCACCAGAGAGAGAGGTTATTGGACTTTCGAACTGCTCCTTGAGGAAACCGAATTCAATCAGACGCTCCTCGATGGCCTCCTGGGAAATCTGCACGCCAACATCGGCCAATTTCTTCTGGGTCCAGCCAATGACGGTCTGCTCTGTATCAGCAGCGTCAAGGTCATGCTCGACGAAGACAGTCTTGACCTCATCCTTCTTGGGGAAGCCCTCGACCTGCTCGTTGTTGATGGCACGCATGAGGGTGGATTTACCAGAACCGTTGGGGCCGAGGAGACCGTACCGTTGACCACGCTTGAGGCGCAGGTGAGTCTGGTTGAGAAGGATCTTAGCACCGTAGGCCAAGTTGAAGGTACAGTTGCAAAGATCCTCTCCTTCCTCTTCATCTGGCTCAACCTCAGACTCCTCAGCAGCACCGGGGGAGGCACGCTTGCGGAGAGATTCAGCGATGGGCCTGGCATCGGCCTCGCCTACAATAGCAGTGATGTAGGGGAGGGTATTTTCAGTCCAGGATGGGAGGTCAACAACCTTCTCGTCGACGAGTTGACCAGCAATGGCGGCAACGTATTGGATGGTAGCCTCGGAGTTGAGGATCTGAGCTTTGTGCTTTGGCTCGAGGACCTCCTTGAGGATAGCAGAGACTGTTTCGAGATCACTAGCCTTGGAGACCTCAGGGATCTTGCCATCTTTCACATCACCGACGCGGATGAGAGTATCGAGACCTTGTTTGGTCTTCTCACGTGCCTCAGGATCTGCCAAAGTTTCGTAGTTCTTCTCAAGCGCAGGCATGAGCTTGGGCAAGAAAGCGGCAACGATCTGAGGATCCTCAACGAGCTTGCACATGTTGTCGACGATAACTGCTGACTTTCGCTTGATGGCAGTTTCGCGCTCCGCAAGTCCACGGTCGAGCAGAGGAACCATAATAGCCAGGGTGGGTTCGTGGACATCAGTGACGAAAGTAGTAGCACCGAGCAAGTGAACAGTCTCGGGGACGTTCTCGGGTTTGGCGATACACTTGATCAGTTCAGGGATGAAGCGTTCGATATCCTTGTTGACAATCAAGCCGCAGACTTTCTCCATGATACTGTAAGCGTATTTCTTGACCTCTGGCTTGGTATCCCACATGGATTCCGAGACAACGGGAATGAGATCTGGGACGCGGAAAGCAAGCTGTGCTGGAGCAGTTTCGACGAGGGCCTCAATACACTGAAGACCAGTCATCTTCTCCTGCCATTTTTGAGCTGACAAGATGGAGTTGATGATGGAAGGCAGAGCGGCCTTAACAGAGTTGGGGTTGATGGCCTTGACAAGGGCAACAGCTGCGGCCTGGGCGATCTGCTTCACGGAGACCATCTTGTCACCGACAGCAGCCAAAGTTGGAGCAAGCAGAGTAACAAGGTATGGCTCGACAGCGGGAGAAACTGTGGAGTGTGAGGCGATGGCGAGGATGCCATCGAGAGCCCGCTCACGAGCACCAGCATCTTTCTTGTTGGAGAGTTGTTTCTTCAGGAGTTCAACAGCCCTGAATTTTTTTAAAAGCAAATCAGTCAGCCAGTCAGCCATCTCCAAAACCTTCTGCTAGGCTCCAGTGTTGTAGTTCTCGTTGGATTACTAAGATTAAAAAAATAGAGAGCAAATACTTACTTGGCTGGGAGAACCTGCTCTTCGACAGGGCCGTTTAGGAGGGTGGCAATGTTGTTAGCGGCAGCTTTAGCCTCATCAGCAGTCTTGGTGATGGAAAGACTCTTGACGAGCTCTTCGAGGACAGCGATGGATTTGGCAGCCTCTTTGCCGGTAGGGGATGGGATGGATGGAGAAACGTCGACGGCAGGCATTTTGAATGAAATTTTGGATGAAATTGTGGGAGAATTGAGGACCCTTCTTTTGCAAGAAGGGGAAAAAGAAGAGAATCGCTGAATTGACTGATACGGAGAGTTATTAAGATATTTTTGTAAAAGAGATTTTTCGCTCAAATTTTATTTGTGTGATGAGAGCGAATCGAAGTTGGGATACTCGAGAGAAGCGAGCTCCTCGCAAATGCAAGATATGAACGAGGAGATGAGAAACCGTCAAAAGTTGCAAGACCCTTGCTTTTCGAAAGTCTATCACAAGAAGATAATAAGAACACCCAAAGAGAAAGAAAAGACGGGAAAGAAAAACGAGAGAGAGATGAAAAGGGTTGAGTGGAGATGGAGAGGGAGAGGAAGAGGAAAAAAAGGGAAGAAAACAAACGCAGAAGGGAAGAAATTCTTGTCTTTATAAAACTCTCAACTTTTTTTAATTTTTTTTTTTCTGGCTGGGGCTGACTCTTATTCTGAGTCTAAGCCCGAAAGGGAAGCCGCGGTATGCTGGTAACTCTGAAACCCAAATACCGGCTATTCAGGGCCTCTGATTGGGTGGCTGAGGAGGCGGTGTATGGTATCGTTGTGAACTATGCCGTACATGACTAATCGCACGCCTCACAGGTATTGATGACAGTATAGAGAGGGGCATCTTATTTTACCCAGGTACATACGGAGTATATGTACATGTATTTCAAGATGATTACTCTGGATGATGGATGATGTCCTGGCCATGTCTGCTTCCAGGTCTCTAGAGACACTATTCTTCCCACGTATGACTGGCTCTGACTCAGCTTCAGGGCGCCAGGCTTCATCCAAGGGGGCGCCGGGCGCTTTCATGCAAGCACCCAGATATAAAATCATCCTGTTGCGGTCCTGCTGGAAGCTGGGTGGGAATTTGGGTTGGCTTCTTGCAGCTTACAGGCTTGCAGCCACCTATTTTTATCCAATCCACATGTGACGCTCTACACCACCAACTGACTAAAATCGCACAATCAATGCTTGATCGTTCGTCAAAAATAAAGATGAAAATAAAATGAAAAAAAAAAAAAATTATGAAAAAAAAAATCTCCACACCTCTTAACTGTTAAGATACTTCGACGGAATACTACCATCCCTACTGATAACTGATAAGACTCTGATGAAATGGACTAATTATTTTCAGCCCCGTCTCCCCTTTTTCCGAGAGGGGTAAGGGGAAAGGGGTGGGGGTTTACCCACTTTTCTGTTTTTTTGTTGGGCACACAAAAAAAAAAGGAAAAAGAAAAAAAAGAAAAAAAAAGGAAAACGGGAAGATTAAAAAAGTCTGCATTCTGATAAGCAAAGAGCTAGTTATGTGGCGGTGTTCGAGGCTGTATCTGACTGGTTCCAGCCAGGTTTGCTGCAGATCTACAGCCTAAACCTCGAGCCGGGCCCAGGTACGGAGTATAGAACATCCAGTATTCGCTGGGTTGGTTCGAACTCTGGCACAGGGGTTCATACCGCTGAGGCTCACCGCCTTGACACAAGGCTCTCCCTGGTAATCTGATTCGTAGCTTTCGCTTCCTGTCCTGTCTCCCCCTTTTCGCCTGGGCACCATTTGGAAGGCTCCAAGTTCCCGCTGGGCGCTGGCTGGCTGCAGATTCCAGAGCGGGCTCCAGATTCTCCACCGGATAGGGCCTGATAAGACAAGGGATAAACAAATCAAGCTCTGGGAGTCGTGCCTTTTTTTTTTTTTTTTTTTTTTTATTTTATTTTATTTTATTTTATTATTATTATTATTATTATTATTATTATTATTATTACTTATTTTTATTTTTTTTTCTGCTTTGTTTATATTTTTTTTTGCTTTCTCCCTTTCATAGATTGGGGGACAGTTGTGGCGCGAGTACAGCAGCCAATCAGCATCGCGTAAATCACGGGATCGATAACTTAGTTAACTATTTGCCGCATTACCTAATCGCCCCAGTGTTCCAGGTTCCTGCCGATTCTCGCCCTGCCAAAGCTCGTCCGGAATTTTGCGGGGCGAGGCGGGCTGTAATCGGTGGCTTGCAGATGCCCTACGAAAAATTGCTGCCCTTTGCGGCCCGCAACTCCATACCGACGACCTTGTTTCGCTGTTCTTATCCCATTCACTGGGGTAACGGTTACCATTCATTATTGTGCTATGTATTTTATCCTTCTGGGGATGGATAATCATATTTCCCATTTCCTGGGGTAATTGGCTAGTATCTTGCTACACATTTGGTTTTGCTGTTTTCCGTTTTCGAGTCCAACAGGGACTTACACAATGCAAGGTATAATTATGGCCCTTGTTTCAACGCCCAAATCCCAAACTTATACCCCCTTTTTAGCCCTCTCAGTTTCGTTGCGATTTAATATAATTAATTCATAAATACGTTAATTTGAGATAAATAGTCCGCACAATAAAAAATAATAATCTCACATGCAAAAATTACCATCTCGCCAAGCCTCCGCTTAATGAATGATATTTCAATCAAAGCTCGGAGTAATTATTCTGGTTTCGCCACCTGGTGCCCGCGTAAACCTCCTCAACAGATTGTTCCACTGCCAGGGATCCACGAAGTGTTCTGGAACTTCTCCGTCCTGTCTTGGCACTTAGCTAATTTTAACTCTAAACTTAACTAACTAACTCGTTAACTAACTAACTAGGTTATAACTTAATAGTTACTACCAGAAGACAGACTGCAGAAAAAGTTTTTAGGGGCGTATTATTTCCATTCGAATCCCCACAAAAATTTTCTCCAACGGCAATTTTCCGTCCACTGTAAACTGTATACAGATTTGATTTTAAAGTTAGGTACCTACCTCTCCTTTGTCGGTGAATTGGCACTTCACAAGTACCAGGTGGTTGCCCTCATCGATGGAAGACTGCCCAGGTTCTTTGTCCCCCAAGGCGTTAGTTATGGATGTAATCCGGCAATTACGTCACTAACCATCATCGAGCATCTTTGTAAGAACGAAAAACGTTCTCACGTTTAGCAAGTGGACCTCAGGTTTATTGACTTCCATGTCTCCACTCTGACAGCGACATTGTCGTCGTTGATTAGCTTGGAGCTTGGACTTCTGGTCACAGACCCGCCACTGTCTTGCCTCATTCCCAGGCCGCACGTTCGTTGAAAAGGTGACAGACCACTTTTCACTTGGAAAGAAGTCCTTGTCAAGGATTTGGTTTCTCGAAGGAGTTTATCCTTCGCTGACCTAGTCTACTCTTTGCTATTATTCCCTCTCGGCTTTCTCTGGCATGTACTGCAATATGCTGCTGGCTCTTGATCAGCAGCAGACCCCATCCAGCTATTTTGGCACCAGTCTCGAGTTTTGCATTCCCTCTGAAAGGGCACGGCTTGAGGTTGAATGATATTGTTAGGCTCTTCCACTGGAGAGAAAGATTGACCCATGAAGTTCCTCTTGCGATTCCGTTGGTTCCACTTTTGAAGATATTGACTGCGGCTTATAACAACCCTTGGACATTTTGGTCCTACCGGCTGTATTTCTCTCTGGTCTCCGGAGAGTACTTCCGTTCAAACACCTGTGGGCCTTTTCTCGCATTCTCTCAGGAAGATGGACTAAAATGGGTCTAGGAGCCAAACGCTTGACCAAACGAAGTCTGAAGTTGTCTCTACTGGGCCGCTGCTGGTCATCCACATATTGCGGCGTAAAATATAATTTTAACCACCAAATCTGCCCAGGTGACATAAAAACAATTCAACATATTATGAATTTCAGTCGCTGAACCCATGCAGCCCCATGAGAAATCCGTATTCCCTCATTCAATAGGTACTAGATCTGCCGAACACTAGGAAATTCTGATGCTTGGTGACAAGTGACTGGATCCAATAATTATTGGATTGTGCCGGATATATCGATCCTTAATGAGCCGCTTCAACCCATACAAAGCCAAGGTCAAAAAATAGACCGGAGGCTACCAGCGATTTCCCGACCAACCGGCATAGTCAAACAAACACCTCGAGCCATTGGAGGCTGATCACTCCCAATTGACAGGATTAAAGAAGATGTAATCAAAGAGACAACCAACATTGGTATCTCTCTCTAGTCTACCAACATAGGGCCTAACTCTTTCGTGGCATGTCCAACACAGACAGAGAATATATCAACCCTTTAAAACTCACTGTGTCCTTGGAGTAGGAAGTCGTTAATGGATTGGTTTGGCATTGGTAGAAGCCTATCAGAGCTACAGGTCACGTGAATGATCTAGGCCGGATCGGGGGCGGGCATTGGACATCAATGGCGGAGTCATGTGACTGCAGAACCGTTGATCTTATTAAATTCTCGATATTGAAAGAGATCAGTTATTATGATATTTTTTTTTTTATATATATATATATATATATTTTAAAATTTTATTTTCTCTTCTTTCCTGGTCCACGGCACCAAAAGCTGTCTCTAGCTGATACTTCTCCCACAGGATAATACCATGTCATTTCTCAAATTCACGGATGTTAGCGTAGTTTCATTTTGCTCGCAATTTTCAGTTTGGGATCTTATCACTAGTACCTGGTTAACACAAGCACATTGAGAGTCTGTGACCATTTCAGACAGCAAATTTCACATACTTGGCTCCTGAAAATGCAACACTTGATGGGTATCTCAGGTCTTGTTGCTTTTTACTATGTTATACTCAACATTTGGAAGCACGGCACACACTGTCTAGCATAGCTATTCACTTGGTTGCAGTGTGATCGCTTTCACTGCAAAGTCAATCAGGGACATATTTCAGATTACACTCAATTTTGTTTCGAATTTTGAACATCTGTACCTGCTTGCTTTCTCAAACAGGACTGTTTTTCCAATAGCTGGCATTCAGTAATTGTCTTCATAACAAGGAGGAACATCTTGTTTCTTGCATGCCACCCACTCCATCTACAGTGGTGATTAGTCTTACATTTTTTCCATATGTTAGTTTAAATGGATTGATGGCATATCAGTAAGCCAGATGCTTCAGCAGCTGTTGCGATGGCTCCTTGATCATCCTCTTTTCTATTCAAAATAAAATTCCAGTTTTAAAACTCATATTCCTCGGGAGATGTTAAGAACAGGTCTATCCACATGAGTAAGAGCCATATCTAAATTACATGCTACAACAGTGAAGTAAGTTCTCACAGCTCCAACAACTTTCATGCGTATTCTTCTGGGTTTGTTCTTCCTTATTTTTCAGTTGACGAAAAGCACCAAATGTATATTTCTCAGAAGCTACCTCTACCACTCATACAATCAGATAAGGTTCAGAGATCCACTTAGTAATCCAATAAAAAACTATTGAGAGTTAACTATATCCATGAACATACACTGAATGGACCGAAATTTGCCCAATTTTGGCATCATATTTTATCAAAATGTCTGCTTTCACCATGGCGGAGACTGAATGAATTCACATTGTCAGGGTGATCTTTGCTGGCTACTCTCAAAGAACGCCAGGTAATTAACCGCACAGAATTTTTTTTCCCGATCAACTTCCCCACCAAGGATTAGTTGGGGGGAAAAAAAAAAAGAAAAAAAACCCCTTGCACCAGCCAATACAATCTAATTACTCATGGCAGACTTGGAGCACCTCCCCGCGTCCTTGGATATTTTATATACCAATTTATCGAATTCCACATTCTCCAGTTATGATGCGCTCCATCTTTCAGATGACGCATGTTGCGCCATCCTACATCTCCCACTCACCCAAATGGTCTGCGGCCGTGTTGAACAAGAGCAGATCTCACTAGATGCAAAGGAATGCCTCATGAATGGCCAGTTATCGTATATTGATTTTCTCGTCAAAAGTGTCGACGTGATTCTCCGTGCTGAGGGTGCCGCTGGTGCATCACGTACCTGTTCCCAGCTCCTCCACATTGCAGTCGCGGCCTTGTCCGCATTTCTTCAGTCAAATGTTACTGGTCCTCCATTGCCCTTTCGGTCCGCTGATCTTCTGATCGCTGACTTCTTAATGGAAAAGGGTGGGAGAGGAGCCGGTGCGGCTGAAACTCTGCAGGCTCTGCGTGAGTCGATGGTGCGCAGCCTGACTGTTGATGGCGAAGCAGCATATAAACTCACGCCCAACGTTGAGCTATTCTGCCTAGCCAAAGCGATTCTAAATCATCCGGCTATTGTTCCCTCCTCCACCGGTGAGAACGAGACGGTTAAAAATACACCATTGCTTGCCTGGACGTTTCGGATGAGAGTTAACTTCTTGCATCAAAAGATGCTTTCGGAAAATACCACGACGTTGCAGTCACTTATTTACATGGACTTGGACTTTTTGGGTGATGAGATTTTACAGGCTGATACTGCAGCTTCGCGAACTGTGGAGGAACGCGCGAGATTTCTATTAGAAAGAGCAACGATCCATACGCATCATGGTTTAGACACCAAGGCCAGGGCAGACCTAGAGCATGCTGCACATGAAACTGGGTTCCAATATGCACTGACGGGGAAGTTGGGGAAGCGGACCAAATTTCAGGATCGAGATATTAGTCAACTTGTTGTGTTGGCGAAAAGCGCGGATGGAGGGCATATATTAGAGACACCAGCTGATCAAGAACAGAAAACTCTGACACAGAAGAAAATACGGGACACAGGAGCAGCAAGCTCCAAGCCTAATAATCTGGATTTAAACGACGACACACTTTTGGAGGCTATATCTTTCAGGAAAGACGAGCCAGTAGAGGAACAGGAGAGATCGATGACGATTGAGGACCATTCTACTCTACCCCCGGTTCTCGCAGCTCTTGATCCCTCAGACCAGCCAAAACTGAACACGTTGGATTCCATTATCCTCCTTTCGATTGCATCAGCAATAACCAATACCTCACCACAACATGGACTCACGAGAGAGGAAACATTACCCTACGCGACACGAGTTCTCGATGATGGAAGCTCGAACTGGCAGGTCTATTCTCAGGCTCTCCTAGTTCGAAGTAAGATCGAAGGGTACCGATCACGAACAGCGGAACGGGGTTTGCTACAGCTACAAGCACTAGTCGACCAGGTTATTGCTGACACAGCATCCGATCCCATTCCCAATACCGGTGAAGCTTCTGAGCAGGCTTCTACTTTCCTTCCTCGCCCTGAAGCATCAGAGTCAGCACCTGCAATGGATCGGCTTGAGTATATTTGGCTTCTCAACTTCTCTACCAGATGGGACCTCGAGGCTGAACTTGCTTCCCGATGGGTTAGTCTGGGCGGTCTCCGCAGTGCCCTTGATATCTATGAGCGACTGCAAATGTGGGCGGAAGCGGCCTTGTGCTATGCCGCTACAGACAGAGAAGATATGGCTAGAATTATGGTGCGGAGGCAGTTATTCAAACGGAAGAATCCAAGCTCTACTGATGGCAACGATGTTTTTGAAGGTGGTGAACTCCCACAGCTCCCCGTGGATGCCCCGCGCCTGTTTTGTATTCTGGGTGACATCGACAAGGACCCTACAATGTATGAACGCGCATGGACAGTTTCGAATCAGCGATATGCTCGTGCCCAACGCTCCCTCGCGCGCCTTTATCTATCTACTAAACCTCCTTCATTTGACAAAGCAGAGGAAGCATACTGCAAGAGTTTGGCTATCAACCGTCTCAACCATAGTGCCTGGTTTGCGCTTGGGTGCGTGCGGCTTGAGTTGGAGAAATACGAGGATGCTGTGGAATCGTTCACTCGAAGTGTGCAGTTGGAGGAAACAGATGCTGAGGCCTGGAGCAACCTTGCTGCAGCGCTAATCAATCTTCCTCCACCAACCACCACCACAGAACCAGTCACAATTGCCGATCAGAATACAATAGATGTTCGTGGAGAGGAGTCAACTCCCGTTCCACAAAGGCCTGACCTACACAAGCATAAACGCGAAGCCCTTGTCGCCCTGAAACGAGCCGCCAAATACAAACACAACGACCACCGCATCTGGGACAACCTGCTGACAGTCAGCGCATCCATTCCGCCCCCGGACACCCCCTTTCGCGACATCATCTACGCTCAGAAACGCGTCATTGATCTCTGCGGTCCCAAGAAGGGTGAAAAAGCGGTCGACGTTAACATCCTCACCATGCTTGTCGACACCCTTATAGCGGATCATGAAGTTAGTAACTCCAACCATGGCGTATCGAAATTCATACCTACGCCCCCGCCCGCAACTGTCTTCCGCCGGGGCACGATCCCGGCCCTAATCCTCAAACTCCTCGACGAAGACGTCGTCCCGCTCATTACACACTCAGCGCAACTATGGCTGCTCATTGCCAAGGTAGAGGCGTGGCGGAATAGACCGTCGCGCGCACTGGCGGCGCATGAGAAGG
This sequence comes from Paracoccidioides lutzii, assembly GCF_000150705.2. Lineage (NCBI taxonomy): Eukaryota > Fungi > Ascomycota > Eurotiomycetes > Onygenales > Ajellomycetaceae > Paracoccidioides > Paracoccidioides lutzii. The sequence continues at coordinate 132,971 of NW_015440947.1, read as the reverse complement.
CGTGGCGTGCTACTGTCGCATCATGCACGCAGGGGGCGTTCCAGTTGGGCTATGAAAAGAAATGGGTGGAGGTAGTGGAGGCGACTGAGCGAGTTGTCCATGAGGGCTATGCTGTCTTCGGGCCTATGGATAAGGAGAAAGAAGGGACCGCAATTCCGGAGGAGGGAGGGAAGGCAGACGGGAGTCGTGGAGCAGAGTTGGTCGCGAAAGATTGGAGACTTAAATCGCGTAGTGCGGTGCGGAGTGTACAGGGCAAGGGGAAGGAGTTTTGGGAGGAAACTGATGGTTGGAGGCGATTAAAAGAGCTGAGTGCTGCAGTTGCTGGCGGTAATTAAATAATTTCGTTGTCTTGACCATAGGGATATTGTAACTCATGAATGATTATTAGTTTTGATTACAATAGAGTAGAGAAGACAAAAATATAGAAGATGGCATCTTGGATAATCTGATGCCGAACATCCGCGAAGCTGAAGAGCCCTTCCCAAGACAGTTCATTCTCCTGTTCATTCCCTCGACTATGCGGGTGCTTCCCCTTCGCTGGTGAAACAGGTCTCCCACATATTTCATACCACGTAACTATACAACTCGCTGTCTGTTCCGGTATCATATCTGTCGAATTGTTTGGGTCTATGGAAGTTACTCTTCTGAGAAACGAAAGAAAAGAAAAGAAGAGAAGAGAAAAGAAAAAGAAAACGTTCTATAGTGATTCCCGTGATTGTTCCCTATCCCACGCGAACAATCGATTCGAGTTTGACCGAAAAATGTCTATTTAGACATTGATGACACTTCTGTGTAGGCCGAAAAACAAAATGCAGCGAAGAAGAGTGTAACGAATGCCAGACATCAAACATAACAGAGTCAGCAAGAATGAGCAACCGCATCAAAAAAACACAAATGATAGTAGGCAAGTAAACGGTTCTTGTTGTTAAAATACTTTCCCACTATCCCAACGACCAGCCGTTTCGACATAGGATTGTACGCACCACACAGCGCGTCTAGTGGCGCTTACCGGCAATGCGAACTACCGCTTGCGTGGTCGTAACATGTATCCGTGCTTGTGAAGTGCATCACCTCCAGAAATATCCCAGCCTTTCCCTGTACTTGTTTCCACTCTTCGCATTTCTTCGAGGTCAGATGGGGGCTGGAGCGAAGGTATGTATTAGTTTTCACATCGAAGAAGAATATATCTTTCGAGCTGCGAATAACGTACAGAACTTGACCCAGCTTTATACCCCTTGTCGCTCTCTTCCAATAGGCGCCGGCCATCATCTGACAAATCATAGTTATCGGTTCCAAAGGTGGATGAGCAATCAGCAATGGCGTGTTCATTGTCGCTTGCAAACACCTCCCCACTAGATAGCCTTGGATGAGGTTCGAGTCTATCAGAAGAGCCGCGTATTTTGACTCTCCTGGAGCGGCCCTGGGTAAGAATTGGGCCCCCTCCTGACAATCGTTTTGGATTGGGTGCATCTGCTGGGATTAAATCTGCATGTCTCTTCAGAGGCGTTTTAGCTCCGTCGGCTGCGTTGGCAGTTGATGCCTGCCCCAGCTCTTCAGGGGTCGCAGCCTTGCATACTTCCATCTCGTCTCCACTCAGGTGAGAAATATTCGACTGTGCGGCGCTAGGGAAGACATTATTGGTAGCAGTTTCGAATGCTAGAACACCTACGTTGGGCTGTGCGTTCCACGGTCGGGCAGCGAACGGAGGATGTACATATCTGGGGTGGTGACTTTCGCCGTGTTGACTCCCTTCATCACTACGTACGACTGCAAAGGAAGTTTCAAGACCCTGAGCGGTAATCTGGGCCTGTCTCGAGATTGACTGCATGGAAGACTGGGGATGGAAACTAGTGGTTAGCCCACTTGTCAATGGGCTTGTGTCTCCGTGTCCTGAAGGCGGTTGTGCGGTAAGTGCAGGATATTGCGACATGACTGCCCCCTGTCCTCTGAGATCTAAATTTCTTCGTTCTGCGTCGGGGCGTGCAGAATCCTCATGTGGAATCGAATATCCTGTGCTTCGCGTATCTACAGCCCTCGTAATATCCGTAAATGATGCGCTTATCAATGCATCCTCCCGTTCTCGTCGAGTCATGTCTGCACCATAAATATGTGAGATATGCTGCTCCCAAGAGGGCCTCTGTTGTGGCATATCCCTTTCTGTGTTTGAACGGTGAGTCCAACCGGGTCGAAAATTAACCCATTTCCCCATTGTGGGGAATAGGTACGTTAAAAGATAAAGGAATGGGGGGGAGAAAATGTTTATCCTGAATATGAAGTTCATAAGTATATAGCATCTAAAAATGAAGATGAAGCAACAGAAACCAGCATCGACCAACGTAAACTGCAGAGAGAACATGCATGGCAGCGAAGCATTTGAACAAGAAATGGCCCGCAACAATAAATATAGAAACATAAAAACACCGACGGCTCCCATGTCTTTTTGGCAGGCCCGAGTCACGATTGAAGGAGACGAATAAGAAGAAGAAGAAGAAGAAGAAGAAGAAGAAGAAGAGAAGGGGAGACCAAGCGCGGGCAAGTAGTTTCCAAAGGATTTGGGCTGAGGGATCGCAGAGAAGGAGTCTCTACTGCAGCTGGAGGCAGGAGACGCAATTGTATATAAAACGCCCAAGGAGGGGGAGCGTTTGGAAGAGCGATATGGAAAAGAGAGCAGTCTGATCTGATGGAAAAACCCATATCCAGCCCATCATATATAATAAATACCACAAAGTGCTGCCGTCTTGTCTCAATTTTCTGCCCAAGGCAACATCTCGGTAAGGTTGTTGTTAACATCGTAATGTTCCTTCGATTAGTCCCACCTGGATCCTAAGTGCGAGATGGAACGACATCCACCACAATTCAGTATAGGGAGAGGGAAATTGGCTTTTTCCATTCTGTTGTGGCGAATACCGTCTTGATCGAAGAGGATAGAACAATCTCCTGCGGTTCCAAATCAATGCTGTCCATGCCTCCTCCTCCCTGACCACCTCTCGTCAAATTACGTGTATTTGTCTGCTTCGTCCTGCCAGTAGAAGAATATCCCCCCTCATCGTTAATTTCCACCAAAAAAACTTCTCGCCCAACCACCTCTGCGTAAACAGCTGCCTTCTCAATTGCGTCCAAGAGGGCCTTTTTTTGGGCTTCCTTAGCAAGGACCTGGATCGTCTCCTCCGTCAATCGCCAGTCGATCCTCTCCACTTCTACAAAAGGCATCATGAAAAGCTGACTGATCACCATGCTGAGCTTAGCGAAGTCGCGGAAAATCGCGGAGATAGTGGCATAGGCTGAATATTTGCGTGGGCCGGTGGTTTTGCCTTTGTCGTCTAGTGGGATCGCTGACGAGGTGGAGATTGATCCTATAGTAAATAGAGTAACGGCTGCTTCAGGGGTGGCACCTCCACTCTCCGTCTTTGGAGATAACTCGCGAAACAGCTGGTGCAGGCTGTTTACTGTGTTGGTGGCATTCTCTGCCGCTTCTTCTTGTTTTGGACTCTCTGTCGATACACGCACAGTGAGAAAGGCCCTTTCGGCAGTGCGGTTCAGGTGGCATTCGCCAGGCACATTTATTTCGAGAGTAGGCATGTTGAAGTTCACATAGTCTTGTAGAGCTTCTACCATTAAAGAACGAAGCTTGATGTTCGAGGCAGTCAAGGAAGGAAACGTGTCTACCCGTGGAAGATTAAAACAGCTGAAAAAGGTTGCCGGCGCATTGGGCCCCCTTTATATGACAACGAGTTCGGACCCATAGTTATCAGGTCGCTGCCTGCCCAGTGACACCCACTACTAAATACCCCTCAACCGCACAGCGACAAGAACGGATAAATGGCTGCATCCATCGACACTAGCAGAGGAGTTGAACATGCTGAGCGTCTATACATCCCTGATCCCGATAATCCGCGGCTGGGGGGATTTCGCTGCTGATCCAATGATGCTCCTAGCGTGGCTGATAAATAAATGATGGTTAATTACGATGACGGCAAATATCGCATACGCGTGTCTCTTCGTTCGGTGATTTACCCTCCTCCCAACCCCCCCAAACAAAAACGCTATATATTATATAGTTCCATATTAACCGTGCCACGCGCACTCACCATTAGTGAGTGCGCCCCACCGTAAAGAAAATATCACTGTAACGAAAATCTCTTTCTTGCATATTCATCACCAATCTTCAAAAATCAATAACCACCACCGCCATGCCTAATAATAGTAAATATTCGGAAGATCAGATTTAGATGGCATTAGACACCATAAAATCAAATCAAAATTTAAAAATCACAGATGTGGTGTGAGAATTCTAAATTCCATATGGAACTTTGTATCAACACATTAAAAGAAAAAGATCAAGGAATATAGAAGCTTTGATCAATCAAATGTTGAGTGACAGTCAGAATGTTGTGAACCAACAGGAGACTCCCAGGGATCATTGGATAAGAATTGCAGAGGATAAAGGAACTAGGGTTTCAGACGGAATAACCCTGGGTTCCAGGACTAACCTAAAGAGATGGTCACGTGATTGATAGATTGATAGATTGGTATGACTATCTATCAGACATTACCAAGTCTACTGGGTGGTAGATTGGTAGGCTGGTATGACTATATACCATGGGCTGTCAGATCTATCAAGAGGTTTCCATCATGTATATAAACACGCTCATTACCCCTAGGATCAAGAGGCCTATCTTCTTGATCACGATCAATTTTATATTCTCCATTCATCTACCTGATCTCTACTCCATCCTACCCACATTGTGTCTGCGTTTATCTGATACATCCCCGCTCCTATACTTGTCATAGCTTTGACCACCTAACTGTACACCCTCTCAGGTGCCCGTCTCACTCAAGCCCTACGCACACCTGACCCCCTAGCCGTAGCTATCGTTGGTTATAAGGATCCTCTAATTGACATCCTTACTACTCGTGATAGTGGCACTACCCCCTGTCCTAGTTATCAAGCTTACGGCACTCCCGTTCGGCTTAACCTTACCCTGCGGCTACAGGTGAAGCTTGCTAGTGATAGAGGCTCGGTAGCACAGAAGAAAGTGATCAAGAAGTGGATTCATCAATTGAATAAAAACTTTTGCCCTTCTATAGTTGAACATATTGAAGCTGCTGCGAATTGAATGCTGAGTTATTATCATATCAATTCTAATACCCCCTCCTTCTATCATTGACAAGATGTGGGTGTATCAATTCATCAAATATCTGCTAGATTATAAGAGGATCAAGCAGAAACCTATGAAATCAAAATGAGTGTCAAATGAAAATATAAGCTTTGTTATTAACTAGTTCAACTACTATGAATCTGTCTTCAATCAGTATAAGTTTTACATCAGTGATATTGTGTTTGAATTCTCATCTCATACAAGTTATTTACTGTAATCTTTTGATGATTGACTTTCCAGCAATATAAGCATTATCATACAAAAGTAGTTAACAAGGCTTCTTGATACAGATATGAGCAATATAATGAGAGACTGTTCCTTGCTAATCTAGAGAATGTCTGTCATCAAATCTTCAAATCTGTTATCATCAGAGTTGAATTTACTGAGATTCATTGATTGTATAATCTATTCAATCAAATGAGAAATAATCCTTCAATCCCTGAGACAATATAAAATAGATGATGGCCCAGAGCTGCTTGTTTATGATGATGATGAAAAATGCTTCAGTTTTACTCCATCTATGAGATCTAATCCTTCACCACATCTTTTTAATTGACATTTTCAGATATAATTATAAAACTACATCAGCAAATCAAGACAATAGATAATATCATACAAGAGATGAAAAACACTCTGACATCTGATGTGACCCAGCAATTGGATAAGATCTTCAAAGGAAGTCTGATACAAGTAGAATTGAATATGCATTGAGAGAATGAATTATCTGCTCATTATTTGATGAATAGATATTGAATTGTCAAAAACAGCCACAGACAGATGCAGATAGAGAGGATCCTCACTATCAAGAATGCCAATCACAAGATCAAGTATTGTAAGGAAGATGAATCAATAAAAGAGAGAAATAAAGCTTTATAGCCAGTTGGGATTAAAGTCTTCAAATCTAATACCAATCAACCACAACATAATATTATTAATGAATCTCAATCTATCAGAGATTCTACACACTCTAATGAGTATATAGATAATCTTTATATTATAGATAGGCATGGTGTTGACCATTAATTAATTTTTGAAGATTGGTGATCCTAGATGATTTTCATTATGGTGATATTTTCTTTACGGTGGGGCGTACTCACTAATGGTGAGTGCGCGTGGCACGGTTATATTGTGAAGGTCTATCTAGGTCACGTGTTGCTGGCCAGCCTTATATAATTACTTGGGGACAAATGAACGAGTTGCAATCCCATAGGAAGTCACCTGACATCCCTAGCACGCACAAGGCCAGCTAAAACTATGTCGGAGGACAGGAAGGTGGATGACTAAGCTGGGTAGCTCCAACCAACAAATAACTCGGGGGATTTCATATAATCAGGGGTTCTTTTTAAAATTCCCTGGGCAAGAGTTTTCAATTCCCGCTTCCCGCAGTATATGTGTAAACTGTGCTAGAATTACCCTTTGTTATAATCTAAACCAGACCATGCCTCGCTGATCTCCTGTAGAGTAGAAACCGGAAGGAAGAAAAATGGGGAAAAGACGGCAAGACCTGGATGCAACCGGTATGTACATAACATGCCTCAAGTAAGTAAACTATGTATATTGCGCGGGTTGGTAGAAGGGGAAATATGATAAGAAGAATGATTCAAGTTGGACTGGAGGGAAGCAACAATTACCCGGTTGTATGTACCTGGAACAAATAATGCTGATCAGTCCTGAACATTGTCTCAGTTGCACCACAACAGAAGGGAAAGAGAGGGACGGAACGAGAGGCAAAAAGAAAAAGAACGTGGGCAGAAACAACCTGTATAGTTATGCTCTAACGCCAGCATGATATAAAACGGAAAGCCATCTGAACAAGCGCAGAAAAGAAAATGCGCGTGCTAACCGCGCGGGATTGCTAGGACTTTGGATTTTGGGGAAATAAAAGTCCGATAAAATGAAGAGATTTTGGACGAAAATCTGTGTGTACGAGGAAAAGAAAAGGAAGAGGAAGAAGGGGAAGAAGGTAAAGGAATGCCCAAGGTAGCAAGTGACACGAGGCAACGAAGTTAAATCTCAGCCGTCATTGAAATATATATCTACTTTGTCCCTCCTTTTGCATCTCATCATTCGCGCCAAAAATGTGCAACGAAGAAAAAACAGAGACGAGGGGACAGGGTTAAAGAAAGGAAGGAGGGGAAAAAAAAAAAAAGGGGGGGAGGGACTTGAAGACGAAATGATTAAATACAACACAGGGAACGAAAGCCCTGACGAAAAACGTGAACTTTTTCAAGCCAGCCTCCCTCCCCCCCGGTTATACGTACCATTCCATTCCATTCCAACCTAAAGCAGAAAACAATCATCAATCAATCAATGCAAAATAACTCATTGCAACTGAGTTCATCTAATTTAGTTGCCTGCCACAATAGCATTTCCGATCTAGGGAACGGTAGTTAGTTACTCCTCATCATCACCCACAACTCAAATGACGGACATATATCCACGTCAATTCTCAGTGAAGGCTAATGCGTAATATTCTGTACCGTAGTCGGATCTAGATCGTCAAAGACCATCCCCGGCTCATCGGAGTCATTCAGCATCGCTAGCCGTGATTCCGAATCGCTCATGTCGCCACCGCCGACGGCCTTGTTGCTAGCATCGTCATCTAGATCCTCATCACCGTCGCCGTCGTAGAAGGAGTTGGCGGGCGCGGAAACGAGACCTGACGGTCCATACGGGACCTCTGCACGGTCAAATGACCAGATTGGGTGGTTGGAGAAATTCAGCTCTGGGCCAAAGCTTGCGTCGAACCCTTCATCTTCCAGATCCATGTCTTCTAGATGGTTCCGGCTGGTGCCATCTAGGCCATGCTCGAAGTACTCTGGGAGGTCGTCATCATCCCTCGCTTGGATTCCGCCCCGCAAACCACCATCTCCCGCTTGGTGAATTGCTGCGGCTCCGGTTAAAGCGCTCGACGACCCACTGCGGGAGGAGCCACCGAGGCGCTGGCCTTCCCCCGAAGGGGAGGGCTGTCGGGAGTCGGTCTGTGAATCAGAGTCGGCTTGGTCTTGGTTGTTCGCCATTCTGGTGACATTGGCGAGATATTCTCCGCCTAAAGGGACGTCAGAACGACGGCGATAGAATAGAAGGTATGCGGCAGAGGTAACCACTGCAGAAGGGTTTGTTTTCTTCGAAACGTGGGAGTCTAGGATCGGTTTTAGCAGGCGTCGAAGTGGGCAAATATTAAGAAAGAAAAAAGTCAAAGCAGTTGAAAATTCTTACCATTGTATTCATACCAACACCCATCAAAAAAGTTCTTGGCGAACGCAGTATAATGCCCACCACCAAGGCCGCCGTAATGATTATCGACAGCGATCAACTCATACTGCAAGCTCTTGCCCTCCTCAGGCATTTGCACCCGGCCAGTCATATCCAACTCATGCGGGAAATCAACTAGTGCGTCAATCTTATCCCGGAACCCTCTATTGGCGCTAAAGCGTTTCAGATGCATCACCAATATATCTGGACACTTCCACAGCTCAAATTTCTTCGACGCGCGACGGTGCTCTTTGCAACGGGGACAGTACCAGGCGTCATTCTCGGAGAGAATCTCCTCCTTGCCGAATTCATCCAAACACTCATCCAGACTAACCCCGCGCTTTTTCCGGGATTGACGCAATTGACGTTTCTCAGCTAGTTCCGGGTCGGGAACGCAATCGATATTCATCCATGTTGGGGATCCTCGCAGGGAGTCCTCTTCACGCGGATCACCTGCGAAGAGAGCGTCGAATGCGTGTTCATTCCACTCCAGAATAATACCCTCTCCGGCACGTATCAGGGGAATGGGTCTCTGTGGTCCGTTACGGACTGCCGATGTCTTGGGCTTCTCACGTCCAAACTTGTGTAGGAGAGTCGCATTGTGTGGGTAAGAGTCTGTGCCACTCTCTGTGCCGCTATCGTCCTTGGTCTCCTGAGAGCCAGAGTCGTCTGAATCATGACCATCTTTCGAGCGAGCGCTATTAACGCGGCGAGCAGGACCACTGAGTTCGTCCTCGCTACTAATAGGGCTGTTTCCACGGCTGGCAAACTTCTTCTTTGCATGGACACGTTTGCTCTGCTTCCTGGGCAGTCTGGAGGCCATCGAAGTGAAGTCTTTGATTTCGTCAACGGAGGAAAATCCGGTGGGAACAGCATCGGTAGATCGCATGATTTTTATCTCGAATAATTTGCGAAGATTAGGCGGGATGAAGCTACCTGGCCGAAGAACTTTCGGAATAGTAACAGGATTATTTCTGGGTTTCGATTTAATTTGACTTGATGGATCGGAAGCATCCCGCATCGATACATCAACTAGACCGTCCTCCCCGTCAACGGAAGACACCTTTATCTTGGGATCGGAGGAGTCAAAGTCATCGTCATTGGTAACGACAGTATCGGAATCCTCAGCTGGACTAGAGCTCATGACAGCATCTCCATCATCTTCACGGAGGAAATCTCGACTTGTTAGATTTGCCGAGTTTCGCAGAACTTTACGCAGTATGCTATCATAATCATATGCCTCTTCGCGGTTAACCACAATATATGAAGGAGCACCGAATAGTTGCCGTGAAATCCTAGCGCCTTGCGATTTGATGGTACGGTGGAAAACGGGGATGAGCATCCTATCGCATTTTGGGGAGTCAAAAGGTGGAATATCTTGGTCAGCGGAGCTACTGGTGAAGACAAGGCTGGAGTAGGAAGATCGTTTGGGGGGTTTATCTGGGTCGTAACTAGTTGGTACGGATTCAACTTCGAAAATACCGATATCATCCGATGCACTAATCTGACAATCGGCAATGCTTGATGTATTATCAAACATTTTATAGAACTTTTGTTTGTAGATCTCAGCCATAACAAGTCTGCTGGTATCGACGTTAACTTTTTCCCCCACATATTCTTTCAAAGCCTTGACACTGGAGTTTTTGTCGATGTCAACATCCAATCGAACGGGGCGGGAATAAAGAGGGAAGAAAAACAATTCTTTGCTCCAAAGGTTTTCAATCGGGAGTTGCAAGGTGAGATTGCTAAATGGATCGAAAATTATGCTAACTTTATCACAAACGGGACAGACCACAGTGGACTTGTACATTCCTGCGAAAAGGTCAGTAATTACCGAGTCATTCCGTGCCTTGTAGATATCCCAGCATTTGCTAGCAAATTGTTGCAGTGCAGCATTGTCGTTAACCATATCATCAGTAGAATCTGGTTTTTCGATATACGGCTTCTTTTGAATCCTATTCAAATCCTCCTGCAACCCGTCCAGAAGGAAAAGCACAAACTCCTGAGAATCTTGCTGGCCATATCCAGAGAACGAAGGACCATATCTTCCGATCGTTTGCTTAAATTGACGGGGAGCAAAAGAGGAGGTTCCATTTTCATCAAACAGTTGATGCAACAGATTTGCATAAGCCTTAGCAACATTCCCATCATGAGAAAGTGGATTGCCTGGATTAAGGTCCTTCCTGTATTCATCCTCTATTATGAAAAGGGAAAGCCATTAGATAAGAAAAAAAAAAAAAAGTAAATATAGGAATTTCGAAGGTGGTACAATACTTACGGAGGAAATATTGAGTCAATTCTTCTACACTCCGAACACACTGTAAAGCGGAGTTCATATAGCAACTATTTCCAAGATTGCTCAAGCCAGTGACGCCACGAGAGCGGCCGTCTTTACGCTGCCGTCCCCTAGTAACGGGCCCAACAGCAGGTGATGAGGCTCGACCGCTGGTAGCGGGAGCTTTGGCCTTAGCCTTGTTTTGGGAGCCGGCCTTGATTGCAGTAACAGAAAGATGATTTGCGTTTTTGCCAGCGCAATCAGCAACCCACTCTCCGCCACCAGGACCACCAACTTGTTCTTCTAGCACAATGACATCGTCGCCTCCCAGGCCGGCAAGGTGCAATGTAAGGCTGCCGTTATATTTTAGATTGGCTGTTTGGTCCTTCATTTCAAGTAGTTCACGCTGAGAGCCTTCGACAAGAGCAACGAATTTGTTCACGTCCAGCACAAGGCTGTTGCCAGCGTTGGCGGTCAATGTGGCGCCAGGGGCAGGGGAGGTGCTTCTGGATGCCGCAGGGGTGATGATACCAGACGTTGCGGTGCTGTTCAGCCCTTCGAGAATTCTCCAGACACGGACTTTTGTAGACATTTCGATAGATGCCAAGCTTTTCACGTTCCGTAACCACTGCTGAAACGGTGTGTGTCTGCTAGCCAGAGTTTTTACAGGAGCACGAGCTTTGTCCTGGGCGATCTGAGCCTGGGATTGGGAAGGGTTTGGTAATTTCAAAATGGTAAAAATTGGAGGGTTAAGCTCATACTGGACATTTTCCGTAGTTCCCGTGGCGGTGTCATGAGCGAATCGAACAATGGCAGGAGAGTCTCTTGAGAGGCCGTACCATTTCATGATCATTTCCCAGGCGTCTTCTGGTAGCACTTCGAAGTCCTCTCCGATCTGCAAGCCAGGTCGTAAGGGAACGAATAGCTCGCCAGCCTCATCTTTGTATGAGAGGGAAGGATCCGTAACCAAAACAAGATCTGAGTTGTCGACAGGACCAATTTCTCCTTCTGAAGCAGTTTTATCGATTTTCTCCCGTGGTAAGCCTCCTTTGGAACTCCTCGAAAGGACACGGCCTAGCCAGTTCGCAGAAACCACATATCCCTTCTGGTTCTCCTTCAGCGGTTGCAGCAGCAGTTTGGTTACAATGGCGACCTGGTCGTCGATTGACGGCATGTCATGACTGGCACGAGGCTGAGTATGGGATGGTTTGTAATCTTCGCGTGTGGATGAGGTATATGTCGACATGCTGGATGGTGTGGGATAGACGCTATCCGAAGACGAGCTAACTGTGTCTTCGGAAGAAGCAGACTTTGGGTTCTCATGTTTTACCTCCATGGAATCATCATCCTGTCCTTCCATATCCACAGATACAGCTCTACGATGCCTCGTTGGTCGATCCGTCTGCTTCTTGCTCTTAGGAACAGGGTTGTAGGATGACAAGACTTCCTTCTCCTCATTGCCACCAGACGGAGCGGCCCCCATTTCGACATCTTGAGGTTGGCGGTCGTCCTCACCCATTTCAGCAGCAGGCCGCTTTACGGCGGGGGCAGACTGCAATTCTTGTCGACCATTCTCAGAGACATCATCCGCTCCATGAGGATGAGGAGACGAGCCCGACATGTCTTCAGATGCAGCCATGACAGCAGCAGCAGCAGGAGCAGAAGCAGCAGCAGAGGGCTCTGTATTCAAGCTGAGTTCGGCGTAGGCAGCACTGGGAGAGCTGGCAGCTGTATCTGGAGAGCCTGGGGTGGCAGATCGAATTTTTTTCGGAGTCCTCGTGCAATGTTTTTTCCGACGGAGTTCGCGTTGTATGTGGGCAGGGATATATGCTGGACCAGACGAAGCAGTTGTGTTGGAAGGGAGCGTGGTAGAGGCGTTGCTTGCGTCAGTTGAGGAAATGAGACTCGTAGGGAACGGTGTCGATGTCAATGCCGATATCGACGTTGATGGTGACGTTGGTGATGATGCTATGGGCGTTGTGGTTGCTATGGTTGCTGTTGTAGGCAAGGCAGAGGCAGATCCGCTAAGATGGCTGCTACTGGTACGCCGCCGTAGCCTGGAGGAGGAACGAGGGCTGGAAAAATTGTTCGTTTGGGGCAAAGAACGGGCAGGGCGGCCACGGGCTCCAACTTTGCACTCTGCAACCTTGCGTCTCTTTGAAGAAGGCGTGGTGAAAGTGAGCTGACCACGGGCTGTGGCAGCTCTGTGGTGCAAGAGGGGGGGGTGGGGGTTGTCTAGAGCACAAGGATGTATGTACGTCCAGGATAAGGGGAGAGAGGCAGAGAGGGAAGAAGGGCGCGGCGGGAGGAAGGGAAAGGAGCGAGAGGGAGGGAGAGGATGGGATATGGGAGTAAAGGTCGCCAGAGGTCCAGAGGTGGGTCTTAACAAGGCGAAGATCAGGTTGGGCGAGGCGTAGATTTTGGCATATTAAAAAGAGACGAGGTTGTTGAGGTTTGTAATGGGTGGAAGGGCCGGTAAGTATGAAGGGGTAAATAGGTCGGGCGGTTGGGTGGGCGGTTGGTAGTTCAGCGGTAGAAGTTTTTTTGGTGGTTGGTGAATGAGAAAGTTGGGCGGGGGACGAAACACAACCGGTGTGTGTTAAGTTAGGTTAAATGTTGTTGAAAAATGGTAGATATTACTACAGACAGTGCTGAGGAATGTAACTAACCGTCTGTTGATTTTAAAGGTCACGCTCTGTAGTCAGGCTTAATTATCAGGCAATCTTCTTGCTGTGCTGACTGAGTTGTATGATCTCTCTACCCAGGTAGGTATTCTCTTCTGTTGATCGTGGATGTTCATACAAATGGAGGAAGCGTGTCTTCAGGTACACAGTTTTGTTAGTTGGTTAAACTACCTATCACTGGAAACATCCGTATCTACTGTCCCAGCCGTAAAAACACTCCAAATAGACAGTATTATATATATTTAAAAAGGGTCGTGATGGTAACTGTCTTATCTTCCCTTTTGTACTCCCGGCACTAACAACTGTAAATAGAATCCTTGCTTCTCTCCACCATCCCGTACAAAAACTCTGGCAGGCATGGTGATGGTAAAGAAACCTTCAATGGTTACAGACATCCTATTCTGACTGGCCAAGGAATCTAAAACTATACCAAATAGTATTAGATACAGTCAATTAACAAGCAGAGATGGAAGGGAAACCGCCAGAGTTTAAAGCTGACCGGGAACCACCGTGATTATTTTGCCACATACAAAGACGAAGCTCAAAACATAATGGAAAAAAGATAAAAATAAAGATAAACAAATAGTTAAACAAAAGGAGGACCTTCAATGCAAAGCTACAATGTCATCCATTTTTCATACCTATAATGAATTCCCAGTCATTCAGACTTTGAATCAAATTAATATATATGGTTCGGTGGAGGAGGAGGAATCACTATTCAGTGGATTACTATCTTGTCCACTTCTTCCCTCGCCTCAGTCCATGTCTCAAGGTTCTTGCGCGCCCAGTCAAGGTGGCAGCGGGCGTATGATACCTGAGTGGCGGCGGCGCCAAAAAAAATTAAAAAAATATAAAACAAATAAGCAGTGGAACAAAAAGCCATATTGAAAATTTGATGAATCAATCCAAGATAGAAAGGGGGGATGGCTTGAGGGGTACATACCATGTACCGCCGCAGATCGTTTTCCTTTTCCTTCTGGAATCGCTTTAGATCTTGCAAGACCCCGGAACTGGCATCCTTCACGTCTTTCTCGGATACTTCGAGTGCTTGCTCCAACTGCAGATAATAAGCGTGGTCAACCGAATTAGGATTCCTTCCGTCCACTTCTTGATGAACAATAATAATTACGGTTTGGAGGGAGAGGTAAAGGGTATCAAAAAACCAACCTGCAATAAGATCTCCTTTGTCTTCCCAATCTGATCTCGCCGTGTCCTCTCCGGGTCAACATCAACAAACCCATGTACCGCATGGCTAATTCGCCCAAATATCTTATTTGTCACGAAATTGCCGCTCGAGGTTTTACGGTGACTTGGCGGTGTTGCTGTGGGAGGTTCCGCTGTCCTCTGAGGTAGGCCCTGCGATGCAGATGGATGTGGAGAGTCTCCTCCCCCTGATGGGAAATCTGAGTCGATGGAGGCGGTATCTTCCGCTGGACTCGCTCGAGCTCCTTCAGCAGGTCCCGATTCAGGGGTGCTGGGTGCAGAGGAGTCCGATAATGATCTTTTAAATGTTGCGGGTGTAGTGCTACTACCTGTGCGGTTAAGATACTGCTCGATCCGTTTGGCCTCCAGCTCGCTTCGTTCTAGAGAATCCAGTAATGCTCTTTTCTTACTGAGCTCGTCCCGCGTCATTTCTTGTTGGATTCGTTTTAAGATCCGGTAGCGCAAAACGTTACGGACGACGCCGGCAAATTGTGCGCTCTCCCTCATTGGTTCCGCAAATGTCGCGCCAAGGGTTGCAGATAGTTCCTCCGTCTCAATATAAGAGGTGTCCGCAGCCTGACCAATTCGTTCGATAGCAGCAGCAACAGTTGCGGAAGGCTCGGAGAGTGAGAATCCATTGTATCGAGCCCCAAGTTCCATTAGATCAGCCGAAAGTGACGAAAGATGCGTCAAGGTGCGCCGGTTGACCTTTTCAATATTTCCTTGCAAGAGCAGTTCAAGCTCACGGGTTGACACCTCGAAATTCACAAAGTATGGATCTAGATCTTCTTCACTTAGATTGCGGGATGTTGGAGGGAATCGGCTTAGGAAGGACCCGTTCCCTGGACCTGAGGACGTAACATTATCTAAAGAAGGTGGAGACATGACGACAGAAAACTTCAATTTGGCAGAAGACGACGGAACTGGAAGCCAGGCATGCGCAGGTTGCGGGTTTGCTGGGTCAAGCGGAGGCGCTTTCAGATTGTTCTTGGGAACAGAGGAGGCGGGGTGCGAATGAAGCACTTCGTTCTGCAGGAAGTTAGGTACCTTGGTCCACAGGGTATAATCTGACTTGATGATTTGATGAGCTCACTAACCCAACTTGCATTTGGATCCAGAAACCTCCACCACACTCCATCCTCCCGAATCTCCTTCATCCTCCGACATCGGTTAAGGAAGACAGCCAACATGCGTTTTCGCAAATCAATGATGGAGGTATCCTCCTTAGCCTTGGTGGGTTTCGCCGCATAATCTGCCATTGTATGTTTCTCGGGAATTGGAGGTATGATGAGGGTAGGATGAAGATTAATGAGGGTGGCGCGGAGGGAACTAAATTCAGAGTATCGACGTCGAACTTCCAGATCCTGCAGGAAAGTCAGCCTTTAGGCAAGCAATGACATAAGATACCAGCATTATTTCCCCCTTTTAGGCGCACATACCCCTGTCCGTATAGTATACACAATGAAGCTGCCTCCGCTCTCGTGGTTTTTACCCGCATCCGTAATGAGAATTGGAAGCTCTGGATTCTCGTAGAGTATCTGTTCTATTCGGCTTTGATAGACCCCTTTGTTTCGAGGGTATCCTTGACTTTGTTCGGAATGCGCATATCTCCTCCCCTCGTCTGGGTCTGCAACATCGGGGCTAGGGCTATCTAACCGCGATACATAATCTGGGGGGTGATCTAAAGTTGAGGCTGAAGACTGAGGGGTGGAGGGTGGGTCGAAGGCTGAAGGATGGATTGGGTTAGTTGGAGCGATATACAAGGACGGGGATATGAAGCCATATCTCACTGGTAGATCCAGGTGAGCCATGGAAATGATCATTAACGGCTTCCGAGTGACGATCAAAGGACCCATAGGGGTTGTTGTCTTCGTCGTTCCACATGCTGCCCGGGGAGGCCGAGAAGAGACTCCGGCGGAGAGAACAGGCCCAGTGAGTATGAACGGTTGGATTGCACACCAGACGGTGACGGAATAGAAGGAAGATCGAACACGGATGTGTATGTGTATGTGTATGGCTGTGTTAACGTTAGAGGTAGCGGATAGTGGATGGGAGAGTGTGAAGTTGTGGTTGGTTAATGAGAGGAAGACAAAACCACTCAACTTGGGTGATCTGAGCTTGGCTGCGACGGACAACGTCACCATAGATTTAAACATTCCAACAGCCTAACCATTAACTTCGATTTCTTTGCAAACTCCAAACACTCTTCCATATACAACGAAAAATAATATCAATTAATTATTAACTAACATCTATCATCTCCAAATCCCGAATCTGAAGAATGTACCACTAGCTGCAATCCCACTACTGTCAAGATATCTAACATGGATGGGTATTGCCTGGTGCCCGGTCTGCTATATTGGCTGCACAATTATATGTCTCACTAATTAGTAGTTAACTGTTGATCACCTCATATGGAAACCCCGAGGCCATCGAAGTATAGACCATTTTGGCAATGCACACATACATTCCCTCCAGCTACTGTTCTTCCTGGCTTCGGATCGCGCATGGAGAGGGATCTTTCTGGCCTCAACCATTCGCTAAGCTCGGCTTCTTCCCTCCGGTGTGACCGAACGAGCTCGATCCTGACATCCGATGGCGCAGAATAATATTCGGATTCCCTAGTCCTTATGTTCGTGTGTTTTTTCTGACCTGCATATGAACATTGACGGATTTCACGTCTCAATTGCTCTTTCGTCAAACTCGAAACAACTGCCTACCAGTACTTATCTTGCGCGCTGCTGCTGCTGCTCTTGACGATGCTCTATATCACTCGGGTCTCGGGCTGACCCATATCTTCTTGGGTATCTGAGTTATGAAATATACGCAAATGGCCATTTTTCTCAAATCTCAGTGCGGTTCGTTCTGGAAATGAGAGAATTCATACTGTAATTGCTGGATGCGGTTTCGATAGTAGGTTTGGGGCGAGAGGCCCCTTGCTTGATTTGGGGGCTATTATCTTGCAATGCGTCCGGCTGAGGACATGCTTGATACACATTCCCCTCTCCATATATATTCTGCTCCAGATTCTCCTCTCTTCCGTGTTTATCTTGCCCGACAATAGCTGTCGATGCTTCTGGTTGAGGCACTGAGGGAAATTCCTCCATGGTTTGGGCTATGCAGGGTGCTGCATTTTTCTATCTATATAATGAACCTTATATGAGAGAACATGGAGTGTCAGCAATGGTGATGATATCTAAGTTTGCTTGTATTTATTTTCAGCAAACTATCTGATGTTTTCATTTGCCCAGAGGCTTTTGTTTTACATTCCCGCTGGCAAACAACATACTCATATCTGTATGTTTCAGCTTGATTTCCACGCAACTCCTCCTCATGCCAATTACGGGCGTTCAAATATTTGCAGAACTGTTATCCTGCTGTTGAGACATCTGAGAAAGGATTTTGTTCATTTTCTCCTGGGCTGTATTAAACTGTCCATGGGAGGTAGAGGAGCCTATATGTCACTATAGGACAGGCTACCGCTAAACACTGCAGCGTGCTTCCTCGTGGCAGCTGGGATATCTAGATATCTACCTATCACAAATAATGATTATAGCAATGTTTGATTCTATATCATTAAGATCCCAAATTTGGGGTAGGGAGTAATAGCTCCCACGATAGAAATGTATAAGACAAGAGATATTCGGTATATGTATATACATAAAAATGTTACATCATCTCCGTGCAGTCAAATTGGGAGATCCCTACAACATTTCCGTCCTCATCTTTCCATTACCTGCTCAATTCAGACTGAATGAACGTTTGTGGCGACGAGGCTTTCCCTCCTGGGCACACCCATCCCTCTGTTGATGTCTATGAAATCTCGCTTTCTCCTTTCCTTTCAGCGTTGATGGTCCTGGGTTATCGTCGTCAATATAAATACTGTCCAACCCTCTCTCAAATGTCTCATCACTTCCATCACAGGCAATCATACTGTTGCGATGTCCTATCCCTCCGGTCTGGCGTGACTGTTGACCACGGGGTCCAGTTTCCCCCTCCAACAGACCAAAATCTCGTCTACATTGACATGACCGTGAGCGCTGTGCAGTTCTTAATTTTGGACCGTTTTCGCGGTGGGATCTTGTCATTGATCCCCGCCTTGCGATTCGGAGTGCGTCAAACACTTCTCGCCCTTGATAGTCTGAGATTCGTCCATTTTTTGTAGTTTCGTGACTACGGCTATCTTTCACAGCCTGTGGAAATATACTTTGGTTTTGTTGTAGTTGAGTGACTGGCTGTGAGATTCCGGCGCTTCTCCTCCTCAACCTTCCAACCCTCCTACTCCGTCTCCTTTGGCCCGGCTCCCCCATTGCTCGCTCTTCGTCTGGTGGCCGGTGGACTTTCTTTGGAGCGTGAAGGGACACAAATAGCGTCAGTGCGAATAGAAAGAGAAAGACGAGTATCGACGCAGCTAGAATACCACCTTGCTCCTCCGGTGTCCAGGAATACCAGCCCCCCTGGGAATTGGGTTGAAATTGCTGCTGCTGTTGTTGTGTATCCGGAGTTGGGGTGGTGGATGGTATGGGAATCAGCGTCGCCATGGCTTGGGGGAGCCAGGGGGTATGGAGGGTTTGCTGCAACCAAGGTAGTGGTGATGTTTGTTGGCTGGACTACCTCGAAGAGCGGTTGAGTGATTATGGAAAAGGACGTGATGTTGTCATTGACGGCATATAAAAGAAGAAACAATGGAGGATTGAACGTAACTAACTGGGAGTAAATGAAGACAGCGATCTGTATATTAATACAGGTAGTTAACTGGATGAGGGCTGCAATTGGCATATCTCATACCAAAGGCTCATTGCCCGCTACATTGGAAGCCACAGATCGCCTGAAGCAAAAAAAGGGGGCAATGCACCCAAAAGCAAGAACAAATACATATACAAATACTGTATATTATTCTTTTTACAAGTAATGGGAATAACACCTGCGGATATTCACAAATAAACAAAGTTGGAATTATGACTTCGTTTAAAAATAGAGCATTTGGAAGAGATACACGAATAAAGAAAGTATTTGGACTGGGAATTTCCCCCGAAAGAAAGAAACCAGCTATTGCTTCACATAATATGCAAAGCAATGTATACAAAACAAAAGAAAGAGAACTCTCGACAAACGGGATTAAAGCCCGATATTCAAGATGCAGAGTTCAAGTTTGTAAATGACTGTATGTGGATTCCTTGAAGGCAAACGGGGGAAGTATAAATGCATAAGCATGATCTTTATATTTATCCATTTGAATATAGACAAATAGCTTCGCAGCAAACAAGCTCGCTGTATTCTAAGCAAGAGTGTTTATAAGTCCTATTTGCTTTGTCGTCTCCAACTCCCTTCTACATTAAATATTCACCCTCATCCCGTCCCAATGCTATCCCGGGAAACAAAAAATTAAAATAATACGCAATATTTAACCTCAACCAGTCCTCTGACTAGTGCTAACCGTTATAGCCATTGCCCGTGGCAGGGCCTCCACTTGTTTGCCCGCTTGCTGGGTGTCCATTGCCCAGCTGTGGGTTGGTTTGCGGTTGCCCATTCCCATTCCCATTCGCTGCTTGCCCGTTAGCTGGATTCCTATTTGCTACCTGTCCATTGGCCGGTCGTCCATTATTGCCGGGTATTACATTGACAGCCGACGGTGGAGCTGGATTAGGAGGAGATGGATTGGTCGGTGGTGTATTGGCGACCTGGGATTCCTGAGCAACGACTGCTTCCTCCACCTGTCGCGTCTCTCGCATCACCTTGTGCATTTCCATATTGAAGTAAAATACCGAGGAGAGGTGGAGGCCGACTCTCCATATGATGAAGGCGAAAACGGGAATTAATATGAGGATGAGGACAATAGCATGGTTAAGCTGCATGGCTTGAAGGAGATAGATAGAATTACCTTGGGATGAGTGATTAGTTAAGGGCTGCAATAGTTTGTGGCTATAAAGAGAGGTTTCGGTATATTCACTATAGGAGCGCCTAGATTACAATATAATAGGCAGTCTTTGCATGATAGGCATGCGGATGAAGCAATAATATGCCGTGCGAGGTGTCAAACAATCGTTGCGCAATATGGAGTGTTGGAGACAAATCAATGACAGATGTCTTAAGGGGACTAAAGATAGCTAGGTATGCATGCTGCAGGGTGTATTAGCAAGCAATATACGGAAGATTGGAAAAAAGACTCCAGACAGGCAAAACATACCAAGGTTTAAGTTAAAAGTGTACTTTTATAACTTGTTTTGAGATGGTTGAGTCAGGAAATTTATTAAATAAAAACAAATAGTCGATAGTGAAATATTGCCAGGCAACAAAGAGACGTCCGGTCGCGGTTCAAGGAGTTGTGGATGAATGAAAACAGACAAAATCAAAGGGGATGTCGCAGACAATTTCTAAAATGAAAATAATAGTACTTAAATAGAATTAATTGAAATTAGATGACTCAACGCCTTTTCAACAAAACCTCCTGTCAATAACACAGTATAGCCGTAAAGATTTAACAAGGTCTCTGATGATCAAGTGCTGTCTTCAGGAGTGATATCCAACAGTGATGCATTCCCACCTTGCGGCCTTGGTCCAGCAAATCCTCAAGTCTTCTGTAGATCAGCGTTTTGTCCAATGGCAAGGCTCCAGATGAAGGGACAAGCAGCAGTATCTTTGCGCCCCGAAGGACTCGGACACCCAAGGTAAAGACATCTGGATTCGATATCCAGCCTAGCACACAGTCAATACCGGCTGTTCTAGTTGTCGCTATCAGTGTAGAAAGACCTTCAGCAACCCAATAATAGAGAAGCAGGGCAACGGCTGTGTGTTCTTGCCTTGGGATCAATCGGGATAGGACTTTGGACCATACGTCAACTTCTCGCACATCTTCGATAAACAAATTCTGTTTTTCTTCTTGGAATAGAACCGTGCTCTCCTTCTGGAAACTAGCAAGAAGCCTGGAAACAGGTGGCGGTACCGTAATACCGTTGTTTTCGGCTGCTGATATGTTGATAGGCAATGCAAGAAATCGGCCCAATGCTTCTACGCAAAGCGCCGTGGAGCCAACATAATCTTCGGCAATCACCTCAGTCAATCGCAAACTAGCCGCAAGGGGAAGCAGTTCCGTTGCTTGGGTTGACCTCTCTGGTCCAAGTGAAAAGAGGACACCTGCCGCCTGAGTTGCAATATATCTGATGTCTTCGTCATCGTCATTGAGCATTCCATACAAAACAAGGTATGTGTCCAGTAAAAACTGGTGAAGTTTTCGATGTCGGGAACTTATTTTTAGCCCCAAAACAAATGTTTTCATAGAAAGAACTGCTGCGTGTCGGGTTGTGAATTCCTAGAGGTGGATTAGGACATGTTCAGACAAAGTTGTGTTTAAAAAAAGCAGCTCACAGTTTCGTCTGCAATCGCAGAACGTAGGCTTTGATTCCATTTGTTCAATTTCATTTCAACCACAGAGTAAATTTCGGCATCATCGAATGACAACATTTGGAGTGCAAATAAACTTCCCTTCAGTCGCAATGAAACATTCACCATATCGCGATTCCACATGTTGGAGCAATTGCTATTGTCTGGAATATCGGTAGATCTAGCCCACTGTCGAAGGAAGGAAAACTCGTCAGGTAGGTAGGTATGCGTTTCGAGAAGTGACTCCAAACTGTCTGCCAGATTTCTCATGATAACTGATTGTACTCTCCGGGGAAGCGAGTCCTCGATCATAGTAGTGTAGAGCGTTATTCTCTGCACTTTGGTCCGTTCATGTGACCCAAAACAGTGGTGCATGTGAGTTAGGAGCCAACAGGTTGTGTCAACGTCAATTGACGATAGAGAATTTAAAAATCTCAATAAACTTTCCAATGCCGAATTCTGTGCTAGCGAAATTGTGGTTTTAGAAATAGAAATCGCTCGAAGGAGTATAAATGAACCCTTGGATATGAAATTTTTGGCCTTAGCTTGGGAAAGGAGGTTGGCTAGCATATCGAAGACACCATGTTCCTCGAGTAGAGAACTGATTTGGAGTACAAGACCTACAATTCCTCTTGTTAATTTAATTAAATGGCCCAAGAGAACAGAATTGGTATGTACCTTCTAGTCCACAGCGGATACTAGCTTCCAAGACATCATTAAGGACCTCAACTAATGCAGCCAGTACGAATGGAGATCTTGCGTGGGCGATAAGATTTCGCCATACTTCCTTGACACTAAGAAGAGCAGTCCCGGAGTCATCTGGAAAGAATAAGCAACCATACGATTAGAGAATAATGACAGAGCTCACCTAGCCAATATCGGCTTGAGGAAACCCAGAGCCTTTGCAAGGAGTATCTAATGCATAATACCGTTCCGTGAATGTAGTTTTGTGAGACAGGTGAATGAGGGACAGTTGAAAGCTCACAAACAGTTGGCAGGATCTCATCATGTCTTAGTAGAGACGCATATATTCTGGCTGAGTGCTCCCGGATACCCCATACAGGGCTTCGAAACTGCTCGTAGACAAGGTCTCTTAGAACCTTTTCTTCCTCCCCTGAGAAAGAGGGCACCTTCTCTCCAATTAGCTCCAAGGCAGGAAACACTCGCTCTGTCGTTATAGAAATTCCCCAGGACTGGCCATTTGAATTGTCCAGCTTTTCGTTTGGAATGGGGTCTTGAAGAAGCTGGGCTAGGAGCTCAACTAGACCAGGATATTTTTGGAAAACGATCCTACTTCCGAGTTCCGACCCGGAACTTCCACCTAGACCTGCACTGTATCCTGCCTTGAAGCGACACATACGATTCATTAAAGCTTTGAATAGCATCAGTCCGCAGTTGCGAATTGCCCATCTGTTTTCATGTGTTAGCTGAACTTGAAAAAAATTTCAAGATTAAAAAAAAAAAAAAGAAAGAAAAAAAAGAAAAGAAAAGAAAAGAAAAGAAAAAATCCCCACATTTTAGAACCCAAACACTCAGCAGATATCATTAGACATGGCATCACATATGATTCTGTGGACGGACCAAGTTTGGTATTGGTGAAGATATCCTTCAAACAATTTAAGGCGTGAACCTGAGGCAACTTCAACTCAGACCCACTAACACTAGTGGGTGTGCCTAAGCTGGCAATTTCCTGTATGTCACGCATGATTTGACGAAAGAGGGGGCTATCGGGTTGTGATGTGGCTAACCCTGTAATCAGAGCAGGGAGTCCAGCGGATCGGCGAGTCAATTTCGATGCCTGCTGGTCTATAATTTTCAATGCATCCTGCTAGTGTTAATATATATTTCCAATTGAGACGGAATATTCAATTACCTTGTACCACATATCTAGCAGATTAGATATTCCCAGATCCTTCGACTGGCCACATCTTTGGCAGCAAGCTGTGAAAGTCTGAGACACTGCAGAAAAAGCGCCTCTGTGCCGCAACTCCGCAAGTTGCCTAAAGCTTAGAGTTCCAATTTTATTAAAGTCGGCTTGGACGAGCCCAGTACCATCAGATTCGGGCGCGTAGGTTGAATTGAGTAATATGGCGTGAAGGAGCATGCTGTACAGATCTTATTAGCACAGTTTTTGCTTGGAAACAGATTTGCAGATGTTACCTTGATTCTCGCAAGGCACGCCAAGAGCATGACAACAAATCCTTCGGACCTTTAAGCTCGTCTGCTGCATCCTCATCCTGCCCTTCAGGAGAGTCTATACAGAGGATAGTTCGGACTCCAAGCCAGATCTTTTCACAGAGCAAGACAAGTCGATCGTGGCATTCTCTCCAAAAAGGGACCACCACACTTGTCGTTGAGGGAAAGCATGCATAGAATCTCGGAGTTGACACAATATACCTTCTCGTCGCAATTAGCAAAACTTTTTACCGATTTCCAAACTCTCCAAGAAGCGTTATTGGTTGAATGAATACCTTAATGCGGAGATGTAGCCATGTAAAGAAGTCTCCCGGATCGCGTGTTGGAACAAACCATCGTTTGAATATATATGTTTCTCTAAAGTAGTAAGGAGCATTTCCACAATACCTTGTTTATGTTCATACCACGTTTTCACTGTGTCTGAGAATTTGTTGAAATCAGCAAGGTCGAATAAAATATGATACAAACGGGCTACGGCATCAGCGTGATCAGCTCTGCTTGTGCGGCTTGCCACATTCTCAGCCCTTTGCAAAGCTTTAACTAGTTGACGACGGGAATGAGAATATTTCCCGCCCAAGAAGCATTCCTCCTCGTCATTTGTAGGACATGTTTGGATATGTGTTCGGGGGAACATATTTAGAAGAATCAGAGCTGAAGATCGGACGTCGTCATATGGATTTATAAGCAAGTCGCCAATGACTCTGAAAAGACTTGGTCGAAATATTTCGATATTGCAGTTCCACAAAGTCTGATCCTGGCCGAGTCGTGAAAGGTAAACAGAATCAATCCTCTTATCCAGACCCGATTGCAGAATCAATGCCAACGTTTTGAGAGCCGATATATGTCTTTGGTATGACATTGTTGGTTGGAGTTCTAGCTCGAGAAAATCCACATACCACTGCAAAAATTGCACATGAGATATAGCCGCATTAGCGTGCTTCGTTCTCAGTGGATCTTCTTCCGTGGTACGATCGTTGACAGCATGCGGACCATCCTCAGAGCCAGTCGTTTTGCGGCTACCAGATAGGCCGCCGCATAATCTAATGATAAGTTTCCGAATTAAGCTATACACTTCTCCCCTATATTGTGGGTCGCTGTCTGTGTGTATATAAGGGAAATTTTTCGTCAATACTTTGAGCGTGACTGAGGAGAATGGTTTCCTAGTAGAAGGTGCTGTTATCAACAGAGATAGAGCCGAGAGGCGTATCGCAGGTTCAGGGTGTATTAAAAAGTCGCCAATTCGACTGCTATCCATGATATATGGTTCGCATGCAGTTAAATGTATCTCAAATCCTAAATCTGGTTAATTCCGAATTAAAAAAAAAAAAAAAAAAAGGCCAAATTGGGCTTGCGACTCACTGTCTTCTTGTACAAGTCCGAGCTCTTTGCCTATTTGGAGCGCAGCAAAGAGTACAATAAGTTCATCCGGTGAGGCCTCACTGGAGCCGGGTTGCAGGTCGTAGAATGGTAGAGTGCGAATGAATGATTGAAATCCAGATGGCATAACTTTAAACAAAGGATATAGGAAATGATCCGATACGGCGTCTAAATCACCTCTATTCTGCAAGGCGATGTATCTGAGCGGGGCTTGCCAAAAAGGGCATGAGGTCCTCGGACTAATGTACAAGAAACTGTTATCCCCAGAAGCGATGTCCAATGTATGGCACAACAAAGTAAATAAAGTCCCAGCTGGAAGGGCCAAGTCCCTGTTATTAGAATTAAGGAGAAGAGAAATGGTAAAAATTTGAGTGCCGTATAAGAGCAGTTCGTTTTCTCCAATACTCTTTCTGGCTTCTACATCAATAAAACAGCTCATAGGAACTCCTAGTTTGATGCAATGCCCTTCCAGTCGCGATATCCAAGCCATGGGGTTATCTAGCATCCATGTATTCATCTTCTGGATCAAATCAAGCACAGGAAGTGCTTCTTTTCGGATAAGCCACTCTAAGGAAACCAAACATGCCTTGAGCCTTGACCTGGGTTCACATGATACAATGTTGGGTAATATCAACTGGACTATTCTTGAACGAATTAAGTGGACGACTGAATCCTCACCACGATGCCTCAAAATGATTCTAATCAACGAGGTTAGGACCTGTCTCATTGGTTTCGGCTTGCGTTCATAACGGTCAAGAAGAACTTCAAAGGCGGCGATCCATGGAGGCTGGGAACCAGAGAGAGCAAACTCGCGGATGAGTTTATTGGCAGAGAGCGTTGTTGCGTCAAGAAATGCACTGACTGCATTACAGCTAGCCACCATATGAGACGATGGTAAGTTGGTGCTGGAGAATGTTCTGAAGAGACATTTCCAGGGGGGAATGATCAATCTGCACCGGCGTTAATCCAGACGATGTATCAAGAGCGTTGAGGGAAATAACTAGCTTACAAAGGGTGATCCGCTTTCAGTATGAAGTCCCTTAGCGGACCCCTGGTTACCCTGTTTAGCACATTTCCAGGAATAATTTCCAAGTCTGAGGCAATGAGTTCCTGAAGCGCTGAAGGTAGCTGAGTGTGTTGATCATGGGCAGTGACACCAGGTTCCGACTCCTGGCAATCCATAATTTTGCCCATAAGTGAGGTCGCCAAACTGGCAAATAAAGAGGCAAAAAAAAAAAAAAAAAAAAAAAAATTCTACTCAACTAACCCCGCCTCAGACAGTACATTTTGATTGTAGCCAGTCTATACAACGTTAGTTAATGCTTTCTCCCCTTTTTTTTTTTTTTTTTTTTTTTTTTTTGCGCAGTTTGGCGAGATGTTGATGAATGACTAAGCTACCTAGGATCTCCCGAAGCGGTCTAGTGCCCCGCCCTTGTTTTTCCGATCGCCGACGAAAAATTTATATGGAGCCAAAGCGTAGGCCTAACCGCGCAAAGGACAAACCATCCAATCCAATCCTACATAGTGTGTCGAACTTTTCTATTTCAAGAAGACACCAACGCAGAACGGAGAAACCGAACTCAACGCCTTTGTATCAATGCAAGTTGCTCCTGGGGAACGACAACAGAGCTAGGAGCGTAGCTGGCGCCCACGGGTTTCTTTTGTTTTTCCGTTTCTATATTTCCTCCCTGTATATTATACTGTAGTGGTCCTACGCCATGTCTATTTGGGATACCCTCTCTGGTCGGAAGACCTCACATCCTCCCGCCCCTGCCCACTTCGACCCTAGCTCTGCCCAAGATGCCTCCTCATTCCTCTCAGGCCCCGCGATGCCGGACCCATCGCTATTACACCCGCTCGCTGGTTTGAACCAAAACACGCTAGATTACCTTTCCCTCGAAGACTCTGCTCTCGACGATCTTCCCGGTTCTCGTTCCGCACTTCCGTCAAGGGGATGGTCAGACGACCTTAGTTACGGAACGGGAACTACGTATCTAACGGCTCTGTCACTGGGGGGCCTCTGGGGTCTGGTTGAAGGACTCAAGAAGACCCCAGTCACAGCGCCGCCGAAACTTCGACTGAATGGTGTTCTCAACTCGATTACCCGAAGAGGCCCGTTTCTGGGCAACTCCGCAGGTGTGATTGCGATGGTATACAATGGGATTAATTCGACTCTGGGGCATTTCAGAGGCAAGCATGATGCGGCAAATAGTATATTGGCGGGTGCTATGAGTGGCATGCTGTTCAAAAGTACTCGAGGCCTACGCCCTATGATGATATCTGGCGGAATTGTGGCCAGCATCGCTGGTGCTTGGGCTGTATGTTGATTTCCCCATCTCCAGTTACCAGAATTGGTGGTTGCTGACACTTATTTCCCCCTATCCATTAGGTTACAAGACGGGCATTCTTTTCATAGTCGCGATGTCATTTCGTTTTCTATTCGCAAGGGGGCTCCAAAATTTCCCCAAGTTGGCACCTTGCTCTGCTTCGGGCAGCGTCGTTTACGTTCCTGATCTTTAAAGGAAAATGCCACCCTTATATTCTGAGATTCGCTTTTTTATTTTTCCATGGCAATGTATTAAAACATTTGGACATGATGTTTCCAACCCCCTCTCTTTCTAACTCCGGTGTGTGTGTGTGTGTGTGTGTGTGAAGCGTCTTTTTTGACCATGATCTCCTCGGATGGAGATCTTTGCATGATACGGGGTTTGTGTTTATTTGTATGTACTGCACCTATAGAGGGTTCTGGTGGGTGTTTTTGTTCGCTAATTTTCTCTTGCTTTCCTCTACTCATTTTTCCATGTCGACCATCGGTTCATGGAATGTTCCTGTTCTTCGATTTTTAGCTCGTTATCATTTCCTTAGTTTCAACTAAATCATATTCTTTGTTCTGAAAGTTTTCTTCCACATGTTCTCCCCTCGCATACCAATCATTGATTTCGCCCATGTATCCATTGGGCAAAGTACCTATAAACTATGGGTATGTAGTTGTCCAGGAAATCACCACCAACCTCATGAGGAATTTCGCCGTGTTTGTGGAAGTCCGATGCTCTCTCACAGCATGTCAACTTACGCAAGCACGAGAATATTTTGCGGAGTAAGTTAAAATCCAAGTTTTCAGCTCTCTTTGTTGAAACAGGTGTTTGTAGGTACAATGTCAACGCCTTGGTTGCCGGACAAACAGCTAGAACTAGTACCCAGGATACTCTGATATATCCTTAATATGTTTCAACCTAACAACAACAGAAGATCGTCGCGATTACCAACATGAGAAGGTGTCCATATCATTCACCATTCGTGAAATTGTGAACCCCCTTGTTGTTTATTGCTCTTTTTGGACACTTCTACCTATCCAATTCTTTCCAGGGGGGGCTCCCTGTCATTAGAGCTCTGTGCGAATTACGTGTTGGCAGAGATCGAGTTTACCCTTGCAGGCTGCAGAGGAAAGGTACCTTCATCTAACCTACAGGAGGCAAAATGGAGTCTACTATTGGGGAAAATGAAAAGTGGGTGGCAACAGTTGATGATATGATAAACTGGCTTTGGCACAAGGGGAACTATGAGGGGCACGTTGGCTGGTCTGCAGAAAGAAATCCAGATGGTATTTTTGGAACTTCTTCTCATTTGGGGCCACGCGACATGTGTATGTCGATGATCAACATAGGGGGGGATGATGACGAGCTACAGCTGAGTTCTCGTATGAGCACAGGAATCAACGAAGGATTTCGAGAAGTTGTAGATAGGAAGGCGCATGAAGAACACGTGAAAAATATGATCAAGAAACATATAAAACTTATTCCAGAGGCCGTTCAAGTAATCGATCAACGGCTTTTGAAGACGGGGGTATCCGCGGAGGAGATCGCGTCTCTCAGCACCGGGCGAGCGACGGATGCATACAAGAAGTTGACCAGGTTGGACGAAGCGACAGGGAAATGTGTTCCGTCAACTAGATTACAATTTCGTGTTATGTCTGATCTTCTACCAGGCGAATGGATGGCATTTGATATATACCTTCCTAGGTCTTGCCAGCTAGAAGACTTTGAGTGCGCAATGCTGCGCCATGGCCTCGTGATGCATTTGAACCTTGCAGCATTGCCTTCGGATGATAGTTTACCTGCAAATGTGGTAGATTCTCAGGGAGCATCCCTGGCTAGAAGTGGATCCCAAGCCCTTGTCAAGAAGCGGGGATGTTACCAGAAAGTCTGGGCCTACAAGATAGCTGAGCGGCGGATTAATGATGATGATGCAAACTTGAAGAACTTAGAGGGTTGGAAAGCTCTCTGTGATGAGGCTGATTTTGGGGAACTCATGCAGGCGCTTCTAGGAGGGGAATCAAAACAAACGAAAATGGCGGTTGTTTGTCATGTAAGTGTGGCTAACAATTAATATTTGGTCTTTGGTGCCGGTGGCAACCACAGGGGAAAGAGCTTTAACAACAAGGCCTATATAGGAAACAACCCTTGAAGCCAAGAAGACGGAAAAGGAAAGACCTGCTGACCTCGACGTGGCGACCAAACTCAAATATTGCACGTGGGATGGTAAGTTGGACGACTACACCGACAGGGGAGACAATGTGCTGATACGGCGCCTGAGTAATCCCGTTTCCCTCTGATTTTAATGGGACGACTTTGAGGACGGGAAAGTTAAAGGATGGGAAAAGTATTACGAGAATTATCAAACTTAAACTGCCGTACTCTTGGTGTTTGGCAAGGCAAAGGCATTTAATTGTGCATATTGTGCTGAACTGTGTACTTTAAAAATATTTCTCTGTACGGATTTCTCCGTACGGATGATAGTTATATACATTTGTTGGGAGGTTTCATTGGAAGGGCGGACCCAGAACCGCAGTGATAAGTAACTGTAACTAACTAACTAACTAATCGTAATAAAATCCAAAATTCACATCAGTTTTTTGTTTGTTGTCCCAGTGGTGTCTATATATAGATCAAAACAATCTGCCTGATGATGTCATAAGCCAGCGCCACAATTAAGAGGACTAATCAACTAGTTAACTAACTAGTTACGGTTATCTAAACACGCACGCCAGAAAGGGCTTAGGGTCGAAAACCTTATCTGAACCTACCAAAATTCTCCCCACCATCAATGCAGTATTGACGTTTTGTGATTGGTTGTCACCCTCCATAATCAGCTGAACGCCCCAATTGAGGCTCCTTCTGCCAAATCGGGGACGGGCGTTCTGCCCTCTGTCCCCGCCTGCTCAACGTCTAAATTTCTGGTGCAATTTCCGCCCGCGGTTTCAACTCTCCGCCCTCGCTTAACTTTCTATATATGCGGACACATTCGACATATCTTAGTGTTAAGGTATATTGATATACTGCCCACTGCTAACGCCCTTGTGCTGCTCCTTGCTATTGTCCAGGGGGCATTTCGTGCCCGAACTACCAGCAGCCGCGAGATCTTCGCCTTAACGCTTGGCTAGCGCTATCTCCGCCACCTCGCCCATACAGAGCTTAACAGCCTTACAGGGTGTGGGGCGATGCATCGTCTCCCACCGTTACCAGTAATTCCGGTGATAGAGCTGCCATATTGCCAGAATGAGCTCCCTCCACGTACCCTCTTCCCCGCGGACTCCCATCTTCCCCCGGATGGACGCATGCCTCCGCGTTATGCTGCTACGAGCACGCCGTCTTCCAACCCCTTAGATTCCACCGGATCGCAACGGCCCAGTTATACCCCCACACCGGAAGATGAAGGTTCTGCTTGTCCAGAGCAAGACCGTTCCAACATGGGAAGAAACTATACCTCTACTACCTCTCCTCCGATAGATGCCCTACACTCGTCGCAAAACCGTGACCTAACCCCAATACCACGCACGCCTTCTCTTCAAATATGTACCGACCTGCCAACGATATGTCCCTCCGTTGTGCCCTCATCCGACATCTCTCATGAGCCTAGTATATCCCTTCGTGCTAGTACATCGACTACCAGTTTACCCCGCCGGGCACCAAGTATTCGAAACGCTCTTGCAGCGGCGCACTCCTGTGCCGGGTCAATTTCTCCCAGCTCTGTTATCTCTTCCCCACAATTAGCTGCCTTGACCGATATCACCCCCTTGCCGTCGCCCATTCTACCGGGTTGCTCGCCCTGGAGGTCCGGAACGATCCATCCACCGTCCCGGACATCGTCAACCTCCTCGAGAAGCAGATCTACATTCAGTATCCGCAGGATTGGGTCATCGGAAGGGGTACATAGATCCTCATCTAACCGGCGACATGTTCCCGGTGGTTTGGCTCCCAGCAGCGGTGAATCTCAGCCGTCTGACCTCGAGCCTGCCTCTGAACGTACCCGACAGAATGATCAAAGTCGCAATCAAAGTTTGAGTGATGATTCCCAAGAGGCCCCCCATCTCCCTTTACCCCACAAATCCTCGCTACCAAATGCTATACCACATAATGGCGCATTATCCCATCAAGAAATAATTGGTCGCACCAACATGCATCGCGAGGAATATTTGGCTGTGCAGCGTGGAATAGCGCTGCCCCCGCTTGTTTGTCCTCCAACGCCTCCATATAGTGCTCGTAGTAGTTATGATAGTAGCGACACTGATGTGGTACCAACGCTGGTGGCACCGACCTCTCACGCTCCTATATACTGTGTCAAGTCTGTGAGAACACAGCAGCCCCGCAGGTACCGAATGCTCCGCAGATTAGGTCAGGGAACATTCAGCCAGGTGGTTCTTGCTGTGAGAGACGACCCCGGAGATAATGAATGCCCTGCTGCCGGTAGCAATACAGCCATGCCACCTAGGTTGGTGGCAATAAAAGTTGTCGAGTACGGTCCAGCTGGTGGTGCGGACGAAGAAAGAGTGGAAATCTCGCTACACCGGGAGGTTGAGATTCTCAAGTCCGTCAACCACCCATCCCTCGTCCAGTTGAAAGCATTTGGAAACGATAAAAAACGAGCTCTATTGGTTTTGGACCACTGTCCTGGTGGTGACCTTTTTGAGTTCGCCAGTAGAGCAGTGACACCTCTATCACAGCATATTATCCGGAGAATATTTGCAGAGCTTGTGGATGCGGTGCGATATTTGCACGCACACTTTATTGTGCATCGTGATATTAAACTTGAGAGTACAGTTACCCGCCGATTCTTTCCCGCCACAGCCTTTCTTTTCCGCTTTTATACTTTCAAATTCCTGTTATTATATTTTGAAGTCTAGGTGCTAATTTCCTGTTTCTAGATGTGCTGGTCAACATTCCTGCGTCAGTGATACAGGATGTCTACGATTGGCAAACATATCCTTGTGCCCTTGTCACGCTGAGTGACCTAGGCCTATCGCGGCGCATCCCTCAGCCACCGGAAAGCCCTCTTTTGAAAACGAGGTGTGGTAGTGAAGACTATACGGCCCCAGAGATACTTATGGGTCAACCGTATGATGGCCGGTCAACAGATGCCTGGGCGATGGGAGTACTGCTCTATGCGATCATGGAAAGCCGTCTTCCTTTTGATCCGTTGCCCGGAACCAAAGGAGACCCTGACAAGCTTCGAGCGCGAACTCCACACCGAATAGCCCGCTGCGAATGGTCGTGGTACCGATTCGCAGATGAGGATGGAGAGTGGGATCCTGTCCGGGGAGAGGGACGGGAGGGTGCACGGGTATGTGTTGAAGGCCTGCTCCGGAAAAGCATGAAGCGGTTGAGTCTGGATGAGATCGCGAAGATACCGTGGGTGCAGGAGGCGATCAATGTTCCGGGAGGGTTGAAGAGAGGGGATGCAGAAGTTCCATAGAGAGCTGAGTGTTTTCGTTTTATTTATTATTTCCTTATTTTTCTCACCATTCAGCCACCCCCTTTTTGGAATCTATCGACCTGTTCTTGTTCACTTCTGGTCTCCAGCCTTTGTTTTCTTTTCTTTACTTTCCTCCCTTTTCCTTCCTTTCCCGCCTTCCTCTCTTTCTTTATAGATTTATATTCCCTCGTTTATTGATACCATAACGCCCCTCATGAAGTTTGCAACAGGCCACTCGCTTCGCTCTATCCCACCCTATTTTTCTTTTGATTATTACCTACCACCATGATGAGACAGATCGTGAAGTGAGAGAATGTATGAGTTCATGGCAACGGCTCTTTGCTCCTCCAGTTGCCTCACTTTCTATATTTTTATTGTGTATTGTCAGACGTGATGCGACCACCGCGTTCTGCTTTCACCTGCAAACTTCTCCTCGCACAGCCTTTCCTTCGCTTCTGTGTAAATAAGAAAAATTTTCAAAATAATTAAGGACATGATAATGTGCATACACATGTGCATAGCTAATACATACACACCAACCAGTTCAGTAACTGGTAAGAAAGTACAGATTCAACTAACTATCAGCGTAAGTCGAGTAAGTAAATACTGAGTAACGTAATCCACCCCCGAGCGAACCACACTCCTGAGTGAACCACCAAAATCATCATATTTCAACTAGCTAGAATTTAACCTGAAATATCCATATCAACAATGCCTTATTAAATTAAATTAATTTACACTAAAATTGGGGCATCTTGTTCTCTTATAACCAGGCAAATTGCAATTGCTGCACTGTTGTGGAACTTCTGACCATGGTCAAGGTTTTGTAAATGGAGGTATGGGGGGTTGAATTACTAACTGTTTAACAAGCACAGCAGCTGGAATAGCAAGTTGAGTAGCTTTCTGTCTGATTAAATCTTCTTCTTGTTGAATTCTTCAGGTAGACCTCTTGCATTTTGCTTCTTTTTCTCATTTGCATTGAATATATTCTGATATTATTTTTTTATAATAGTGGTATTAACTATTTTATATTTATAGACTTTGATAATTTGATCAAGTCCTTTCACTAAACCTTAAGGCTGCTCTTCCTTCATAAAGCTTTTGATCTTCTTGATCTGTTATTGCAATTCCCACAAGTTGCCAAGTATTTGAAGCACTGAGAATGAGATTGAATTACTTAATCTGCTGACTTGAGGATAGAGATTCAGAGTTGAATATCTAGCTGCTAAATGACTTAGTCTGGTTTAAATAACATTATATCAGTAGCTCTGAAACTGCTTTGAATGTTTTGAGCTTTAAAAGCTTTCATATATGCTGCAGAATAAGCATTTATAAAGTTTGCCTTCTTAATGATATTGAATTCAAGCTATATTCACTGTTTAATAAGATTGTAGCAGTGTACATGTGTTTCAAAACTACAAAAATACTCACATATAATGACTACAAGAGATGTAATGAATGTAGTGGTATGCAAAGAAGAATAATTTTATTTTTTTGCAGATGTAGTCAAATTTTGAAGTAAGATGATTGTTATATCTATTCAGAATAAGAAGAAAATAAGTATCAATTCTGTGTGAATTTGCAGCAGAAATAAATAGTTTAATAAGTTATTTAACTATTATCTCATCTATAGTTCAGTTATTGAAACTAATATTAAGTCTTTAATTATCTGAAAGCTTATTAAATTAGTCTTTTTATAGCTTCTGATTCTTAAAAATCATATATAAAAGCAAAGCTCAGTTTGACATGTTAACTGCCTTAATCATAGTTATTTATTTCTGATTTCTAGACTATAGAAGCTTTATTTGATCATAGTACTCACTACTAATAATAATTTTAGTAGTAATATAGAGCTCTATTGCAAACTTAGTCTTATCAAAGTTATATATATCTTTAGATAAAATTTTATACTTAGTAATTATATTCTTCAAAATTTTAAATCAAGTCTGAATAATTACTATATTTTCATATTTAATTTACTTATAATTATAGTATTTAAAATAATAATAATGAAGTTCTATATAGCGTTTAATCAGCTTATAAATTTAGTTCTTGCCAATCTGAGAGACAGAGATTGAGATAAAGATTAAATATTAAAGTTTAAAAAGATAATTGACTATATTCTTAGTAAATACTGATTAAGAAGATATTTTTTATTTTATCAGATCTAGAATTTACTGAACTAGCTGATTTTCTTTAGACTCAGTTAATTTGATTGAATTTGCACATAGATTTATATATACAGTTCATTCATTAAGTCTATAATATAAAGTAGTATATAAAACCTCATGAAGACATACAGCTTCACAAATTGAGATAATTTCATTATTATTTAAAGCTTCTATCATAAGTTCAATTCTTCTCTCCATTTCTATAAAGTTTTTGATATTTTTATTATAAATTAGTGACATTCTCATATGTTGAAGTGAATGAGTTAGAAAGTTGAAGCTTTTTTGAATTTGATAATTTGCTCAGAGATGTGATTCACTCAAAGATGAATTACATTAGTAAAGACTCACTCTAAATATAATACAAGCAAGTAAATTAGTATTTTTAACTTGAGTATATTAAATCTTTAAGTCTCAAACTATTACAAAAAACTAATGAATTAATTTATTGATCATTTTCTGTCTATTGAGAGCATGTATAAGTGATATGTTTAAGTAATTTTATATACACTATACTATGATAATGCATGCTTTCATGATTAAAATTCAGCATTTTGTAATTTTTTTTTTTCTCATTGAATCATACTTTGTACAAAGCTATTCCCTTTTTGACTTTTTTTTAATTTTTTTTTAAAAAAAACTTAATTTATATATATGATTTCTTTTTTATTTTCATTTTTGTTTTATTTGCAACTTTAAGATTTTTGCTTTTGTTCTCTTCTTAAAGTATTATTTATGATATATTTCTCTATAGACTTGATTATCTCTGTGTTAGGAACTGGATGTGAGCTGTCTAAGAAAGAATCTCTCTATGTTGCTAACTTGTTGTGAACCAACAAGGCATCCCTCGGAATCATTGGATAAGGATGGCGGATGATAAAGGAACTAGGGTTTCGGACGGAACAACCCTAGGTTCCGGGACTAACCCCAGGGAAAGGTCACGTGATCGATAGATTGATATGTTCGGTAGAACACCGTCTATCAATCTATCAGATAGATTGATATAACGGGTAGCGGATCATCTATTGATCTATAGGATCTATCAGGAGGTCTCCTCATGTATATAAACACACTCATTACCCTTAGGATCAAGAAGCCTATCTTCTTGATCATGATCAATTCACTTATTCATACTATTCTACTTCCCGTTCGGAGCCCTCACCCTTTACTGTCTTTATCAGCGTCTACCTGATATTACACTACACTCTTACCTGTCATAGCTTTGACTCTCTACCCACAGGTGTCCGTCTCACCCAAGCCCTACGCACGCCTGCCCCAAGCCGTAGCTATCGTTGGTTATAAGGATCCTCTAATTGATGTCCTTACTACTCGTGATAGTGGCACTACTGCCTGTCCTAGTTATCAAGCTTACGGCACTCCTGTTCGGCTTAACCTTACCCTTCGGCCACAGGTGAAGCT
Source organism: Paracoccidioides lutzii (assembly GCF_000150705.2). Taxonomy (NCBI): domain Eukaryota; kingdom Fungi; phylum Ascomycota; class Eurotiomycetes; order Onygenales; family Ajellomycetaceae; genus Paracoccidioides; species Paracoccidioides lutzii. The sequence goes on along the minus strand of NW_015440947.1, from coordinate 96,106 downwards.
TGCTAGTGATAGAGGCTCAGTAGCATAACTGCTATAAAATGAAATACTAAAATTGATGAGGAAAAAGAGGTGTCAGAATCTACTCAGATTATAAACAGCTCACATGATCACATGACTGATTATAAACTGTGGGATGGTTGAACCTTCTATTCGGAGGAGCTAGCTAGGTTATTGCTATATTACATACAAGCGATCACGTGTGGGCGGGATGGTCGTTAGGGCAACGCCACCCAGGCAGGTGCTACACCCCCCCTCACATCACCATGTGGGATCTTGAATGCCATATGTGAAAAAGGAAAAACTAGCTATGCCATCCTCAAATCCATTCAAATCATGCTACATACATTAAGTTTTGACATTCCTGCCTTTTCCACCTGTAAAATCAAGTAAATTAAGGAATTGTTGAAATGTCACTGTGTTCAAGGGTTTAGTCAATCTGTCTGTTGTCATTTCTTCAGTTGGGATGTATTCAATCAAGATAATGTTATTGTTCAATTGACTACAGGTGTAATGGAATTGTGTGTCAATATACTTGCTCCTAGCAGTGATTGTGGCTACAGTGACTAGATCAATCATATCTTTATTATCTGCCTTGATTGACAGGGAGTCATTCACTATAAAGCTCAGATTCATCATCATGTTTCTTAATTATATTGCTTCATATACAGTCTCACTCAATGTCATATATTCAGTCTCATTGGAACTCAAAGAGATGCATGACTGCTTGCTTGATTGCCATGAAATTGACACACCAGCAAGCATAAAAACATAGTCAGATGTAGACTTCTGATCATCATTCAATGAGCTAACTCAGTCAGAATCTGTGTATCTGATCAGCATATATGCCACATTAGAGAAATCATTCTCAGGTCCTTCATCATCATCATCCTTCACATAAAATATGCTGATTTCACATGTCTTTTAAATATTGAATGATGTATAATAGAGTTTTTCATATCTTAAAGATAGAAGCAATATTCTTCTGTGTCAATAGAAAAGCTATGTGAGTGATATTCAGCTGCAGTTTAACTGTCAAATACTGCAAGCAGTCAACACCATGTTGGAATTGATGTTTTGTAAAACCAGCCTTTTTTTCAGAAACAGAAGAGTCATTCAAGCATAGACTTTCATCCATGGGTGAATAAACAGTAGTTGCATCATCCAGGTAGAAATCTTCTATCAATCAATTGATATAATGTCAGAGGATCAATTTGATGCTGCTATTTGTACATTTTACTTCCATGTCTAGATATTTTGTGAGTTCATTCAAATCATTAATCTCAAGCTTCTGGTGCAGAACATCAACTAGTCAATCAGCATCCTTTGAGGCATCCACAAAAATATGAAGATTGTCAATGTATATGGTCATATATAGGTGTTTTTAGACTGAATGTCACTAAAGAACAGAGTCATAAGAACTTGAGATAAAGCTGTTCTTCTATAACAAAGCTGTCAAGTAATCATATCATATTTTGACAGTTAGATTCAACTCATATATGGATTCTTCAACTGCACAAACAAGTGTACATGGAGCTCCTTCTTCAAAGCCAGTAGGTTGTCTCATATAGACTGTTTTTCCAAGTCTTCTGTATAAGTACATCATTACTATATTCATCTGTCATAAGGTCCAACTGCATTTTGCAGTGATTGCAAATATCATGTGATTTGTGATATCTGTAACTACAGAGAGATATATTTCTTGATGTATTTTCTTTTTGAGTTAATTGTCACAAATTACTTATCTGAACTTCTGTAATATGTTATCTTCATCAGCATTGAAGTCACTGAGTATAAGGGGTTGAACCCCTAGATTTGCTCTGGCTGGCTGACTCAGCCTAGCTATTGTTTGCACGTGTGCATGTGATCATACTACGTGAGCTTGCTTAAGCTCAAGTTCTCATCTCATTCTTTTCTTCCCTTTCTCAAGCAATTCATCCTTGTTATATAGGAGGACTAGCCTCTAGTTCTTAGAGCTTAATCCTTTATATTATAAATTGCTTCACTCCTTTCATTGATAGGCCGCTGGGAGTCTTAATTCTGTATCATGAAGCTCAGCAAACATGCTGATATATGATAGACTATTGAGAGCCTTAAATTCTGCATCATGAAGTTCAATGATAGCACTGGTATATGAATAGACTGGGTTAGCAATCATGCTAACAAATGAATAAGTAACATTGAAAATGTCTAGCTGAATGAGATAAAGTGACAGATTTGTACAACAAATACACAAATAGATCAACATGAAGCAATAAGCAAGAACACCCTTAGCAGCTTTGAACAACAATGAATGATTTTTCTTCAACAGCAGGAACAGGTTCAGTGTGAGAACAGAAATTTAATAGCAGCTCAGCAAGCTGAAATAGCTAATCTACAACAAGCTTTGAACATTCTGACATCAACTCTCTCTCAATTGAATCTGCAATCACTCATTGCAGTCAGAAGATTAAAGACTAAGCTATCAGACTGCAAGAAGTATAATGATTCTAATCTGAAGCACTACCCTCAGTGAGAGCTAAAGCTTCAATCAAAACTTAAGGTCAATGGAAAAGCTTTAAATAATAATGAGGAATGTGCTTGGTATGTGTACTTGAGACTGAAAGAAATGGCAGCAGCTTGAGTTTACCTCTGAGTTGAGAATAATAAGAACAAGATCAACTTCATGATAGAGAGCTTACTGAAGCAGACACACATGCTCTTTAGTGATTCTACATGACAAGAAAAGGCTATGCAAAAGCTCAACAATCTATGACAGAATAGAAGAGCTCTCTTTGACTTTCTGTCTGAATTTAATCAGCTACTGCTGGAAGCTGGTGATCACAGATAAGATGATCATGTTAAAAAAAGGTATTTGAAATCCATTCTAAGCATGGAGCTGAGGGAAGGTGTGATGAGTGTAAGAAAATCATCTCTCTATGAGAATTACTGCAAGGAGCTTAGATTAGTTGATTATCAATTCTCTGAGCTGAAGACTTTAAAGCAGTGATCTAAATGTCATGAGAACAGATCTTCTTCAGATCATACAATGTCTAATTCACACTCTCTACTTCATCATGCTGTTCTTGACTGATGAAACCAGTCTCAAGCTTCCACTGATGATCTGATGAACCTCTCTCTTGGTGCTGTGATCCCAAGCACCTGCTACATCAAATTGATAAATCAGACAGAGGTTAATCAACAAAAAGAGCAAGGCCTGTACCTGAGATGTGAAGCTAAAGGTCATATGATTAAGAGCTATCTGTTCAAACCTCCCAGACACCCTGCCACCCTCATGATAGCTAAGGTGATCCCCAAGCCAGTACTGAACAACAATGATGTGGATATGAGTGAGGATTCAGAAAAAGAGTAGCTTCAATCAAAAGACACTGAAAGAAGCAAAATAAGAAGCTTATGAGGAAGCAATGAAGAAGATTTAAATTTAAAATGATATTCAAACCCTTCACTGTCAATGCTCTAGTAGATAATGCCTTTTCAACTAGAGCAATGATAGACAGTGAATGTAATGTCTATGATCTTATTTCTCAATTCTACATTAACAAGCATAAGCTCCCATGCATTGAAATTCCTCCTGTTAAAATGACCAGCTTTGAAGACTCCATGGGACTCTCCACAAGCATAGTGACTGGCATTTAAATTGATATAGATGATCATATAACTGAACAGGCCTTTCTCTATGTGGTGAATGAGTTACATGATCATGATATGTATCTAGATGACTTCTGACTGGCCCAGCAAAAGGTGACTGTGATTCCTCATCAAAGAATTGTGAGATTTGAAGAGAGTGACATAGAGGTAGAGTCTAGTTCAAATATAAAAGCTGATGTGATTTCCATCTCTGCTATAAGCTTCTCTAGACTTGTGAGCACTCAAGAGAAGTGAAACATCAAGATCTTCACTGTCAGTTAGACCAACATTTAAAAGACTCTAGAAGTGAAATCAAAGATTGACCTTAGAGAAAAGCTGTCTGAACATTATCATGAGTTTTTGAATATATTTGATAAGGAAGCTGCTAACACTCTACCCTCACTTCATGGCTCAGGTAGAGATCATGAGATTGAACTGATTAAAAAGACTAATGATAGTGCAGAACAACCCCCTTGAGGCTCATTATATAATATGTCTTGAGAGGAACTACTGTAAAGGGTTAAGCTCTAAGAACTAGAGGCTAGTCCTCCTATATAACAAGGACGAATTGCTTGAAAAAGGGAAGAAAAGAATGAGATGAGAACTCGAGCTTAAGCAAGCTCACGTAGCATGATCACGTGCGCACGTGCAAACAATGACTAGGCTGAGTCAGCCAGCCAGAGCGAATCTAGGGGTAGCATGATCACGTGCGCACGTGCAAATGATGGCTAGGCTGAGTCAGCCAGCCAGAGTGAATTTAGGAGTTCAACCCTTTATAATACTCCCTTTCTCCCTCTTTGTTGCAGGCCTTTATGACTATTTAAAGCCCTCTTTACATCTAATTTTACCTGCTGAGAGGCCTCCTGAGCATTCAAAACCTTCACTTCTTGTAGAAGACTCACATCATTTCATGTAGACTCAGCTCAACTTACTCATTTAATGAGGTATTGCTTTTTTCTCTGATAGATTCATTCACTCTGAATTTTCTCAATCTCAAACTCAGGTCCTTCTGAGATCTCTATAATGAATGACTGTCAGTCAGTTTGCCTCTTGTAGGAGACTCATACCATTCCATGTAGGCTTAGCTCAACCTACTCATTTAACAAGGTATTGCTTTTTCCTCTGGTAGATTTGTTCACCTCAAATTTTCTCAATCTCAAACTCAGGTCCTTTCAAAGTCTCTATAATGAGTGGCTGTCAGTCAGTTTGCCTCTGACTAGACAGGGAATCCATCACTGCAGCATGTAGAAGCTTTACATTAATGACATTGTAAATGTCAAATGAGACATTCAGTCAGTAAGCATGAAATTCTATCTTTTCTAGCACAGTATATTAATTGTATTTTTCATTCAGCTTCTTGCACAGGTGATTAGTTCTTATGTTCTCTAAGTTCAACCAGACCTTATCTTCAGGTTAAAAGCTTGAAGCTAAGTTTATTCATCTATTCATATAGTTCTTTTGAGATTGCTGAGCATCTGTCATTTTTACTTGAGTTCACTTCAATATTTTGTGAGTCTTCTTCATATAATTATCTGCAAACTCAATGAGATTATATGACATTTCAACAGAGAGTATATCAGCTATATCAATGAAGAAGATATGAAAAAGATGTGTTAAAAAGAATAAACTTACATCTGTTGAGACAGCATCTCTATTATTGATGATCAGCTCTGCCAGAAGAAGTCATTCATACCAGTCATCCTGTTAAAAGCTAATATACTTGTGTAGATAGATTTTCAGAGTCTAATTCATTCACTCTGTAGCTCTGTCAGTCTCTGAGTGATAGACTGTGAAGAGTCATCTCTTAATATCTAATTTCTCACACACCTGAGTTCAAAATATGCTTGTGAAAGCTGACTCTCAATCTGACACTACTGTCTTAGAAATGCTATGTCAAGAGATGATGTTGTGAAGGAACACTCTAGCCACTGTCTTCACATCAGTTTTCTTAACTGCTTGTAATATAATTCTCTTGATCAATCTGTCTATTATAATCATGATGTTTATATATTTTTTAAAGCTTGATAAGTTCACAATAAAGTTTATGAAAAGCTTTTGTCATATGTATTCAGGAATGAGAAGAGGCTTAAGCAGTCCCTGACATCAATCTCTTCATGTGATGTTTGATCTGCAAAGATGACAGTTCCTGATCATTCTTTTCACATCAGCAGCATAGTCTGACCAGTAGAACTCATGTTTTAGAACTTCTGTCATTTGCTCTCACCCAGGATAATCAGTAAGAGATAAGTTATGAGCCTTATATACTAATCTGATTCAAAGAGATTTAAAGTCTGGTACTCACTTACAATCTCAAAAGAGAAGCTCTCTGGTCTCATTTAAAGAGCACTCAGAGACAGAGGCCTTAATGCTGAGTTCAGAAGAAAATCTAAATCTTCTCTTATGAAGAGTCTACTTCAGACACTGCAGAATTTTATCATTTTTGTGAGTCTCATTTTACTGAGCTTGAAAAGACATCTCAGGTTTCACACTAGTAGCAGTCACTATTGATTTCATTTCAGATGTCAGTATATTAAACTTAAGTAGTTGAGCTTGTCTCTGCTTGATTCTCTCATCATCAGTACTCTGTGACATGTTCTGCTCTCTTCATAATAGAGTATCTGGTTCAGTGTTCAACTTCCTTAGCTGGTAATCAATTCTGAAGTTGAATTGATAGAGAATATCCATTCAATGTAGCTGTCTTTCATTTAGTCTGCATGTAGTCATGAAGTATTCTAAATTCTTATGATCTATGAGAATCTTGAATTCCTTTACACATTATAGCTCAGCATTTTATTTCTTTAAATACTCAATTATTGCTAATAACTTCTTATCATAAATCTCATAGTTGCATTCTGCAGGTGAATACTTGTGAGAGAAGAAGGCACATGAGTGTAGAATGCTCTGCTCATCATATTATAGCAGCACTTCTCCTGAGACATAACCTGAGAAGTCTGTTTTCAATATAGTCTCACAGTCAGTGTCAAATTGAAGCAGGATTGAAGTAGAGATAAACATTAATTTTAAACACTTAAAAGCTTCTTCAGTCTTGCTCATTCACAAAAAAGGAACATTCTTGCATGTAAAAATTATCAGTGAGATCATAATCTTTGAGAAATCTCTGATAAATCATCTATAGAAATTAATAAAGCTTAAAAATTCTTATACACTCTTAAAAGTAGTAGATATCACTCATTTCAAAACAGCTTTAATCTTCTCTGGATTCATTTGTATACCCTTGTCTGCTTCAATGATGAATTTAAGATATTTTGTACTGTTCATCTTGAACTCACTTTTTCTGATGTCTGCCTGCAGGCCTGCTTTCTGTAGATGTATAAGTATCTTTTGTACATACTCATGATGCTCCTGTAAGCTTCTTAAGGAAAATATCAAGATGTCATCTAAATAAACTGAGCAGAAGTCATCTAAATATTCACATAATGCTCAGTTGATATATTTTTGAAATGTGCTCAAAGCATTGGCCAAATCAAAGAGTGTAACCAGCTACTCAAATAGTCTGTATCTGATTCTAAAGACTGTTATCCACTCATCACCTTTTGTGATTCAAATCTTGTGAAAAGCTGCAATAATATCCAGCTTAGTGAATCATTTAGCTCATTTAATTCACTGTAGAGTCTCACTGATTAATGATAAAAGATATCAATTCTTTCAAGTAATTTTGTTAAGAGTTCAATAATTCACATAGAATCTTAGTCCACCCCCAAACTTCTTTGCAAATAGTATGAGAGCAGTCATGGGAGAGTTACTTACTTTAATAAAACTCTTATCTATATAATCTGTAAGAGTCTTTTGCAAAGTCAGTAGTTTCTCTCAAGATATATTATATAATGAGCTCTAATAGGGTTGTTCTGTGCTACCATTAACTTTTTTGATCAGTTCAATCTCATGATCTCTATCTAGGCCATGAAGTGAGAGTAGAGTGTTGGCAGCTTCCTTATCAAATATGTTTAAAAACTCATGATAATGTTCAGGCAGCTTTTCTCTAAGGTCAATCTTTGGTTTCACTTCTAAAGTCTTTTGAATATCAGTTAAACTGACAGTGAAGATCTCAATGTTTCACTTCTCTTAAGTGCTCACAAGCCTAAAGAAGCTTATAGCAGAGATGAGAATCACATCAGCTTTTGCATTTGAACTAGACTTTATCTCTATGCCACTCTCTTCAAATCTCACAATTCTTTGATAAGAGATCATGGTCATCTTTTGCTGGGCCAGCCAGGGGTCACCTAGATACATATCATGACTATGTAATTCATTCACCACATAGAGAAAAGCCTGTTCAGTTACATGACCACATATATTAATTTGAATGTCAGTCACCATGCTCATGGAGAGTATTATAGAGTCTTCAAAGCCAGTCATTTTAACAGGAGGAATTTCAATACACAGGAGCTTATACTTGTTAACATAGAATTGAGAAATAAGATCATAGATATTACATTCACTGTCTATTATTGCTTTAGTTGAAAAGTGTAAAGGGTTAAGCTCTAAGAACTAGAGGCTAGTCCTCCTATATAACAAGGACGAATTGCTTAAGAAAGGGAAGAAAAGAATGAGATGAGAACTCAAGCTTAAGCAAGCTCACGTAGCATGATTATGTGCGCATATGTGAATGATGACTAGACTGAGTCAGCCAGTCAGAGCAAATCTAGAGGTTCAATTCCTTATAATACCCCCCTTCTCCCTCTTTGTTGCAGGTTTTTATGACTATTTAAAGCCCTCTTTACATCTAATTTTGCCTGCTGAGAGGCCTCCCAAGTGTTCAAGACCTTCACTTCTTGTAGTAGACTCACATCATTCCATGTAGGCTCAGCCTAACCTACTCATTTAACAAGGTATTGCTTTTTTCTTCAGTAGGTTTATTCACTCTGAATTTCCTCAATCTCAAACTCAGATCCTTCTGAGGTCTCTATAGCAGGTGACTGCCAGTCAGTTTGCCTCTGACTAGGCAGAGAATTCATTGCTGCAGCATGTAGGAGCTTTACATTAAAGATATTGTGAATGCTAAGTGAGACATTCAGTCAGTAAGTATGAAATTCTATCTTTTCTAGTACAGTATATTGATTGTATTTCATATCCAGCTTCTTGCACAGATGATTAGTTCTCATGTTCTCTAAGCTCAACCAGATTTTATCTTCAGATTGAAAGCTTGAAGCTGAGTCTCTTCATCTATTCATATATTTCTTTTGAGATTGCTGAGCATCTGTCATTTTTACTTGAGCTCACTTTAACACTTCATGAGTCTTCCTCATATAATCATCTGCAAACTCAATGAGATTATATGATGTTTCAACAGGGGGTGCATCAGCTATATCAATGAAGAAGACATGGAAAAGATATGTTAAAAAGAATAAGCTCACACTCATTAAGGCAGCATCTCTATTATTGATAGCCAGCTCTGCTTGAGAGAGTTATTCACATCAGTCATTCTGTTGAAAGCTAATATACTTGCATAGATAGATTTTCAGAGTCTGATTCATTTGCTCTGTAGCTCCATCAGTCTCTGAATAATAGGCTGTAGAGAGTCATCTCTTAATATCTAATTTCTCACACATCTGAGTTCAAAATATACTTGTGAAAGCTGACCCTTGATCTGACACTACCACCTTAGAAATGTCATATTGAAAAATGATGTTGCAAAGAAACACTCTAGTCACTGTCTCTGCATCAGTTTTTTTAACTGCTTTTAATATAACTCTCTTGGTCAGTCTGTCTGTTATAATCATGATGTTCATGTATTTTTTAGAGCTCAGTAAGTTCACAATAAAGTCTATGGAAAGCTTCTGCCATATACATTCAGAAATGAGATGAGGCTTAAGCAGTTTCTGATGTTGATCTCTTCATGTAATATTTGATCTGTAAAGATGATAGTTTCTGATCATTCTTCTCACATCAGTGGCATAGCCTGGCCAGTAGAACTCACATCTTAGAACTTCTGCCATTTGCTCTCACCTGAGATGGCTGGTAAAAGATGAGTCATGAGCCTCATACACTAACCTGGTTTGAAGAGGTTCAAAGTCTGACACTCACTTATGATCTTGAAAGAGAAGCTTCTCATTCTCATTTAAAGAGCACTCAGAGACAGAGATCTTAATGTCAAGTTCAGAAGAAAATCTGAATCTTTTCTCATGAAGAGTTTGCTCCAGACACTGCAGAATCTTGTCATTTTTGTGAGTCTCATTTCACTGAGCTTGAAGAGACATCTCAGGTTTCACACTGATAGCAGCTACTATTGATTCCATTTCAGATGTCAGTACATTAAACTTAAGTAGTTGAGCTTGTCTCTGCTTGATTCTCTTATCATCAGCACTCTGTGACATGTTCTGCTCTCTTTGTGATAGAATGTCTGATTCAGCATTCAACTTTCCTGACCAGTAATCAATTCTGAAGTTGAATTGATAGAGAATATTCATTCAATGTAGCTGTCTTTCATTTAGTCTGTGTGTAGTCATGAAGTATTCTAGATTCTTATGATCTATAAGAATCTTGAATTTCTTTACACTTTGTAGCTCAGCATCTCATTTCTTTAAACACTCAATTATTGCTAATAACTTTTTATCATGAATCTCATAGTTACATTCTACAAGTGAATGCTTATTAGAGAAGAAGACACATAAGTGTAGAATGCTCTGCTCATCATATTGTAGCAGCACTTCTTCTGAGACATAATCTGAGAAGTTCATTTCCAATATAGTCTCACAGTCAGAGTTAAATTGAAGCAGGATTGAAGCAGAGATAAACATTGATTTTAGATGCTTAAAAGCTTCCTCAGTCTTGCTCATCTACAAAAAGAAACATTCTTACATGTAAGAATTGTCAGTAGGGTTGTAATCTTTGAGAAATCCTTGATAAATCATCTATAGAAATTGATAAAGCCTAAAAATCTCTATACACCTTAAAGAGTAGTAGGTGTCACTCATTTCAAAACAGCTTTAACCTTCTCTGAATCTATTCATATACCCTTGCTCACTTCAATGATGAATTCAAGATATTTTATGCTGTTCATCTCAAACTCACTTTTTCTGATGTCTGCCTGCAGACCTGCTTTCTGTAGATACATAAACATCTTTTGTACATGCTCACAATGCTCCCATAAGCTTCTTGAGAAAAATATCAAGATGTCATCTAAATAGACTGAGCAGAAGTCATTCAAATATCTATATAATGCTCAGTTGATATATTTTTGAAATGTGCTCAGAGCATTGACCAAATCAAAGAGTGTAATTAGCCACTCAAATAGCTCATATCTGGTTCTAAAGACTGTCATTCACTCATCACCTTCTGTGATTTGAATCTTGTGAAAAGCTGCAATAATGTTCAGCTTAGTGAATCATTTAGCCTGTTCAATTCACTGTAGAGTCTCACTGATTAATGATAGAGGATATCAATCCTTTCAGGTGATTTTGTTAAGAGCTCAATAGTTCACACAGAATCTTAGCTCATCCTCAGACTTCTTTGCAAATAGTACAGGAGCAGCTGCAGAGGAGTTGCTCACTCTAATAAAACTCTTATTCAGATAATCTGTAAGAGTCTTTTGCAAAGCCAGTAGTTCCTCTCAAGATATATTATATAATGAGCCCCAATGGGGTTGTTCTGTGCTACTATCAGCCTTTTTAATCAGTTCAATCCCATGATCTCTACTTGGGTCATGAAGTGGGGGTAGAGTGTCAGTGGCTTCCTTATCAAATATATCCAAAAACTCATGATAATGTTCAGACAGCTTTTCTCTAGAGTCAATCTTTGATTTCACTTCTAGAGTTTTTTGAATGTTGGTCAAACTGACAGTGAAGATCTTGATGTTTTGCTTCTCTTGAGTGCTCACAAGCCTAGAGAAGCTTACAGCAGAGATGGGAATCACATCAGCTTTTGCATTTGAACTAGACTCTATCTCTATGCCACTCTCTTTAAATCTCACAATTCTTTGATAAGGGATCACAGTCACCTTTTGCTGGGCCAGCCAGGGGTCACCTAGATACATATCATAATCATGTAACTCATTCATCATATAAAGAAAGGCCTGTTCAGTTATATAACTGTTTATATCAATTTGAATGCCAGTCACTATGCTCATAGAGAGTCCCATGGAGTCTTCAAAGCCAGTCATTTTAACAGAGAGAATTTCAATGCACAGGAGCTTATGCTTGTTAACATAGAATTGAGAAATAAGACCATAGATATTATTACATCTACTGTCTATCATTGCTCTAGTTGAAAAGGCATTATCTATTAGAGCATTGACAGTGAAGGGTTTGAATATCATCTTAGATTTAAATCTTCTTCATTGCTTTCTCATAAGCTTCTTATTTCACTTCTTTCAGTTTCTTTTGATTGAAGCTACTCTTTTCTCAAATCCTCACTCATATTCACATTATTGTCATTCAGTACCAGCTCAGAGATCATCTTAGCTATTGTGGAGATGACAGAGTATCTGAGAGGTTTGAACAGATAGCTCTTAATCATATGATCTTCAGCTTCACATCTCAGGTACAGGCCTTGCTCTCTTCATTGATTAACCTCTGTCTGATTTATCAATTTGATGTGATGGGCACTTGGGGTTACAGCACCAGGAGAGAGATTCATCAGATCATCAGTGGAAGCTTGAAACTGGTTTCATTGATCAAGGACAGCATGATGAAGTAGAGAATGTGAATTAGATATTGTATGATCTGAAGAAGATCTGCTCTTATGATGTTTAGATCACTGTCTTAAAGTCTTAAGCTCAGAGAGTTGATAATCAACTAATCTAAGCTCCCTGCAGTAATTCTCATAGAGAGATGGTTCTCTTATACCCACCATGCCTTCTCTCAGCTCCATGCTTAGAGCAGATTTCAAATACCTCTTTTTAATGCAATCATCTCATCCATGACCACTAGCTTCCAGCAGTAGCTGATTAAATTCAAGCAGAAAGTCAAAAAGAGCTCTTCTACCCTGCTGTAGATTGTTAAGCTTTTGCATAGTCTTTTTCTATCATAAAAAATCACTAAAGAGCATGTGTGTCTGCTTCAGTAAGCTCTCTACTGTGAAGTTGATCTTGTTCTTATTATTCTCAATTCAGATATAAACTTGAGCTGCTGTCATTTCTTTCAGTCTTGAGTACACATATCAAGTACATTTCTCATTATTACCTAAAGCTTTCTCATCAATCTTAAGTTTTGATTGAAGCTTTAGCTCTCACTGAGAGTAGTGCTTCAGATTAGAACCATCATACTTCTTGCAGTCCAGTAGCTTGATCTTTGATCTTCTGACTGCAATGAGTGATTGTGAGTTTGATTGAGAGAAAGTTGATGTTGAGATGTTCAAAGCTTGTCATAGATTAGCTATTTCAGCTTGCTGAGCTGCTATTAAATTTCTGTTCTCATGCTGAACCTGTTCCTGCTGTTGAAGAAAGGCCATTCATTGTTGTTCAAAGCTGCTGAAGATGTCCCTGCTCATTGCTTCATATTGATTCATTTGTTGTACAAGTCTGTCACTTTATCTTATTCAACTAGACATTTTCAATGTTGCTCATTTGTTTGTTAGCACAATTGCTAACCCAGTCTATTCATATACCAGTACTATCACTGAACTTTGTGATGCAGGATTTAAAGCTCTCAATAGCCTATCATATGTCAGCACATTTGCTGAGCTTTGTGATACAGGATTAAGGCTCCCAGTGGCCTATCAATGAAAGGAGTGAAGCAATTCATAATGTAAAGGGTTAAGCTCTAAGAACTAGAGGCTAGTCCTCCTATATAACAAGGATGAATTGCTTGAAAAAGGGAGGAAAAGAATGAGATGAGAACTCAAGCTTAAGCAAGCTCGCGTAGCATGATCACGTGCGCATATGCAAATGATGACTAGGCTAAGTCAGCCAGCCAGAGTGAATCTAGGGGTTCAACCCCTTATAACTACTGGCTTTGTGAAAGACTCTTATAGATTATCTAGATAAGGGTTTTATTAGAGTGAGCAACTCCCCTGCGGCTGCCCCTGTACTATTTGTGAAGAAGTCTGGAGGTGAGCTAAGATTCTGTGTGGACTATCAAGCTTTTAACAAAATCATCTGAAAGGATTGATATTCTCTATCATTAATCAGTGAGACTCTACAGTGAATTGAACAGGCTAAATGATTCACTAAGCTGAACATTATTGCAGCATTTCACAAGATTTGAATCATGAAAGGTGATGAGTGGATGACAGCCTTTAGAACCAGATACAGGCTATTTGAGTGGCTGGTTACACCTTTTGATTTGACCAATGCTCCAAGCACATTTCAAAATTATATTAACTGGGCATTACATGGATATCCGGATAACTTCTGCTCAGTCTATTTAGATGACATTTTGATATTTTTCTCAAGAAGCTTACAGAAGCATCATGAGCATGTACAAAAGATGCTTATGTATCTATGAGAAGTAGGCATACAGGCAAATATCAGAAAGAGTGAGTTTGAGATGAATAGCACAAAATATCTTGAATTCATCATTGAAGTGAGCAAGGATATACAAATGGATTCAAAGAAGATTAATGCTGTTTTGAAATGAGCAACACCTACTACTCTTAAAGGTGTATGAGGATTTTTAGACTTTGTCAATTTCTATAGATGATTTATCAGAGATTTCTCAAAGATTGTGATCTCACTGATGATTCTTATATGCAAGAATGTTCCTTTTTTGTGGATGAGCAAGGCTGAAGAAGCTTTTAAGCATCTAAAATCAATGTTTATCTCCATTTTGATTCTGCTTCAATTCAACCCTGACCATGAGACTATATTGGAAATGAACTTCTCAGGTTACATTTCAGAAGAAGTGCTGCTACAATATGATGAGCAGAGCATTCTACACCCATGTGCCTTCTTCTCTCACAAGCATTCACCTGTGGAATGCAACTATGAGATTCATGATAAGGAGTTATTAGCAATAATTGAGTGTTTAAAGAAATGAGATACTGAGCTATAAAGTGTAAAGGAATTCAAAATTCTCACAGATCATAAGAATCTAGAATACTTCATGACTACACAGAGACTAAATGAAAAACAGCTACATTGAATGAATATTCTCTATTAATTCAACTTCAGAATTGATTACTGATCAGAGAAGTTGAATGCTGAATCAGATGCTCTATCATGAAGAGAGCAGGACATGTCACAGAGTGCTGATGATAAGAGAATCAAGCAGAGGCAAGCTCAACTACTTAAATTTAACATACTGATACCTGGAATGGAATCAATAGTGGCTGCTGTCAGTGTGAAACCTGAGATGTCTCTTTAAGCTCAGTGAAATGAGACTCACAAAAATGACAAGATTCTGCAGTGTCTGGAGTAAATTCTTTGTGAGAGAAGATTCAGATTTCCTTCTGAACTCAGCATTAAGACCTCTATCTCTGAGTGCTCTTTAAATGAGAATAGAGAGCTTCTCTTTTAAGATCATAAGTGAGTGCCAGACTTTGAACCTCTTTGAACCAGGTTAGTGCATGAGACTCATGACTCATCTCTTACTGATTGTTAGGGAGTGAATGCGAGCTGCATAAGAAGAAAGACTCTCTGTGTTGCTAACTGCTATATAACAAAATACTAAGCTTGATGGGATGAAAAGGGGTGTGTGTGTGTGTGTGTTTTTATTTAACGCCCGGTTAGTCCACGTGCCTTAAGGGCACGTGATCTAGTAGAGTCCGCGTCAAACTATAGGGCGGGTAGAGCTACGCCCGTAGGCGACTACCTATCTAGTAGCTATCTTACAAATGAGGCAAAAATGGGTTGCGTATTGCTGCACCGGCAGAGCCCATGGGTCGGTTGCCATAGAGCAGAGGTTTTGAGAGGTTTTAGGTTTGTGGGAGGGAGGTAGGGGAGGTGGATAGGAAGGAAGGCAAGGAAGGAAAGAAAGGAGAGGAAAGAGAGGAAGGAGGAGGAGGTGGTGAGGAAGATGGGGGCAAGACAGAGGAGAGAATGGTCTGTGGGATCTGATCTGGAGGTGCGCGACGGCGCATTGGACAGATATTCTGATAGAAGGCTGTTTCTCTTAGCCAGTTATTGAATTCTAGGGCCCCACGCGAGGTTGCCAGTGTCTCGCGGAGATTGTAGATAGGCCGGCGCCGCTTTGCTGCTTTTCTTGCAAGAGTGCAATAGTAGAAATGTTCTGGAGTTTTGCTATGTCCGCACCGGCAGTAGCACTCTGCATCTTCATGCTTAAGGTGGCTGTGGTAGGCTGCAAAGTCTCCATGACCTGATCGGGCGGCATAGAGCTTTCCTAATGTGAAGCGTGAAAGTTTTACCTCTGTTGAGGCTCTCTTTAGTGGGATCTCCAGCTCCATATAGCGTTTGGGCCGATTTTTGGCCCAGTAGTTCTCAAAGGCCCGTGTGGTTTGTTCCATAGTGTGTCGCTTTATATAAGCTAGAGTGCCTATGCTGTCAGGTTGAGGTACCATGCTTGCACTTGCTGCCTGCGCTGCGGCTGCTTTGGCTTCAAGATCTGCCTTTTCATTACCAGCCACGCCTGCGTGGCCTGGGACCCATCTAATGACCACCCTGCTCTGGGTGGCCAATGGGAGCCTATCCCTGCTCTGCCAGGCCTTTATGGCTTTCAGAAACTGCGCGAAGACCTGCTGGCTAGAGGTGTTTGGCACAGATCCAAGGGCTCGTGCTACCTCCAAATTGTCTAGGCAAATGTAGATGTTGCTGGCAAACTTCGCCTGAGGCAAGGTGGTGGCTTCCTTTAGGCCCTGCAGGGCTGCCATTGCCTCTGCGTCAAAGACCTCTGCTTTATCCATTGGCAGGTTTCCTGTGGAGATTAGACGGTGTTTGCTACCCCAGCATATAGCCCATCCTGCACCAGTCGCACGCTGAGGGTGCTCTATCTGTGAACCATCGGTAAAGACCACCAGATCCAGGGGATTGCGTTGTTGTAGCCAGCTCTTAAAGTCTTGTGCTGCCTGTTCCTTTGTGCGGCCTGCCTCATACCCAATCTGCAGATCTTCTTTCCTGGGAAATCTCATCCAAGGGGGCATGAGTAGAGGGTCATATGCTTCTATCCCACCAGCATGACTGGACGCTCTAGACAGACGTGTGGTATAGGGTTTGGTGGTAGCTACTTTATTAGAGCGTCTCACTAGCGGGTGCCTCTTGTCAAGCTTTTTGATTCTTACTGCAAATACAGCACGCCGGTTGTCTAGTGTCTCTTTCATTGGCATGATTTCTAGCTCACGGTGTAGAGCTGAAATGGGTGTGGTCTTGTAGACTGGCAGTGCCCCTCGCAAAGCATCTCTAAGGGCTAGATCTAGCTTTCTGACTAGGCAATCCATTTGATTGGAGATTTCCTTTCCCTTCTCCATTCGTGTGGCTCCAGGCCACCAGGCCTCTGCTCCATAGCAGAGCACAGAGAGCACACAGGCCTGAATGGATTGTCTAAGCA
Source organism: Paracoccidioides lutzii (assembly GCF_000150705.2). Taxonomy (NCBI): domain Eukaryota; kingdom Fungi; phylum Ascomycota; class Eurotiomycetes; order Onygenales; family Ajellomycetaceae; genus Paracoccidioides; species Paracoccidioides lutzii. The sequence continues at coordinate 79,085 of NW_015440947.1, read as the reverse complement.
GTTGTACTGGGGCGCCTCTTGCTGTGTTGCTTAGTGCTCGTATGCCATTAGACACCTGTCGTGCCTTAGCCGCCATGGTCTCCACGTGTTTCTTGAAGCTCAGTTTTCTATCTAGCCAGATTCCTAGATATCTTATGGAGCTTTTCACTGCCTTTGCTGTAATAGAGTGAGTGCCAGATGTTGTTTCAAGGTCAATTGAGGGGTTTGAAAGGGTTCTGCGCCGTGTGAAGTGTGCTATCTCAGTTTTGGCAAAATCAAATGTCAGCCCTTCTTTGCTGGCCCAATCATTTAGCAACTTGAAATCCTCCTGGAGAGTAACAACATTCCCTTCAAGAGTGGTTCCAGCACTAAGCAGTCCTAGATCATCTGCGTAGCCTAAGCGTGCACGTCTTCTTTGTATAGTTCCTAGAAAGAACAGAGGCTGAATAAACAGCATGAATAGAATAGGTGAGACTGGCGAGCCTTGTGGAAGCCCTGCTGGGATATCAAAGAGCTCTCCCAGGAGTCCATCCAATCTGATCCTGCCTGTGCGTCCTGTCATGAAGCTTTCCACCCATCTAATTAAATTTGGTGGCCAGCCTTGTTCTTGCAATCTCCGCAGCATCCTTCCTCTGAGTACAGCATCAAAAGCACCCTTGATGTCCAGAGTAAGAAGAGAGACTACTTTTCCATGGGCCCAGGCTTCCTCTATATCATGAACCATCGCTGCCACTAGGTCTGAGGCAGCCCGCCCAGGGAGGGCTCCAAAATGCTGGGGGTGGACAATCTTCTCTTGTATAGCTGTCCAGGCCAGCCTACGGGCTACCAGGCGTTCCAGTCCCTTCCCCAACGTTGAGAGAAGGGCTATAAGCCTGTAGGATCGCGGGAGTGTTGGATCTCTGTTGACCTTAGGCAGCACAACCAGTGTGGCATCTCGAAAGGAGGTTGGGTGCCAGCCAACCCTAAGGCAGGCTCTGAACAGCCTTTCCACTGATACCTTAATATGTGGCCATGCCTTTCGTAGCACCTCTGTTGGCACTCCATCAGTTCCTGGAGTGGTATTACCCGTGTTCAGCAGAGAACTTTGTATCTCATGTGCTGAGGCAACAGGAAAAGGTAATTTGACAGATGGTGGGTTGGACCAGCTGATTGGGATATCCTCTCTGCTTGCAGCCTTCTGTAAGAGCACCCGTTGCAGAAGGTCTCTTTTCTCTCTAGGGGTTGTTCGCGTTCGCCCAGTCTCTTCATCTACAAGAGGGGGGGAATGAAAGGAGCCAGTTGAATGGGCCCATTTGATCATCTTAAAGATATCTTTCCCCACTGAGGCCTCTGCTATCTTGCCTCGCCAGTATTCTCTCTTGGCTTTCCTGGTGGTCCTGGCTACATTGCTTTTTGCTTCTCGTAAAAAACTAGAGCCTAGGTGCTGTGCACGATGTAGTGTTGTCACTGCTTTCTGGCAGTCCTCATTCCACCATGGCTGACCTGTGCCTTGCCCGGTGCTCTTCTTGGTGGAACTTTCCAGGGAAGCTATTAGTGCATCTGTGATACCTTTAGCCAGGGCATCCAGCTGATCTGTATTGGGGTACTCTGGGAAATCACATAGTTTGTCTAGTTTTGGCTTATAGGCCTCCAGTGTCTGGTTAAAGACCTTCTCATTCATGGTGTCGAGACGGAAAAAATGGGTTGGCCTGTCAGGCCTTGCGCCCTGTGGAAGGCTGATTTTGGTGAGAAGAGTCTGGTGGTCAGAGGAAGTGTAAAGGGATCTGTCCACCTGTGTGTCCACTCCTTTGATAACTAATTCCGGGGTGGCCCAGGCCAGGTCTATCATGTTATGCCCACGTGTGGGAGTGTCTGGGTCCATGGTGAGAGTAAAGTTGAAATTCATGGTCCATTGCAGGAATGGTTCCGCCCACCTGCTTGGAGGCACTCCTGGTTGCCACACGGGGTGCTTGATATTGAGGTCGCCAGCAAGGAGCAACGGGAGTGCTGGGACAGACCAGGAGAGAAGACAGCCCACACCTTGTCCAGGATCCTCTGCGCCTGGGGGTGCATTGTATATGTTGACTGTCTGAAGCTGTAGACCCCAGGCCTGTATGTGCAGCATGTGGATGTCCCGGTTTTCTGCCCAGGGGCCTGGGACTGCATGAGCATGGATTTGTGGGTGTTTATGCACATAGGTGAGGACCCGTGGCTTCCTGTCCCACTTTTCAATTGGGGCAAAGCAGTTGAATGCTGGATGCTTTTTGGAGATGCGTTGGCTTAAGTTCCTGTGAATCCAGGGTTCCTGTATGAGAAGGATGTCAGTCTTTCTTTCAAACGCTAGATTGAGGGCCGTCTCGTGTGCTGGGCCCCCTTTTCCTACGTTGACTTGCATAATCTGCAGGAATTGCGGAGATCTAGAGTTCTTCTTCATTGAGTAGCTGAAAGGAGGGTGTTGTTGCGTGAGATGACGTGTTGGGTGTTGCATTAGATGTTGGGTTGGGCGCCATGCCTAATGCTGTGCCTGATGCTGTGCTCAATGCTGTGCTTGGTGCTGTGTTTGATGTCGGTGTGAGGTTAGATCTACGCTCAGTAGAATCATTCAACCTCAGGTCTGCTGATGGCCCTTGACCACCGCATTTGCTGTTACTTGCCTTGGCCAAGTATGCCTTACTCTGTGCATTGCGGATATCCCTCAGCTGGTTTCTTGAGTGCCTTTGAACAGTCCCATTCTTTATCCCTGGTCTGGTGGGGCAGGATGGATCATCCGCGGCATGTGGTCCAAGACAGTTAGTGCAGCAATTGGGGCATCCACATGCTTCATTCTCCTTATGACAGGATGGATTTCCTTTCACATGATTCTTAGAACTGCATTTTTTGCAGCGAGGGACGCGGAGGCAGTATCTCTCTTGATGAAATCCCCAGCATTTGCTGCATTGTTGTATTTTGACCTTAGGTGCCTTTCTGATCACTGGTCTTTGATATCCATATAGTTCCACTTTTGATGGCAGGTTTATTGCTGTCTCTTGCGAAAAGTGTAATATAAGAGTGGCTGTTGGGTTTCCAGGGTGTATTTTTGCCCAGCGACTCTGGACAGGCTTGATTCTGGTTTGGAGTGTGAATTCTTCTGTCATGGATTCTGCTGAGAGACGCAGAGTTCCACCACCATAGTCACTAATCTCCATGGGCAGCCCAGGAATCAGGCAGGTGATCCAATGTTCTTCCTTCTCTATCTGAGTATTGGTGAGGGTGGCTGCTAAAACATTCTTTTGGGCTAGCAGGGCCTTCATGTCTTGCAAGCTTCTAGGAATGATGGCAATGCCTGTGGGGATGGCTTGAACTGCTGTGATGGCTGCTGCCAAAGGCCCTGGGAGTTCAGCCTTCAGCTTTCTAAGAGTAGCAATTGGGCTTGCTTTGCGAGCTAGATGATCTGAAGGCAGGCGCGCGAGGATTCGTGGTGTTTTTCCTTCTCTGGGGTTATTCCTAAGCAGGGGTTTCTGCAGTATGGTTGCTGGTGTTTTTGTTACATTGGTGCTGTCTGCAGCTGTCTTTGCGTAGGTAGGAGCTCTTGCATCATTTGCACCAGTGGAGCCAGCAGGCTTGGTTGTGGTGGACTGCTTAGCTGTTTCTAGACTTCCATTGTACCAGTCCTTGACTAACGCCTTCACAGCGGCTCCAAGGGCCAGTGCCCTTGATAGGCCTTTTGCCTTCATGACATCTAGGTCTTCTTCAATCCGATCAAGCATATTTGCAGCTGCTAGTGCTTCTGCATGGGATTTCTGTGCCTCAGCCTCGTGGGCGGCTAGGAGATCGCTAGCCATCGGGCCACGTAGGTTGAGGTGAATTGGTGCGACATTTCTGCTCTTTGAGCTGCCTGCTGGTGTAGGGGAGCTTGGAGACTCCATGTCATTCAGTTCACATGTGCGGCGGGCGATTGGGGTGAGGAGATGGGGTCTCTTGGGTGGACGGCGTATGGGGGAGCAGATGCGCGTCAAGGCTCGGGACGCGTTCGGTGGTGTTGGGGGGCTGGGCGCGCTGGCGGCGCTGCGTCGGCACGCCATCAGGCTTGCTGCCTGAGGGGATGGGAGAGAGCTTATAGGGATGTGATCAGGATTGATTAAGATGTTTTTGTATAACGATCAGAGAGTTCGTTGCTGGCTGTTGAACCTTCTATTCAGAGGAGCTAGCTAGGTTATTGCTATATTACATACAAGCGATCACGTGTGGGCGGGGTGGTCGTTAGGGCAACGCCACCCAGGCGGGCGCCGCTACATAAACAATTCATGTGATCACATGACTGAATCATAACCAATCCGCTAGATTACATATGGGGCGTGATCACATGGTCACATGATGAAGATATATCTAGCCCTGATGCTGAGCTTAACATCACCCTCTGATCTAAAAACAGGCATGCTTTCATGCTGGTAGATCATCATTGTCTTCATCTTTCAGATAGCTGCCTGTCTCCCATGCTCTTACTCATTCATCTAAACATTTCAGTGGTCTGACTTTTATAGAATTGATATTATAGAAATTTTATATTGTATATAATGATTTCTTGAAATCATGAGCTGAGTACCATGAAAAATTTTTATCAAATCACTTTCAGTGTATCTGATACTACAGCTTATCTCAGATTATTTGACTAATCAGTATGTAATTTATTTCTCATTCATTCTCATTGTCTATTTCAATTAAATTTAGCAGCTTGATAGTATAATCATATAAATAGTTTATTAAAATTTTTTATAGCTTATTTAAGAAGAAGATTAAATGAATATTTATTACTGCAGAGAGATTTAGTTTGTAGACATTATTTATTTCTTTCAAAATTCTGAAAAGACTAGTATTCTGCTCTGCCAGTTTATGACTTGATTAATTCATTTTGTTTGATTTCAATATTAGATAAATGAAATCTTTTACTATAAAGTTAAACATTTGATAATATTGTTAGTCTGTTTTCTCATCTATTTCTGCATTATTTTTATATCCTTGTTTATCTGATTTCAGATATCTCTTATTTAGTAAATGAAGCTCATTGCTACTTCTTAATTTCTTTTTTTATTCATATTCAATTTCTTCACCAGTGATTATTAGTCAAATAATATTTGTAATTTATATTCATTTGCTATAAGAAAGAGAAATATCTCAGTGAAAACATTTAAAGTAGCTGCAAAAATATGATTTATAATGAGTAGTCACTCATCTCAGTTGTCTTGATAGTAACTGACATAAAAATGAAGACAGATGATAATATATTGATTTATTCCTTCTATTTATTCATCAATTTGTATATAATATGCAGTTAAAAGTTTTAATTTTATATTCAAAATTTATATAAATTCATTTTAAAAGCTTGATATGAACTGAGAGCCTTAGTCAGAGATAATTGAGTTAGATATTTTATTATATAAATTATAGAATTAAATGAATAGTCAAACTAGCTTTTAGATTATAACTTCTTATATAATTGAAATGAAGATTGTCTTCTTGCTTAGCTGACATACTATAATCAAAATGATATTATAATTTATTTTGCTTTTCAGTACATTTATGAAGTTCATTATAATATGTTATCATATCTGTTCTGGTATTGATAATAATTTCAGTAAATCAGAAGTCTTATTTTTTGAAATTTTACTGATTTAGTATACATGGTAGTTTTAAATATAGTGTAGAACATCTGTCTGCCAGGTGATTCATCAATAGCATGATTGCATTAGAGCTAGAGTCTTTTATTCTTTAGAGTATGCTGTTGAAGCTTGATTATAAAATTTCTACAATAGCTTAGCTATCAGATTTTTTTTTTTTTTTTAAATAAATATCACTAGTCTTTTATTGTATTATAGCATATTTTATTTTATTATATGGAGATTATTCTCATTATATACCTGCTATTACAGAGGCTTAATTGAGATAACTGTTTAATTTAAATATACTATGTGTTCAATAATATTCTCTTTCTATAAGAAGTTGATACTAGTAATATTCAGAGTAAAAGTGATTTGAAAGTTAAGAGTTTATAATTCAAGGAGAATCTATATATGACTTTTTTATTACCTTTTAATCTGCTCAGATCTACTTAGTATATTTACTAGTAGATTAATTTTATCTGACTAATATTTAATCTCAAAGTAGAAATAAAAAAGGAACTTTGTTCAGTGAGCTTGATATATATTCAGCTTCTTGATAGTCATAAAATATTTTAGTATGTAATGATTAGTGAGAATCTTAAATTGTTTCTTTTATTATAATCTCTCAAGCTCTATTTATCATTCTTATAAGACTCAAATCAATGTCAATATTTTCTTATTATGAATTTTATAGTTAAACTCTACATTATTTATTGACTTTGAATATAAAACTACTAAGTGTCAAAAATCATTTTCAAATCTTTGACTTAGTATTTTAATTACTACTCTATCAGAAACATCAATCTCAATATTAGTCTCTCACTTAAAGTTATAGTAATATAGTATTAGAGTCTTTACTAGCTGTTTCTTTAGTTTTTTAAAGACTTATTTGCATTTTAATATTTATATAAATGAGATAGTCTTCTTCATTAACTAATATAGTGATTTTATGATTTAGCTATAGTTTTTTATAAATTATTAATAGAAGTTATCAAATTTTAGAAATGATTGAACTTTTTTAACTGTGATGAAGATCTATTATCTTACAATAATAGTAGTCTTCTTTGAGTCTGTTTTTATTTATTCTATACTAATAATAAACTCTATATATTTTATTCTCTAGACTGTAAACTCACATTTTCAGATACTGACTTGCAAGTCAGATATCTTTAATAATCTGGTATTGAATTTATTTGCTGCTTGTACTCCTTTAGATTTTTGCTATAGATTTGAAGATTATTCATAAATACTATCATAAACTTGTTCAGATAGTTAAAAAAAATACTATTAATAAATCATTAAAAGTAAATAAAGGTGTTTGTAAGATTGAAAAGAATTACTCAATATTTATAGATCTCATAGTAAGTTCTAAAGATGATTAAATTCTCAGATTCAGAGTTTATTTAAATGCAATAAAATCTCTATTAAATGTTCAGTTTTGTAAAGTATTTTATTCTATTGAGTTAGTTCATCAGCTTATTTATTAGAGGTAAAAAATACTGATTTTGTTTGACTATAACATTTAGCTTATGAAAGTCAACATAGAATTATAGCTTCTTTCTACTACAAATAATCAGAATTGAGAAGATATAGAGAACTAAATTTGAGATGATGAAGCTTTTTACTAGATTAACTTTAAGATATATCTTTACTACTTATAGTTCCTTTAGATTTATCTTATATAGAGATGTATATTCAATGCTCTGAATGAGATTAATGTTAGGTTGAAGCTTTATTTTAAAATCAATATTTTTCTATAGTAGAAGTAATTTGTCTAATGCTCTCTTTGAGAAATAATTCTTCTGATCTTTTAATCATTCTGATAAATTATTAATCAGCTCTTCATCAGATTCATTCTTAGCTCTTTCTAAACCTTACTTATTCTCAAGCTATTTATCAATTTCATATATACTAATTATAAAGACTTAAATTTTTATTCTTTATATAATTATGAAAAAAAGTAGTCTTAATGAAGTTTATATTTATTATCTATGATGTTGTCTTCTCTCAGATTAGTCTCTATTTTATATTATATGTAATGATTAAACTAATTTCTTTCAATATGCAGAGCTGAATCTGATGCTTTTATTTAACCTCTCTTTATTTCACATCTATTTAATACTCAGACTTAAAGTTTAAATACTTTAATATTGATTGAAGTATTATTTTCAGCATCAACTTTATCATCTATTCAGAGATAGATTATTCACTCAGTCAAATCAGATATTGATTTTTAACATCAAGTTATATATTCTATGCTGTCAATCACTTTTATCTCAAAATGATAGAATGTTGATCTAAATATATCATCAGCAGAAAAATATTCTGAAATCTTTAATTATTCATTTATAAATTTAGAGTCAATGTATAATCTATCATCTCATCAAAAACATCATTATATTTCTTCATATAGTATTTAAATAACAGTTTTTAAAACTTTCTATTGAAAAATCTTATCAATTCTATGATATATTAAATATTAATAAAATTCATATCATTTATTTCAATATTAAAAAGAAAATTTATAGAAGTAGTAATTACTTTATAAACTAACTTAATTAATATATTAAAGTTTTTTCTTTCAATTAAATTTTTCATCTCAAATCTTTTACAGACTATTGAACTATTTAAAATAAAGTTTTCTCTTAGACTTACTTTTTTCTCAAATCTGCTGAATACTTAGTAATATTATTCTTTGTAAGCTCAGTAATTATTTGTAGAAACTTCTATTTTATAAAGCAGTTTCTTGTAATATGATCTTTCTTTTTACAGTAGTAGTACTGAATATATGAATGAGTGCTTAAGACTTTCTTTATGATAGAGAATTTTGTAGCGAAGATATTGAGAAGAGTTTAACTATTGAAAATCTATAAGATGTTTTGCTTGAAGATATTAAATTTATTTTTTTATAAGTTATTTAACTTCTAAGTAATATTGATTATTTGAAAAGTGTGAGCTACTTGAGTATAAATTATCTGAAACTCAGTATATATATTGATAATTGTATTGACTACTGCTATTATTTTCTAAAGATTAAAGAACAGTTTATTATTAAAATCTATATTATAATTTTTTTTGATAATTTTGATCTCATTTATCAGATGTAAAAATTTTGTAATAAGTTTATGATAATTGTCTTCATTGTGTATAATCAGCTTATGATAATCATTTTTAACATTTTGCAGCTTGTTAGCATTTTCATATATTGATTTAAAATGCTCAAATATCTCTTTTGCAGTCTGATATCATTTAAAATGATTCTCTTTTATACAAGGTACAATATGATATGCTGTGTCCTCATCAGTTTAGTTTTTAATATATATAATTCTTATATATTTAATAGAATAGTGATTGATATTCTTCTGAAGCTTATTCTTCATTTAAAAAAGTTAATATTTAAATTTCAGCTTCTTGTTATCAGTAAGATATTTTGAGTCATCAATCTTAACAGACTTTCTTATAGTCTCATAGAAGATAACACTCTGACTTGCTATCTAATTACTGACTGTCATTCAGATTATAGTATGATTAAGTTTATTATATTCAGTAATTAACTCATCAATCTGACTTTAATTGACAGCAGTCTAATTAATAGTGTTGTGCTGTTATATTTTCAGACATATGATTATATCTCTTAATATTTTTTCTTCATCAAAAATATCATCAAAAATCATCATCAATTTATTATAAATATGATTACTATCTAAATGAATTATTTTTTTAAATTTCTCAATTGAGATATATAATTAATCAATCAATTTTGTTAGAAGATATTATCAGTTCTTTTAATCTCTTTCAAGAGATTGAGAGTCTGCAGTAATTATCTGATGTCAGATTGAACTGTCATCTTCAACAGTTGATATATTATTAGATTCTCAATTAGTAAATTCTAATTCAATGAAAATACTTAAATTTTCACTAAAATCTGAGTAAAACGATAGAAGAAAATCTTAATATTATGTTAAAGAGTGAATGTGAGCTGTTTAAGAAAGAATCTCTCTGCATTGCTAACTGCTATATAATAAAATACTAAGATTGATGAGAAAAAGGAGATGTCAGAATCTGCTCAGATTATAAACAGCTCATGTGATCATGTGACTGAATCATAACTAAACCACTAGATTACATATGAATCATGATCATATGGTCACATGATGAAGATAAATCTAGCTCTGGTGCTGAGTTTAACACTATGTGATGACATTGTTACAGAAATTGATATTGTCTGAAAGAGTAATAGCAACTGCCTAGCAACAGTGTTAGCAACATATATAAGAAAATTCTTCCTCAAATCACTTTCATCTCTCATAAAACATTCTAATATTCATTGAAATAGCTGATCTAGTTGACAATTAAACATTTGTTTATTTGCATCTTTATTGAAATCATAATACTCTGTGAACTTGATCACTAAATCATATGATATACACATAATATCAAACTATTATAAACCTGTCATATCTTGTATAGTAAATTTAAAAAGATAAATCACATTTTACTCTTTAATAGAATTTACTATATAAGAGTTTTTTATTCAGATAAAAATCATTACTTGTTTCTTTAAACTAGCAGTTATTTTGTTTTTATAACACTGTGTGAAAAGATAAAAGAATCAAGAAAACAAGTTTACAACACTTCATATGTTTAAGTCATGTGAATTTAAGACTTTGAGCATGTCAATTGAAGTCATTTATTTTGATGCATAATAAGTTTGCAAGATTACATTGCTAAAGAGATTCATTGGCTGTACCAATTCTGACTAATATCACGTAATGTGGTTGTCAAGTTGGAAAACCTGATAGTTAACGAGTTAAAAGGAAACTAAACTAGTTACTAATAGCTTAGATCTCGGCTGTTGAACAACAACTAAGTTCAGTAACTAACCAGTTACTAACTAACTTTTTAGTAAACTAGTTAGTTACAACTTTACGCTGACCAATACACTGTCCCGTGTTTGGCCAGCTGCACGCCAAGCCCTCTCCTCCGAAATCGGACTCCTCCCCATACGAGCTTTCGGCTGTTGAGAAAATAACTCTATATTCCGTCATCACATTCCTGGATTTTAGCCGGACATCTTCCAATCTGTGTGCGCGCGGTGTCAAGCTCCAGGAACTGATTTATTCGGGGTCTATCCGATTGCTGTATGCCAGTTGATTGACAAGGAGGCCATCCAGCTTTGATCAATCCCATTTCCGCGGACCCCTAAAGACCCCTACAGACCGCTGGTCAGGATGCTCCGGCTACAAACTCGGCGTCAAATACCCGCCAGCTTCAGGAGGCTGGTCTTCCCGTTGTCCTCGTATGCTCACATCTGCTCCATGCATTCCATCTGCTTAAACTGCTGTTACTAATATCAAGCACGTCTAAAGTCGGTCTTTCTCTGCAACGCCCCCGCCATGTTCCTCCCTACCAAAGGAGGAGAAGAAGCTCAATAGCGTCTCACAGCATGTCACCCAACCCATTTCTCAGGGCGCTTCACAAGCTATGCTTTACGCTACCGGTTTAACCCTAGAGGATATGTCGAAAGCCCAGGTCGGCATATCGAGCGTTTGGTACAATGGAAACCCCTGCAACATGCACCTCCTCGATTTAAGCAATCGGGTGCGCGAAGGCGTGCAGAAGGCAGGACTTATTGGTTTCCAATTCAACACCATAGGCGTTAGTGATGCTATCAGCATGGGAACCAAGGGTATGCGGTACAGCTTGCAGAGTCGGGATCTTATCGCAGACTCGATCGAGACGGTCATGGGCGGACAATGGTATGACGCCAACATCAGCATCCCCGGTTGCGACAAGAACATGCCGGGAGTCGTCATGGCTATGGGGAGGGTAAATCGTCCAAGTTTGATGGTTTATGGTGGAACCATCAAGCCCGGTTGTGCTGTGACGCAAAATAATGCCGACATTGACATTGTCTCTGCCTTCCAAGCATATGGGCAGTTTCTCACCGGCGAAATCACCGAGGCTCAGCGATATGATATCATCCGACATGCTTGTCCCGGCGGTGGTGCTTGTGGCGGCATGTACACTGCCAACACCATGGCATCGGCAATCGAGGCTATGGGCATGACTCTCCCTGGATCCTCATCGAACCCAGCAGAATCCAAGGCCAAGGATATAGAATGTCTGGCTGCAGGTGAAGCCATCAAGAACCTTCTCAAAAAGGATATCCGCCCGTCTGACATACTAACGCGCCAAGCGTTCGAGAACGCCATGGTGGTTGTCAACATCACCGGTGGCTCCACCAACGCAGTGCTTCATCTTATCGCCATTGCTGACTCCGTTGGCATTAAACTCACAATCGATGACTTCCAGTCCGTCAGCGACCGCATCCCTTTCCTCGCTGATCTCAAACCTTCTGGCAAGTATGTAATGGCTGACCTCTATGCAATTGGCGGCACCCCTTCATTACTCAAATTCCTCCTAAGAGAGGGTCTCATTGATGGTTCCGGTATGACCGTCACGGGACAAACTCTTGCCAAGAATATCGAAAAGGCCCCCGACTTTCCGGCAGATCAGAAAATCATACGACCTCTCAACAACCCCATCAAGAAAACTGGACATATTCAGATCCTTCGTGGAAACCTTGCTCCTGAAGGTAGTGTCGGTAAAATTACTGGAAAGGAGGGTACGAAATTCGTTGGTAAGGCGAAGGTCTACGATCATGAAGATGACTTTGTCGCCTCATTGGAGCGGAATGAGATTCCGATGGATAAGAAAACAGTCGTGGTTATTCGATATGCCGGACCGAAGGGTGGGCCCGGAATGCCTGGTATTTCAATACCCAATCTTACTTGCCTCTTCAATGTATATTGGAATTCATAGCTAATTTTTTATTTCCTTCATCCCATAGAAATGCTCAAACCTTCTTCTGCCCTCATGGGTGCGGGTCTTGGTTCATCCGTCGCGCTAATCACGGATGGCCGCTTTAGCGGCGGCTCTCACGGTTTCTTGATTGGCCATGTTGTTCCTGAAGCCGCCGTTGGTGGACCCATCGCCCTCGTCGAGGACGGTGATATCATCACCATCGACGCTGAAAACCGTTTGCTCGACCTCGATGTATCAGAAGAGATCCTTACACAGCGGAGGATGAAATGGCTCGAGCGGGAGAACCAAGGACTGAATCCACCTACCGGGCTGGCAATGAGGGGCACGCTAGGTAAATATGCTAGGTACATTGTTCTCTATCCTGCGATTTTTTCAATCTCTCCGTCTTTACTCTGTATGCATTTTTCCCGTTTAAGAAGGTTTTGGCTAATTTTCGTGCTTGCCTGTAGAACTGTCAAAGATGCAAGTCACGGATGTATTACGGACGCATTGTAGGGAGTTTCTTTTTGTGTTTGGCCTCTCCATGGATATACCTTTACTCAACCTCCAACGTTTGCTTGTTATCTATCATTTCGAGGCTACTTGGTATTCTACCCCATGATGGCTACAAAAAGAGGTAAAATTTTGAGATATATTATTGTATTATATATATATATTTGATTGGCTTATTTTTTGTTTAAATTTTTTTTTATTTTTTTTCTTTTCTTTTCTTTTCTTTTCTTTTCTTGTTACAAAAGAAAATATAGATGGGGTTTCTAGAAGTCATAAAATGTAAATATGCTGGAAAATGATGGTTTCTGTTTTCGGCTTATAACATCACCTTTATATTACCCCAGGCCGAACAAGATCCCCGGAGGAGCAATGTTCTCCCTCAGTAATCAGAAGCTACAGCTGACAAAATCACCAAACCAATTACCGCGTCCGTATGCCTTATCAGGTCCAGTCGTTGCGAGGAAACCTCAGACCTTTTGCATGAATCTTTCAAGAGACTATAAATGTTCAAATACAAATAAACTGAGCTCAATGAGTATGATAAGTTCTAGAATGGTGTTGAACAGAATGAATGAAAAGGAGAGAAATTTGAAATTCTTTCTTCAATCTTTCGTTGACAATATTAATTTCCTCCTAAATATGTAGTTAGGCATTTCTCGTTTGTGTCCATGTGTTTGAGCCCATTTGTGATGGGGAAAATGCGCTGACGGATCAACTTACGTCGAATGCAAAAGAATATTTACATGCATAAAGAGAGCAAAACGAAAAAGAAAGGAAATAAATAACGAAGGAATAAGAAGGAAATAAAGGAAGGGTTAATTGATAGGTTAAGAGACAAATGACGTGGAATGTAACATAGAAATTTTAAAAACTGGGCTGAATGTACGTCTATCTATACCTTCTCCAATAACTCCGGTATCACTCCTAGCCATTTCTCATTGCAGCGAAAACCGCGCTGTCACTGCATTCGTTGCCAAAATCTCAATCCGACGCTCATACAACTCCATCGCATGCATCATAGGATCCCCAAACACTACATTCTGCAAATCATCGTCTTTCATAAGAAAGGCCTCCGCATGATCCCTGCCATGTGTTCGATGTTCCAGTTGTACTCTGTGGGGACCTCTGAGGAGAATCAGATTACCCGCTACATAGAGCGATGCTGGCGGCGTCTTCCATACCACTGTTGGTAGCAGGTCGTGGTCTTTCCGCTTAGCATTATTATTGACACGTTTCTTGCCAACTCCAAATAGATGAAACTTTTGTTGTAAATTTGTCGAAGTCGACTGTCGGGTTATGTTGCCTCCCGCGGAGGAAGAGAGTGAGGGGAGAGGAGGTGCGGGAGAGACAAAAAGGTCCACGAGAGAGCAGACGTATGCTTTATCCGCGCGGGGAACGGGGTCACCTTCGTTGACGAATGAGAAGAACAGCCACTTCTGGAACCGCTCACGCCCGGACCCGGTGGGTTTCTGCAACGGCCGCAATGACACTGGGGGCGCACCGAATGTGATGCAGTGCACGCGCTTGAAGTAGTCTCGCATACCTACCAGGTCCGATTTTACCGTCTCGGACAGCATGTGCATGTATAATAGACTGGCGATAGCTCCCCCCGCCGAGTGGCCCGTGATCACAAGTGAGCATGAGATGCGTGAAGGGTTCTCATCTAGAATCTGCTGCAGTCGCGCGGCTACAGGTTTGACCATGCGCCGCGCGACGGAGAGGAAGCCGGCATGGCACAGATTGCTATAATCATCAAGGAAGTTGTCTGGAGCAATGGGGTCGGAGTTTACATTTGTGGCCCAGTCACGAAAGGTGTGTGTGCCGCGAACGGCGAACACAATAACGTTCATGTTGTCGACCAGTTCACATTTTATGGCCATTGCTTTCGGACCGAGGTGCCAGTCAGCCTCGACTCGGGTTTCGCGCTCGGCCCCGGTGGGTTTGCTGTAGGCTCGTTGCGAGAAGCGGGCTGCTAGACAGAGGAGTGGGTATGTAGGAATATACCTACGACACAAAAGGAGAAGGGTCAATTCAGTAAATGCATTGCTGAAGAGGAGCCACGGGTAAAGACTTACAATCGTAGAGGCGTGAGACAATCCGGTAATCGGGAGTTTGCGTAGTGATACACCTTTGAGAAGTAGTTGATACTCGACGGGGGACTCGTGCGGCGTTTTCGCGCACGGAACGGCCGGGCACCACCAGAACTGAGGGAGGATTCTCCGCCACGGAGTGACGGTTGGGTTTGGCTATATTGAACACCTGTATAGGAATCGGTTAATGGAAGGGAATATGGACAATATACTAAATTCGTTTCGAGCTTACGCAAATCTCTTTCCATGCCGCTAAACTCCTGCCCATCAATGGAGGTAATAACATCGTTAAGCTTGCCAGAGAGGATGTCGGAAAGATCGACAGATCCACTAGAACTGTGGTCTAGATCGGTGTCGCTGTTGAGGCTAGCATGGGTGGAGGCTCCGGAGGTACGCTGGCCTCTGTCTTGCACGAGATGGTGACGATGCCATTTGGGGAAATATCCGTGCTGCTGAACGGGTTGTCCTGGCGATACCCAGGCGGAAGTAGTAGATCGAGTGTGTGAAGAGGCGGGGGAGAGAGATGGCGACAAGGGCGGAGAGTTGGGGGGGGTTAGAGGAAGGTGTGGTGTGGACAGAACAGATAATCTTGAGATGTCATAATCCGAAGGGCTATATGGGATAAAGGTGTGGCTTCTTCGGCCCTTTTTGTCGCAGTCATTGTACCTGCTGTTCCGGTTGCTGCTAATCGTAGTGTGGTTGGTAACTCGATAGGCGGGGTGATCTTCCAGCGGGGGCGGTTCAGGGTTGGGAAGATAATAGTTCTGGGTATGTTGAACAACGGCAGCGCCGGGGTGCGGAGGCGCAGGGCAAGGGAAATATTGTGAATAATCTGGATTGACGAGGTCCGTGGGTACAGAGGGAGAACTCAGAACGGGCGTGGAGATTCTTTGATCGTAATATGACGTCAGGAAAGGGAACGGTGTGCTGATGGTGGGCGTGTTTGAGCGTCGAAGACGATGGGAGACATCCGGGCGTGGTTTAACGAGAAACGTCATTCTGCTGCCCTTTTTTAATTTTTATTTTAATTTTTATTTTTATTTTTATTTTTTTTTGTTTTGGTTATTTGTCGCAGAAGATAATCGAACCCGAATACTGAGGAGAAGAAGAATAATAACGGTTCTCTGAAAGGACGGGAAGGGGTCTTCCTCTATGAGGCGCAAGGCTGAGGGGACAGTTGGAGATCAATATGACCGGAACACACAGGACAGGCAGAAATAACGGCTTGTTTGCAGTGCCGGCTGCATGATGAGTGATGGCAGAGAAGAAGAATTGTTAACCAACAAGAGCGATCAGTCAGAGATGGTCGGAGATGGTGCACGATTTCCCTTGTCCTTTCTCAGATGGGATGCAGGCGAGATATTGCTGCTAACATGAACATTCTTCACGATGTCACTTCTAGGCATCCGGGGTCCACAATGGATTTCAGATTTTGACAGACAAGGATGAGGCATCCAAAATATAAGAGATGTCTGGGGCAATAGGCAGCAGTTCAGTATTTAAATCAAGGTTAGATGTTAGACCTATGTTGTTGTTAGGTGTTAGTCGAGGTGGGTGTGGAATTCTAATTCACCTCCGGGGCCTCCAGTTTCTATAGGGTAGAATATTTAAGTGAAATTAGCGATGAGTTGATAATGAATGTTTGGGATCCTCTGTCTATTATGGGATTTTTTCAACCCGCCGAGATTTGTCAATTCCCGTTTCGTCTGGAGGCTGTTCTCTCCGAGACTCCGTAGTTTTAGCCTTTGGTTAAATGTTTAACTGGGAGGAGGCCGCCCAATGCTGGGACCATTGGCCAGGATTCAACCGATGGCGCGCATCAAGCTTCGCCAGACATGTTGGCCAAACAGCAGCCTTTGCTGTTAACATAGCGGGCTGATTGGCGAATATTGAACGAAATAAATACTACCAGGCTTCCGTTCGCGAACTTATTAGTTGTTGCGAAGTTGTGGAGTTCACTAGATATTTTGTTAGCGGGGCGAAAATAAATTGTAACGAGTAGTTAAGCAGTTGGGGGTTTTTATTCACGGATTTTTATGGCGTTTCTTATTATTCTTAAACGGTCACTTGAGTATTTGAAACGAGATGCTGTTGTTGGTCCTCATTCATGTCGAAGTTGTCCATAGTTCGGTTGGTTTGTTGTTTAAGTTGAGCTTATCGATGATTTTTTATTGCAATATATAATTTACATGTCCCACGGTCGACAATAGTTATCGAATTACAGGGTCTGCGGCGACCCATCAACCACGGCAAACAAGAGCACAGCCAATAATTTCGAATGCACTTTCATCTCCAACGCATTCCTGAGGATCCTTGATTCGATGTTTCACTTTCTCCCCTGGAGTTCTACGGCCGGTTTCAGGACCATGGACCATAGAACATGGGAACATGGGAACATGCAATGGAATCCGGATGGGGGGCCTCAACCAACTAGATGGCGATCATTACGGATCTGCGAAACGAGAGGCATCGATCATCCGTCGTTGATAGTCAACTAGTTACAGAGTTACCAACTTGACCCCCGCAGCCAAGGATAGCTTGCTGCGTAGTTAACCATTGCAAGGGCGAGATCTAGTTACATATAACTAGCTCCACAGACCAACTTTGGCAATGTACCAAAAAACCGAACCCCTTCAGGGCGTAGGCTAGCCCTAGGTTGTCCTTGGAGAATCCACAGGAATCAAACGGGGGAGCAAATCCAGGTGGCTGTTAACTTCATGCATGAGAAGGGCATAATGAAAAAGGAGCGGACAATCCGTGTGGGGGTGTGTTTGTCTGCATCGAGGAATTTGTGCGGTAACTATAACTGTATACGCAGACTGCATAGTGTACTACAGGTTGTGCCTCTATAGCTCGTCAATGGCGGTAACAAGCAGGCAAGACGGGGAATCTCATATCACGTGATATATACTCAAATCAGGATTAGGCAGGCAGCCCCTCTTCCCGATGTACCGTATAAATCGCGGCAACTAACTCCCCATTAGTGATGGTAAAATGACCCCCATTTGAGGTATGCTCTTGATCGCCGGGGCCGAAAAAGCGGGTATCTTGTAGTCTCCCGCTTTTCACATCTGCCCCACATGGTTAGTGCTTTGTGGACCTTTACTTTTTGTGATTTGGGTGGCTGTCTGGTTCTTTTTGTCCTGGTTTTCTTGTGAAGGGCCTTTTGTTTCCATAGTTACAGCACAGGTGTTTTTTGATTACCTTTCGGGAGAGTCGACAATTTTTTATGAATCAACAAGGAATACATTTAGATACTTTTGCACGTATTCAAAACAATTGGAGACTTACCTCTCTTACAATTTGATTGAATTAAACTATATGTGGGTCCGTACCAGATAGATCGCCAGATCGCCGGATTCGCCAAATTCGTTTGTATTTCAGCCAGGTTCCTGAGAAAAACACTTACAGGAGGTTTGTGTGAATAAAATTCTCTTAAGCTCGGCTTGAGATATTTCTAGACACATGAAGTTCCTCGATTCGAGTGAGAGTTCTCAAGTCCCCAAGTTTCACAAACTATCTGAGATCGGCTAATTTGCGCAAGAGAGTAGGTGCATAAGCTTGTAGTTCTACTGTGTTTTCTACTCGATCAATGTTGGCAAGTAGGGTTGCTAACATGGGCACCTTTTGCATTTAGGCAGAGAGGGGAGGGGATAGCAGACTCTCTTGGCGACATTACACAGCAGCAGAAGCTCACAGGATGTGAAAGAGGCCCAGCCTTGTCGTACCACTCTGCATGAATATGTGACATGTCACCAAACCGACAAGTCTATCCTCCTGGTGCGGGTTAGTGATAAATACAGCATGTATTCTCTCAACTGTCATGGAAATCACTGAGACTTCTCTTGCTTCATTCCTGGCGCAGTGCCCTTCCTTTGAACAGAGCAACCCTGGTCCCGATCTGGAGACATGAATTCAGAACCCTGCCTCAGTGTACGCGCCAGCTCGAAACATGGCACGACATGTTCAACACAGTGAGGATAGCTACGAGTGTGCAGTTTGCGTAAAGGACTTCGGGACGCGAGGTGGCCTCATAAATCATTACAGAATGAGCAAGCGTCATACGTGGTGTGAAAGATGTCAGCGGGTGTTTTGATCTGAAGAACAGAAGAAAGCTCATCTACAGGATTCTAATTCCCATCACATTTTGTTCAAAGTGTGCAGAGTTCACCCGGACTTTCTCACTTCAGATGAGTTACAACGACATCTCCAAACACAACACAACATGTGCTCCATGTGCGGTGGTTTTCTCGACAATGAAAATAACTTAAGGGATGGTCCGTGTGACATCTCACCTCAAAATCATCGATGGAAGTGACTTACTGATGAGCTTAAAACAGCACAAACGGAGCCATGAGCCTAGGAACCTGGAGTGTTTCGGATGCGACTATACATTTGCCTCATTTTCAGAAATGTTGCTTCACTTGGAGTCGGGCACTTGCGCCTCCGGCGTGGATATCGATTATGTTGACGAGCTCGCTTTCAAATGCTGCCAAAGCCCCAAAAACCCAGAAAACGTGAACGATGAATTTCCATTCTTCTGTCTTATCTGTGGTTCTGAATTTGGTTCCCTTTCGGGGTTGTTTCAGCATTCTGAAACGACATTGAATTGTCGAAGCAATACAGCTAGCTGATCGCCAGGGCTAAAAATGTAGTCAAGGTGCTCTTTGTCGTAAGTCCCAACGCTAATGTAGAAGGACAGGAAATCTTGTGCAATCATAAAAGTATGGTAAGCTCCGGGGTTCCTCGGCTACACAGAGGTATAGCCGTTAAAACTTCCCTTGAGGGAAACGGGAGGGAGAGAAAATTCACCAATTGATCATTTTTGTGTCATTTCCAGATATATGCAACATGCTCCATTGACTGCTGCCCCACGACAGTAACGCCTTGGCCAGTTTCACGATGGGCACGCTTGGCTTCGAATATCACCATTTCAGGAAGATTTTTGTCCGGAGGCAGGCTGAAGGGGATGCTCCCGTCTATACGTGCTCGGAACTGTACATGATTTGAAGCGATCGGACCATTCGGAAGTGGGCCAAATTGATAGGTTGTCTCAAAGGCATTAGCCACGCAAACAGTCCGGTAAGCAAAGGGCTGTAAGAGGCATGCTAAACCCCCTAGAAGAGTGGCCATAAAATCGACCATTAGAGTCTCAGTAGGAGTCCGTGGGTCCGGGATGTCATCTGGAATTTCGTCTAAGATTTCCTCTGGAAGTTCAATGTTAGACGGAGTAGAAGGCTCGCTTGGAGCCAAATGGTCATCCATGGCATCAAAATCCCCTAGGCGCAAGCGCTTAGGGTACCTGGGGGCCGGAGAATCAGGCATTTGGCCCGATGAACTTTGAGAAGCGTTGTAATGTCCCTTTTTTCTTGGCGCGTAAGTTATAGAAAGAGGCTCTTCTCTTGGAGCAGTATGCAGTCCTTTGTCCAGAATTTGCCTTTTTTAAACTAACAAGCATTGAGAATGGGCCTAGTCCATCTGCAAGCGTGCATAACCATTCACAAGGTGTCTTTGTCTGGGAACAGATGACATCAAACAGAGTGTCTAACTTGTCAAGTCCGAGAAGTTTCCTATTGATAAGCATTGTAGCCTGGGCAACATGTTCTTCACTTAAGTACGACCCCGTCCTGAGAATATATGGTAATCCAACAGCCATCACTTCTGGCCAAATGCATCAGGCAGTGAGGAAGGCTGCTTTAGGCACTGTTGACGCAGAGAAATAACCTTATCCCGGAGAAATAAGTTAGGGAATTGCTGCTAACTTCTGTTGAAGTACTTGAGGGGCCTACCATAGGAGCACAAGTCTGGAGTTTGGCATTGACCAACCTATACGTTGTGACCATTTCAAGTAACTCCTGCTCAGTGGATGGGATCTTATCTAGGCCATCAACTACCTTCCGCCTCCGTCTGGGAAGCTCCGCCATTTCGAAGAATAGACGCGCGAGTGGGTCGGTTAGGAACAAGGTGCTGTAGGACTAGGTTGAAGGGTAAACATTAGTATGGAGTTTGAAAGACCCACAGTTGCGAAGACTAGCGACCTTTTTCAATCCTGTTTATGCTTCAGAAGAAAACATACTTACTGATATAGAATCCAATGCTGGAATGTGCACAGCCAAAAAAGATGGTGAAAAGTCGCAAGACAGTAAAAAGTGATAGAGCGGATAGTATTCGAGGCAGGCTACAGCAGTCTAACGACAATAGGTTGGGGTCACGTGCATAAGTGGTCTTTGGATTGACGTCAAAACATCAAAGTGTCGACTAACCGTGCCACCCGCACTCACCTAATGGTGAGTGCGCCCCACTGTAAAGAAAATATCACCATAATAAAAATCTCTTTCTTGTATTCATCACCCAATCTTCAAGAATTAATAACCACCACCACCATGCCTAATAATATATTCGGAAGATCAGATTCAGATGGCATTAGACATTATAAAATCAAAATCAAATTTAAAAATTATAAATGTGGTGTGAGAATTCAAAATTCTATATGAAACTCTATATGAATATATTAATAGAAGAGATCAAAAAATATAGGAGTTTCAATCAATTGAATGTTGAGTGACAGTCAAGAGAAAAGTGATCAAGAAGTGAATTCATCAATTGAATAAAATTTTTTGCTCTTCTACAGTTGAATATATTAAAGCTGCTGTGAATTGAAAATTAAGTTGTTATTATATTAATTTTAATATTTTTTCATTTACTGTGAGCAAGATATAGATGTATCAATTCATTAAATATCTGTCAAATTATAAGAGAATCAAGTAGAAATCTATGATTTCAAAATAAATATCAAATAAGAATATAAACTTTGTTATCAACTGATTTAATTTCTATGAATCTGTTTTAAATTAGTATAATTGTTATATTAGTAACATTATATTTGAATTCTCATCTCATACAAATTATCTACTGCAATTTTTTGATAATTAATTTTTTAACAATATAAGTATTATCATACAAAAGCAGTTAATAAAACTACTTGATATAAATATAAATAATATAGTGAGTATAATGACATAGAACAAGTTTCATTCAGCTTTATTGATAGTATAAGGTTATAGACTGAGGCAATCAGTAATCACAACTGTCTAGACATGAGCAGAGCAATCAACCGTACAATTACCCCACATACAAAAGAATCGTCTAGTAATGATATTAAGAAAAGAGATAATAATACTAAGAAAAAAAACTATATAAATATAGTCTTCTCTAAACTCATCTTTTAGAAATTATTTTTATATTTTATTTAGATAGTTTAGTTAGCTGATAATTAAATATCTGTTTCATCTGTGTCTAGATTAAAATCTTGATATAATATTAAAATTGATAACTTTCTTACTCTTTTTAAAGCAAGTTTTTTATATAAAAAATCTCCAAGAATCTTTATTTACTTGTGTTTTAAATCTCTAAGAATACTGCCAAGATATCAGCAGCAGTTAAAGAATCTGATAGTTTATAAATATCAGACTGAGATATGATAATTTCGATAAAAAGAAATATAATATCAAGAAAGCTTTTATCAAAGAAAATATTTTTGAAAACAATTAAAGAGAATCTGAAGTGAATATATCAAAAGATTGCTGATCTCATGAATAATACAAGAGGAATTATAGATTAGATTAAAACAGAATAAAATAAGTAGAGAAAGCAAGTGAATAAACTTAATCAGCAAGTAAACAACTTGATAGAGAAATAAAATATCTTATAGCAGACAGTGTATTTTTTAACTTCATAAATCAGACTAATAAATATTTAACAGATACAGTAATCAATCAAGCTTGGTGATTTAAAGCATCTCATCAATAAAAAAGAACTGATATTTAAAAACTGATTCTTATGAATAAAATATAAGCTAACTGTTAATGCTGACCACTTTTCAACTGAAAAAAACTAAATTATATATATAGAAAATTGAACAGATGATAAAATAACAAGATATCTAACTTCTAAAATAAAAGAAAATTATTTTGAAAAGTTTGAAATTATTAAAATTTTTGAGAATTTGCAAAAAATATATAAAAATATTAATAAGTTTAAAAATTTAAAGATAAAATATTAATAATTAATAATAAAAAATAAAAATAATTATCATATCTTTATAATTAAATTTTTATATCTGACTGATGAAGCTCAGATTCAAAGAAAAGATTATAAAATAGACTTTTTTTATAAACTATTTTTTGATTTTCAATATATGATCATAGCAGTCTGTATTAGTTATAGTATTTTTCATAAAATTTAATAGATTTGCATCTGAATCACTTACTATCTCAAGAGTATATTTAATTAAAATAACTGATAACTGCTCAACTGTAAAAAAACTTCTATAATTTGAGTCAATTGTGAAAGTATTTCTGTAAGACTGAGTAATTATGAATCAACTTCACTCACATCAGTGCAAACAACTGAGAATTAGTAAAAGAATATAAAATCCTTTAACTATCAAAGTAAAAGTTATATAGTATAGAATTACTTATACAAGTAAGAAATTAAATTAAAGAAAGTGAATACTGAGGCTATAATCATCAAGTTAGAAAAAAATTAAGTCAGAAAAAAATTTTCTTCTCAAATAAAATAATTATATTAGAGACTTTAAACATGAACAAGCTGATAAGTGAAAGATACTTTATTATATATATTAAATTAACTTTCAATAAATATGTTATTTCTACAAGATTACTAGTAGATTTTGAAGTATATTGCTATATTCTTATTGACTCAAGTTTTACACAAAAGTACATCAAAGCATTAAGAGCAAGCTTTGAAGATTTAAAGAAAAATCATCAAATTGTAAGCTTTAATAATCAGAGAAAGACTTCAATCATAAAAGTCATCTCTTTATATTTATTAATAGATAAAAGAAGATTTTTAAATACATCAATACTGATGATAGACCTGGGAAGTATGAACATAATTCTTGAATAAATTTAATTTACAAAGTAAGAGATACGACTAGATATAAAAAATTAATATCTAGTTTGATTAAATATATTAATATCAGCAGATAAAATATCAAAGAGATACAGTATAGTAATTTCAAGAAAATTTTTAAAAAAATTAATAATAAAGTTAAAAAACTAACAGAATACAGATTATCATAATAAACTTATTGATAAAAAATTTAAGTATAAAGTTGATTAAAAAAAATAAGTAATAAAAGATAATATTTATTGAAGATATTGTCTTTTATTATTATAAGAAAAATAAGAAGTCAAAGATCTTCATTTCAAGTCTCTGTGAGATAAATAAAATTATTGAGAAAAAGAAGATCATTGTTGAAGCAAAACTGAAGAATAAAGAGCTACTTAATAAACAGTTATTAGAGAACTATAAAAAATTTTGAGATTTTTTCTTAAAAGCTGTTTTTAATCAATTATCACTTTTTCAAAAAAGAGTAAATTATAAAATTAAACTTAAGAAAAAAGCTAATTTAAATAAAACTATTGACTATATATTATTATATTAAATGAGTTTGAAGAAGTTTGAGATAGTTAAATAGTATCTTGAGATTAATCTAGAAAAGAGATTTATTTTATAAGTTACTTTGTTCTTCATATCTTTAATTTTTATAACTCATATAGCAGATAAACTGAGATTCTGTGTAAATTATTGCTATAAGGGGTTGAACCCCTAGATTTGCTCTGGCTGGCTGACTCAGCCTAGCCATCATTGCACGTGCGCACATGATCATGCTACGTGAGCCTGCTTAAGCTTGTGTTCTCATCTCATTCTTTTCTTCCCTTTCTCAAGCAATTCGTCCTTGTTATATAGGAGGACTAGCCTCTAGTTCTTAGAGCTTAACTCTTTACATTACAAATTGCTTCACTTCTTTCATTGATAGATCACTGAGAGCCTTAATCCTGTATCATGAAGCTCAGCAAACATGCTGACATATGATAGACTATTGAGAGCCTTAAATCCTGCATCATAAAGTTCAGTGATAGTACTGGTATATGAATAGACTAGGTTAGCAATCATGCTAACAAATGAATGAGCAACATTGAAAACATCTAGCTGAATGAGATAAAGTGACAGACTTGTACAACAAATACACAAATGAATCAACACAAAGCAATGAGCAGGGACACTCTTAATAGCTTCAAACAACAATGAATGGTCTTTCTTCAACAGCAGGAACAGGTTCAGCATGAGAACAGAGATTTAATAGCAGCTCAGCAAGCTGAAATAGCTAATCTATGATAAGCTTTGAATATCCTGACATCAATCCTCTCTCAATTGAACCCACAACCACTCATTACAGTCAGAAGACCAAAGACCAAGTTATCAGACTGCAAGAAGTATGATGATTCTAATCTGAAGTACTACCCTCAGTGAGAGCTAAAGCTTCAATCAAAACTTAAGATTGATGAGAAAGCTTTAGATAATAATGAGAAATGTGCTTAGTATGTGTATTTAAGACTGAAAGAAATAGCAGCAGCTCAAGTTTACCTCTGAGTTGAGAATAATAAGAACAAGATCAACTTCACAGTAGAGAGCTTACTGAAGCAGACACACATGCTCTTTAGTGATTCTGCACAACAGAAAAAGACTATGCAAAAGTTCAACAATTTATGACAGAGTAAAAGAGCTCTCTTTGACTTTCTGCTCAAATTTAATCAGCTACTGCTGGAAGCTGATGATCACAGATGAGATGATCACATTAAAAAGAGATATTTGAAATTCACTCTAAGCATGAAGCTGAGGGAAGGCATGACAGGTATAAGGAAATCATCTCTATATGAGAATTACTGCAAGGAGCTTAGATTAGTTGATCATCAACTCTCTGAGCTTAAGACTTTAAGACAGTGATCTAAATGTTGTGAGGGCAAATCTTCTTCAGATCATACAATATCTAATTCACACTCTCTACTTTGTCATACTGTTCTTGACTAATGAAACTAGTCTCAAGCTTCTGCTGATGATCTGATGGATCTCTCTTCTGATGCTGTGATCTCAAGTGCCTGTCACACCAAATTGATAAATCAGACAGAGGTTAATCAACAAAGAAAGCAAGGCCTGTGCCTGAGATGTAGAGCTGAAGGTCATATGATTAAGAGCTGCTCATTCAAATCTTCTAGACACTCTGCCACTCTCATGATAGCTAAGATGATCTCTAAGCCAGTACTGAACAACAACAATGTGAATATGAGTGAGAATTTGAAAAAAAAGTAGCTCCAACCAAAAGACACTGAAAGAAGTGAAATAAGAAGCTTATAAAGAAGCAATGAAGAAGATTTAAATCTAAGATGATATTTAAATCCTTCACTATTGATGCTCTAGTAGATAATGTCTTTTCAACTAAAGCAATGATAGACAGTAAATATAATGTCTATGATCTTATTTCTCAATTCTACATTAACAAGCATAAGATCTCATGTATTGAAATTCCTCCTGTCAAAATAACCAGCTTTGAAGACTTCATGGGACTCTTCATAAGTATGATGACTGGTATTTGAATTGATATAGATGATTATATAACTGAACAGGCCCTTCTCTATATGATGAATGAGTTACATGATCATGATATGTATTTAGGTGACCCCTGGCTGGCCCAGCAAAAGGTGACCGTGATTCTTTATTAAAGAATTATGAGATTTGAAGAGAGTGGCATAGAGGTAAAGTCTAGTTCAAATGCAAAAGCTGATATGATTCCCATCTCTGCCATAAGCTTCTCTAGGCTTGTGAGCACTTGAGAGAAGTGAAACATCAAGATCTTCACTGTCAGTTTGACTGACATTCAAAAGATTCTAGAAGTGAAATCAAAGATTGACCCTAGAAAAAAGTTGCCTGAACATTATCATAAGTTTTTGAATGTATTTGATAAGAAAGTCACTGATACTCTACTCTCACTTCTTGACTCAGATAGAGATTATAGGATTGAACTGATTAAAAAGACTGATGATAGTATAGAACAACCCCCTTAGAGCTCACTATATAATATGTCTCAAGAGAAACTACTGGCTTTGTAAAAGACTCTTACAGATTATCTAGATAAGGGTTTTATTAGAGTGAGCAACTCTCCTATAGCTGCTCTCATACTATTTGCAAAGAAGTCTGAGAGTGAACTAAGATTCTATGTGAACTATCAAGCTCTTAATAAAATCATCTGAAAGGACTGATATTCTCTACCATTAATCAGTGAGACTCTACAGTAAATTGAACAGGTTAAATGATTCACTAAGCTGGATATTTTTGCAGCTTTTCACAAGATTCAAATCACAGAAGATGATAAGTGAATGACAGTCTTTAGAACCAGATACAGGCTATTTGAGTGGCTGATTACACCCTTTGGTTTGGCCAATGCTCTGAGCATGTTTCAAAAATATATCAACTAGGCATTACATGGATATCTGGATGACTTCTGCTCAGTCTATTTAGATGACATCTTGATATTTTTCTCAAGAAGCTTATAGGAGCATCATGAGCATGTACAAAAGATGCTTATGTGTCTACAGGAAGCAGGCCTGCAAGCAGACATCAGAAAGAGTGAGTTCAAGATGAACAGCATAAAATATCTTGAATTTATCATTGAAGCAGGCAAGGGTATATGAATGAATTTAGAGAAGGTTAAAGCTGTTTTAAAATGAGCAACACCTACTACTCTTAAAGATGTACAAGGATTTTTAAGCTTTGCCAATTTCTATAGATGATTTATCAGAAATTTCTCAAAGATCATAATCTCACTGATGATTCTTATATACAAAAATATTCCTTTTTTGTGGATGAGCAAGGCTGAAGAAGCTTTTAAATGTCTAAAATCAATGTTTATCTCTGCTCTGATCCTGCTTCAATTTGACCCTGACTGTGAGACTATATTGAAAACAGACTTCTCAGATTATGTCTCAGAAGGAGTGCTGCTACAATATGATGAGCAGAGCATTCTACACTCATGTGTCTTCTTCTCTCACAAGCATTCACCTGAGGAATGCAACTACGAGATTCATGATAAGGAGTTATTAGTGATAATTGAGTGTTTAAAGAAATGGGACACTGAGCTATGAAGTGTAAAGGAATTCAAGGTTCTCACATATCATAAGAATCTAGAATACTTCATGACTACACACAGATTAAATGAAAGACAGCTATGTTGAATGAATATTTTCTATTGATTCAACTTCAGAATTGATTACCAGTCAGAGAAGTTGAACACTGAACCAGACATTCTATCATGAAGAGAGCAGGACATGTCACAGAGTGCTGATGATGAGAAAATCAAGCAGAAACAAGCTCAACTACTTAAGTTTAATGTACTAGCATCTGAAATAGAATCAAAAGTGGCTGCTGTCAGTATGAAACCTAATATATCTCTTCAAGCTCAGTGAAATTAAGCTTATAAAAATGATAAGATTCTGCAGCATCTGAAGTAGACTCTTTATGAGAAAAGATTCAGATTTTCTTCTGAACTCAGCATTAAGGCCTTCATCTCTGAGTGCTCTTTAAATGAGAATGAGAAGCTTCTCTTTTGAGATCATAAGTGAGTGCCAGACTTTGAACCTCTTTGAATCAGATTAGTGCACAAGACTCATGACTCATCTCTTATTGATCATCTTGGGTGAGAGCAAATAGCAGAAGTTCTAAAACATGAGTTCTACTGGTCAGGCTATGCTGCTGATGTAAGAAGAATAATCAGGAACTGTCATTTTTGCAGATCAAACATCATATAAAGAGATCAATATCAAGGACTGCTTAAGCCTCTTCTTATTTCTGAATACATATGGCAGGAGCTTTCTATGAACTTTATTGTGAACTTATCAAGCTCTAAAGAATATACAAACATCATGATTATAATAAACAGACTGACTAATAGAGTTATATTAAAAGCAGTTAAGAAAATTGATGTGGAGATAATGACTAGAGTGTTCCTTCACAACATCATCTCTTGACATGGCATCTCTAAGGCAGTAGTGTCAGATCAAAAGTTAGCTTTTATAAGCATATTTTGAACTCAGATGTATAAGAAATTAGACATTAAGAGATGACTCTCCATAGTCTATCACTCA
Source organism: Paracoccidioides lutzii (assembly GCF_000150705.2). Classification (NCBI taxonomy): domain Eukaryota; kingdom Fungi; phylum Ascomycota; class Eurotiomycetes; order Onygenales; family Ajellomycetaceae; genus Paracoccidioides; species Paracoccidioides lutzii. Next base: position 50,078 of record NW_015440947.1, on the reverse strand, counting down.
GAGACTGACAGAGCTACAGAGTGAATGAATCAGACTTTAAAAACCTACCTATGCAAGTACATTAGCTTTCAACAGGATGACTAGTGTGAATGACTCCCTCTAGCAGAGCTGATCATCAATAATAGAGATGCTGCCTCAATGGATGTGAGTCTGTTCTTTTTAATGTATCTTTTCTATATCTTCTTCATTGATATAGCTGATGCACCCTCTGTTGAAATATCACATAATCCTATTGAGTTTGCAGATGATTATATGAGAAAGACTCTTGAAGTGTTGAAGTGAGCTCAAGTAAAAATGATGAATGCTCAGCAATCTCAAGAGAAATACATGAATAGATGAAGAGACTCAGCTTCAAGCTTTCAATCTGGAGATAAGATCTGGTTGAGCTTAGAGATTATGAGAACTAATCATCTGTGCAAGAAGCTGGATGTGAAATACAATCAATATACTATGCTAGAAAAGATAAAATTTTATACTTACTGACTGAATGTCTTATCTGACATTCACAATATCTTTAATGTAAAGCTTCTACATGTAGTGACAATAGATTCCTTGTCTAGTCAGAGGCAAATCAACTGGCAGTCACTCACTATAGAGATTCTGAAAGAACTTAAGTTTGAGATTGAGAAAATTTAGAGTAAACAAATTTACCAGAGGAAAAAGCAATACCTTGTTAAATAAGTAGATTAGACTAAGCCTACATAGAATGACACAAGTCTTCTACAAGAAGTGAAGGTTTTGAACACTTGAAAGGCCTCTCAGCAGGCAAAATTAGGTGTAAAAAGAGCTTTAAATAGTCATAAAGACCTGCAATAAAGAGGGAAAAAGAGGGTATTATAAGGGGCTAAACCTCTAGATTTGCTCTGACTGGCTAACTCAGCCTAGTCATCATTTGCACATACACATGTGATCATGCTATGTGAGCTTGCTTAAGCTTGTGTTCTCATCTCATTCTTTTCTTCTCTTTCTTAAGCAATTCATTCTTGTTATATAGAAGGACTAGCCTCTAGTTATTAGAGCTTAATCCTCTACATCAAGCTTCAGTAAACTTTCTATAAATTTTAATAGTCATCTCTGTTATAACTATAAGAACTTATATTTATATTTGAATAATAAAAGTATAGAGTAGCAGCAGATAATCACTGTTTTTTTTTAATAATTATATTATTATTTTCTTTTATATAAATAATATTATTATCTTATCAAGAAAGAAAGATAATAAAAAATAATATTAAATGATTATAGATCTTAAAAATATCTATAAAATTTATGATATGAGTAAATATTAGTTTTTAAATATTTATATTTTTCATGATTAAATTAATTTAAAGTTGTGAATTTATATTAATATCTATATTGATAAGTTGATTAATATATATAATCTTATATATATAAATTACTTACTCTATTATTATATCTTTTATAAGTTATTTATTAAAATTAAATATTAATCAGATAATTTATAAATAAATTTATTACTATTAATACTGCATTAATTCTTGTATTTACTCAGCTATGATTATATAATTTAATATAGTTTATACTGCTAGTGACTTTGCAATATATATATTAAATTTATTAGACTGTTATTTGATAAAAATAGATTATATAATTATCTATTTTTAAAATATTTAAAATCTGATCATTTAATATAATATATTAGTTGAATTTATCAACTCTAATTATAACATTAGAATTAAAATATTTAAATAATTAAATATAGCTATTTTACTTATTAAGATAATTAAGATATTAAATAATATCAATTGTACTGATAATGAGAACTGCAAATCTATAACTCAATATTATAATAAATCAGTATATTAAAAATTCTCTCATTAGTTGATATAATAATATTTATTGCTAAAGCTGAATTTCTAATAATATCACATACAGACTCTAATACCACTTAATAACAATATTTCTTTACTCAAATTCAATTTGACTCAGAGTATAGAATTCATAATCTTTGTGATAACTGTTAAATTATAAATTTACTCATATGCTTTGATTTAGAAATTAATATATATCTCTAATATATTAATATTATTATTATTAACTTAGAGAATATATTTAATATAAACTTACTGATGTTGAATAAATAGAAATTAAAATATATTTACAGATAAATTTATAAAGTTATTGAAATTACAAAAATATACCTTATTTATATGTTAATTTAACTTGATGAATATTATTGATTTAATCACTTATTAGTGAATCTATTTTATTATTAATTATTTAATTATTTTACTTATTTATTTTTTATTTTATATCTTTTATTTATATTTTATTTATATAATCTCTTCAGCTTCATATCTAATAATACTCAACTAAAGAAATATATCATAAGTATTATATTACTTATATATTTTAAATTTCTGACCATTATAGCTATATACCTTACTTATAACTAAGCTCATTTATACTTATATATATATATATATATATATATATATATATTATTTTTTTCTTACTATTTCTTTTTTTTCTTTTTTTTCTAGAGAAATAGTTATTATTATATAGTTAGATATTAATTAACTAGTTATTATAAGTATTACTATCTTATGTCTATTATATTTTGACTCTTTGTCATAAATTACTCTTGTATATATACTACATTATATTTTTTCCTTATATACATTATGAATTATATGTTCATACCTTATAAACTTACAAATTTTAAAAAAGGTCAAATTGCATAGCTTGTCTATAGATAAATTAATATGTTCTTTAATATTCATATGAGTGAAAAGATTTACATCTAGCTTTGAGATAAATGTAACTAATTCAGTGATAAGTCTCATGTTTGTGTTTTTGAAACTCTGTTAATGTCTTAGAATATAAAGTATAGCTATGATAGATATAGCTATAAATTGCATCACTCAACATGATAGATGAATGATTGTTTCACATGTTTATTTCATCATGTAATTCAATATATGAAATATTATCTGAGAAATATTGTTGATACTATAATAATTGTAGAAGAATTTGTTGTTGCTGCAGTATAAACTCATATTAATTGTTAAAGAAGCTCTTGTCTATTGCAGACACATGATATTGTGAAGTATCAAAAGTCAAAACACTTATTATTCAGCATTATGTCATTTTTTGATATTGAGACCATTTTTCTCATTAATCTGTTGCTTGCAGAGATTAAATTAAGATAACAGCTTTATTTAAAGATATTATATATTCTGCAATATTCCTCTTATCTGAGAAATCAATGATAGTGATATAATGTATCTCACTTTTTTTTTTGACACTTAGTTCATTCACCTCAAATGTTCTCATAGTTTCTAATCACTTAAAAAGAGAGGTTGTCTATAAAGTCTATAACAGCAAGTCTGAAACATAATCTATAAACTAATATCTCATACACAACATCTAATAATGAAGTGCATGTAGAAGAAACCCTCTACAAATAATCATCAAGTCTGACTTCAGAAAGAAATACTAAAGCACCTTATACATCAGTTGATGAGAAGATAGTTTAACAAGAATAAAAACATTTGAAAATATATAAAAAACTTCTCAAATTACAACAAGTCAACACTTTTAGTGCAAAACTTCAAATCACTGAAAGCAAGCAGTGAGAACAAAATCAACAAATCATTTTATTAGTGCCAATCTTATCTATCACAAAACCCATTCTGCATCAATTTGAAAACTCTCAAATAAGCTGAAGATAAAAAATCTCAAAGAATTAAAAGATTTTATCTCTTCAAGCCTTACTTTCTATATCTATTAAAGACATTACTTTGAAAATTGTCTCAAGCTCCCTCCATCTGATCTAACCTGAAAATGAAGATATATATAATAAATCGAGTGATTCTTACATTCTCTGCTTAGGAAACTAATGATTATGGATGGATGGGCAGGTACCTGATTTAATAAAATATAAAACATAAAACATTATTATAGTTATTGATGCTATTTCCGCTTAACTGTAGTCCATAACTTGACAAACTGCTCTTTGTCCTTCGCCCCCAATCCAACCCGTTTCACTCGTCCCAGCCGTGCCAGGGACTCACCAACTTGGTTTAACAGCGTCTTCTCCCCGCTCGTCAACGACGCATCCAGATCCACAACGGAATGGGTCGTCTTGGCGTCCAATGTGTCAAAGTAGTTATAATCATACGATGGTTGTGGATTCACCGTTGCTGGACGGGATTCGCTATTGGTGCTCACCAGAAGCAGAACACTCTCCGCTATTCTCACGCGGATGCAGTGCGTGGGTTTGCTTAAAAGATTCCATAGGAAGGTCCTGTATGATTTTGGTATCGGGGTGGTGATGTCCGCCGGTGAGTACCGTAGACTGACTGGGAAGATCCTAGTTACTGTAGACACGGTGACGAGAGACGGACTCATTTGAAGGATGCCTTTACCGTTTGTTGTCGTGCATTCCGGAAACACGACGATGGGGCTTTTGGAATTCCGTTTTGCCAGGGTGGCTAGATCGACTAGGCGTGCATCTGCGGGTGGGTTCACTTCTGGACCAGAGAATGCCCGAAGGATGGCCTGCCCTAGGGAGATCTGCTGCACCTTGCGCGTGAAGGGATAGGAAACTGTAAATATAGGATCGAATATAGCGGCAAGGTAGAGAGCATCGATGGGGGAGGTAAGAGATGCAGCGATGACGGATCCGGGACCTGGAAGGTGGGTAGAGTGATGCATGGCCAACGAACTATCACAGGATAGATAGTGAGACAAACAATACCTGATCCGGGTGGGGGGGAAAGATATATAAAGTAAATAAAATTTAGACATCATATCACACACGAGGGAAACGCATACCCTTTCTTAACGCCATCGATCTGCAGATCAATCCACCATATGCCCGGAATTCCCAGTATTACCCAGAGAGATGCCTTCTTACCAAGGGATCCTATGGGCAGCCATTGTAGAACGCAGAAATAAGCAAGAAGCGCTGTGGCGAGCAGGGGAAGCCTCACGCAGAAAAGGAAGATGTGGAGAGGAAGGTAGAAGCCTGAGGGATGAGAGGGGATGGGCAGAAAAGGGGCGATACCCGAGCCTGGAGATGGTGGTTAGAGAGGGCTGTTTAATAGATATATATATACCAAAATAGTCACATAGTTGTATGTCCTGTTCAAGAAATGCTTTGGCACGGCGCATACCTCTATCTCGGAACTGAGAGAATTTCTCCATGCCGGAGAAAAGCGATACAAATCCAAGTATGGGGAAAAGCAGAATAATATTGTCTCCTCGTGGCCAGCGACTCGTCAAGTCAAACTGACGAGAGGATGATGCAGACGGAGGACGATGTCAAGGCCCGGATAGCCAACCAAGATCCATTATGTATTTATTATTGTATATAGAATTGCGCAATGGAGATTCTGGAGCAGGTGATTTCTCTGAATGTTGGCGCTTTCTGGCCTGACTCTACCAAAAAGCATCGTGGAGACTGCGCTGACGGGGGCTGGTTTGATGGAACGATGGGGATAGGAAATATGAATAAATAACAAGTTAGCTAACTAACTATATGGATAAAGTAGTTCGTCAAACAAGTAACTAACTAACTAACTAGTTATAGTTAGTTACTTTGTTAGTTAATTAGTAAGGCGGGATGATTAGTCATCAGTAGCGGAGGAGGATATTGACGTGACAAGGGTGATCGAAACCAACCCAAGAGCTAGTTACAACCGCAAGTGCTTAATGTAAGTGTACGAGAGAAGAGTCGATTGATTGACTTTGTTGAATAAACGTTGAATATACAGAGGGATTGCGGTATAGGTTGCACACTGACAGGTATCTCGCACTCGCAGTCAACTAGTTAGTCAGGTACACTAGTTAGTTAACTCGACAGCTGCATCATCCAAGCTCTGATGGTACGGAGGGTTGAATTTAATCGATTCAAACTATAAAGCATGATCTTTTCCTACAAGCAGGGAAAAGTGAAGGAATGCATTTGGCACCCGATGTCATATATCATATCAGGAGCCCTCGGCTAATGCGATAAAAACGGATTTCTGCTATACAATTCTACAATGCAACTGCAACTGGAACTGCAACCAAATGAGACTTCTCCATTACCCGTCTCAGTGACACCCCTAAACTGCTTCCATAGTTTTTCCTCCCTCTTGTGGAAGTGGTTTCCCTGAGACAGGGGCCTCTTCCGTATCTCCTGCACTATAATACCCCTCGGCGTGTCCACTTCCCGCAGTCAATTTCGCTCCTTTTCGACCAATTATATACCATGGCAAGCTGAACATATCGTCCATCGCCTCCAGCGACTTGCCGGTGGTTTCTGGCAGGAAGAACCACATCCATGCTAAACCCATAAGTGTAACTGCTGCAAAGAAGAAAAAAGTCCCGTAAGGCTTCATGGCTGTGTCAAGCAGCATGGTCGGGACAGCTTTCGAATTACCACTGGTTCAATTCAGATTCAGCCACATTGATTCGATATCTTAGTCAGTATGCTTGCCATTTAATATTGACTGGAGGAGGACCTACTATTGATTTGCGAAGTGAAAGCACATCACCATCGATGTACCCAGGGCTCGCACTCGAAGCGGGAATATTTCCGCGTTGATGAGATACTGCAGGATGACGTGGTTGTTAGAGGTATCAACTCAAATGAGATGGTGACCTGACCATGGCGCCAAACCTGGATGCTATTCCAGCCAAGAGCCCAGCCCACTCCAGATACATATATGCACACAATTGCTGCTGTGCCAGCGCGCTTTAAATGCCCTTCCGGCTTGAACCCGCCTTCTATCGATGGAACGACTGCTAGGTAAATTGCCACGTATAGCATGCTCAGAAATTGGAATGATATTCCATATCCAAGAGCCCTTTTGCGTCCCAATAAGTCAACCAGAAAGAGAGCACAGATAAGAGAAGACACCAGTTTCACGACACCAAAAATTGCCGTGGCAAAAAGTTTCTCCGATTGACCTGTCGTCCCCAACATGGCAAAAAATTCGGGCGCGTAGATGGTTATGCTGTTTGCTCCCGACCATTGACTGAGCAGCTGCGACATCAACCCGATCATGATACGATACCGGTTAGAGGGTAATAGAAACAACTCTTTAAGTGGTGCAAGGAAGTGTGACCCCAAGGTTGCTTCGTGTTCCCGGTCTAACTGCTCCTGGATATCCATCATCTCTGTCTGAATGTATGGATGTTCAATTGGGAGATTGCGCAATATTGACATGGTTTTCAGAGCCTCCTCTTGTTTCTTGGCCTTGATTAAATATCTAGGCGATTCATGAACCGTGAACGAGAGTACAAAAATGATTCCAGCGAAGATGATGTGTAGTGTTGTCGGCACAATCTGGTTGTTGGTTTTTTTTTTTTTTTTTTTTTTTTTTTGGTCAACGGATGAAATGAAAACCATGGTGAGAACACTCCTTACACTATGGGGGGAAAGAATGAGGGCTTAGCAAAGTATGAAATAAACTCATACCCATTGTGTATTAGAGCCGTCACTAATATGGATCGAACTACCCCAGCTTGCAAAATAGCTCAGCATGATACCAAGATACACCGAGCCGGAAAATGAGCACATGCAAAGGCCGCGAATTGCTCGAGGGGAAACCTCCGCTAAATACGTGGGAGCAACCACTGTAGTTTGTCCAACCTGGAAGACTCGAACTTAACGATGTGCAGCCTCAGTGATAGGGGTGAAATTTAATGTTCTCACCCCAATGCCAGCAATGAACCGGCCAGCGTACACTTGCCCAATCCGACCATTTGCTGTCATGAATATCACGATACCAATGACCCAAATTGCACAGAGCTGTCGCGTTGCCTGGATGCGTCCGATACGGTCCGTCACGACGAATGCGCTACATGAATCAGACTTGTATTCTACTTCAAAGGGATATACATAGAACCCTACAGTAGTGCACCCACAATACTACCGATCTGGACCATGCCAGTTATGTTTCCCAATCTATCCGCCCTCCCTTCCTCACTCATGTTGGGATCTTTCAAGTGATATTCAGCGATAAACGATTTTTGCTGCACCGTCCCTGAAATAAGCCCTTCGTCGACCCCTGCGGGAAAGTACAATTAGCCATAGGGAAAAACACTCATCGACAGCATCAACACAGCGCTAAATGTATTATGGTAAACTCACCTCGACTAGCTCCCATAATGCCGAAGCATAAAATCCCCAGACCTAGTTTCCAGTTAAATACCTCGCGAGGCGTATTGGTCAACTGCTGCTTAAATATATTGGGCATATTGACACTGGATCGAATTCCCAAATATTTCAAACAAATAAGATTCTGCTGTCACCTAGAAATTAACTGACCAGTCAACTCGGCATCAGTCAAACAGGAGTAGCTGTTAGCTGAGCTGGAGATATAGATATTATTAACATCACTAATAAAGTCAACTGATATAAACACAAGTTTCTCTGCTGAAAATGAGTTATTCATCACTTGGCATGTCACAATGGAGAAAGATGAGTGTTAAGTGAAACCCTGAGAGAAGTCTCAAAAACAAAGTAAAGGGTGACCCCATTGGCTAGTTAAAAGCTGGTGGTTTGCTTAACTCCCTGTGCACAATCATTAATTGAGCCAGGATTTTCATCAAGATGCGATAACTATATGGCAATTGATTGATAGGTCTCAGTCCAGCAGTCGCGAGCATGGCATTTCACCCATTGAAACCTGAATCATGTTCCCATCAAACGCCTAGCATTCATCCATCCTCGAAGCATTTATCCTCGAGAGGCAACATCGCTGGTTTGTTCCGCCTCAGGCGAATTTTCTAAAGGGAAACCAAGCTGCTACACCATCACCATGGAACTCCAGAAGAGCGTGTAGCTTGCAACATATTAGTTAATGTATTTTTCCCAGATTCTAAACGGCGAAGTTTCTGATTGACACAGATGCCAAAACAAACAACCAGCAATCATCAAAGGACTGCGAAATTTCCAACTGAAAAATGAAACGCGATGACCTCCATCACATCGAAAGTTGCACCCCGTTTATCCGACCACTGCTTAAAGAGATTATCAATCCATCAGATCCTCCAGCTTGTGTTTTACACAGCTTACGCTGCACTTGGATGATCACCTCTTAAAGGCCTCCTCATCAGAGAAACTAACGACGCATGAAGTCAAATACGGTTCCAGAAGGACTCTCAAGGCACTGAAATTATTGCATGCCGGCCGATTCATACATACAGGTATTTCACCTTCACACTCTTCCTCTTCACACATGTGAAAGTGCATAGTGGCTAATTTTTGATTCCATTAGATGTAAGCCTGACAGCGTCCTCATTAATATCTACAGGGAGGAAGAAATCCTCTTTACTAATTTTTAGCTGGCGGATAGGGGAGCGCTCTGTCAGCTGATTTAGTATATGCGAAGGACGGTGATTTGAACAGAGCACCTATACGGAGAAGCACCTGAAATCTATATGAAGATAGGATGGGGCACACCATCCAATATATGGTCTTTCAGTGCTATGTGGGCAGAATATTGGACATCTTTTACGATATGGATCAAACTAACGCATTCATTCTTTGATATATAGTGATAATTTTTCATCTTCAAACCAGATATTCCTTTTCGCCACGATGACTATGAGCTTTATGCCAGTGTCAAATTCTTTGGGCCTTTTCCCTTTCCTACCACGAAATTGCAGGCATGGAGACTTCGAATATCTTATTTATCAGTCTCTGCCACCAGAAAAGCAGATGCCTTTCATTCACGCGAATCTAGACGAAAGAGATGTTAAAAGAGGATGGAGATTTTATCCTTAAGATCATGCTAGAACGATATATTCCCGGGTACGCTCAATACGGCTACAGGCCAAAATTGCCTTTGGAAAAATCAAATAAACTGACTGCAGAATTAACAGAATCCCTGAGGAATTAATATTGCAATACATAGAAATATGCCCAACATGCAGACCAACTCTATCTGAACCACTAGTATCGGCTCCTGAAGAATTCCCAGATGTTGTTGAGTTGACAAGCACATGGCAAGGTACCTATGCCAATTAACTCTGGGAGAGGCAATTGATGTGTTTATTAGTTATATCAAATATTTGCCTGATGAATTTAGGGATAAAGTTACAATATCCCGGAGCATGGCTGGGATGATCGGAAACACGCTTTGTGGTTACACTACAGAATCAGTAGGTCTTCGCAAGTCACTGTTGCCATTCGGCATCGCGGCGGATGTTTTAATCCCCTGTTGAAAGTCAGGCGGGTTTCTGGATAGCGATAGAGTTTCTGATGAGACGCGAATTTCCAGTCGATTTGCGGAGTGTGATTTATTATGGTTGAAGAATATACTGTTTCACGGACTCGTAGGCTGACCAGTTAGGGACAGTTTCAGGGATCAGATGAGGGCGTATTGAGCAGGCTCGGAGAAACGGCGCCTATGAACGCTCTGAGTCCTCTTCAATTGTCTTTAAAAATGTTTTCTTTGATAAGAGCTCTCTTGATCTCATGTTTCTCTCTGTCAGAGTCATCATATCTCAGTTCAATCTTTACAAACTATCAGATTCTCTAACTGCTGCTGATATCTTAGCAGTATTCTCAAAGATTCAAAACAAAAATAAACAAGAATTTTCAGAGATTTTTCATATAAAAAAACCTGCTTTAAAAAGAGTAAAAAAAGTTATTGATTTTAATATTATGTCAAGCTTTTAAACTAGACACAGGTGAAACAGTTGTTTGATTATCAGCTAGATAAGTGATCTAGATGAAATACTAAGATAATTTTTAAGAGATGAGTTCAGAGAAAGCTCTGTTTATATAGTTCTTTTTCTTAATGCTGTTTTTCACATTTACATGTTATTTGTATGTAAAATAATTGTAGAGTTGATTGCTATATCAATGTCTAGACAGTTGTGATTACTGATTATCTCAATTTGTAGTCTTATACTGTCAAAGAACTAAACAGAGTTCACTTATTCTATGTCATCACATTCAATTTCTTCTTTATCTGCTGAGCTAGACTCTGGTATCTGATTATAGTTTTCTCCATATGCTGAGAGAAATAAATTTTGAGGTCTTAATTAAGAACATAAGAATTTTTTTTTATTCTGATATAAAGATAAAAGATATGATGATATAAAATGAGCTTACATTTAATCTTTTTGACAGTGTAATCATTACTGACTGAGATGACTGGTAATGGCAATTGTCTAGACAATGACATAGCAGTCAGTCTCACAATTATCTCATATACAAATAACACATAAACATAACACAATTGTCTAGCAACTGCACTAAGAAAACGAACTATATAAACAGAGTTTTCTTCAAACTCATCTTTTAGAAATCATCTTAGTATTCACTCAGATAGCTTATTTAGTTGACAATCAAACCTCTGATTATCTGTATATAGATTGAAGCTGTGATATAATACTGAGATCAAATACTTTTTTTGCACCTCCACGTTTCCCGTTGATGTATGGCTAGTGATGTTTACAAAATTCGACTAACTTCCATCAATTATTGAACTACAACAGAAAATCAAACAAGTCCGGCCCTGCGCCAGACATCTTCAGATACAATCACCATGGACATGGAAGCTAGGGAGATCCGTAGAAATGGGCCTCACGCGATGGGACCAAAGCAAAAATACAGGCCATCAACATATCCCGGAACTGTAACCATCGTCCGATTAGCCTTTGACATCTGACCAGATACGTACATCGAACGCTGCGGTATCGAACTCCAATTGTACGGCTATTATTGGTATTAAGCCACGACGGCGATAATCACGCCATCCATGTCCCTCCGAAGGACGACCCATCGTTGGGAGAGCATCTGCGTGGTTGCGGTTCCATTCTGTGGAATTTGGCAGATCACTTTCATATGTTTGGGATGCGGCGTCGAGTTCTGCAAAGGAAGGGAGCCGAACAGAAAGTGAGCGTGACACTCGGGGAGGTTCTGATCCTGTATATGCAGGCATTATGAGTTCCTGGGGAAAATATATAGAAGGAATTAAAATCTCGTAGGTCTCTATCTAATAACTCCACTGTCATAATCATTCTAGCCACCCTGCGATAACAACATTGGAACCACGTCATCGACTGCCCAACGATAAATAGTTAGTTAAATAAAACGTGGGAAATGTCAAATCTTGGACCTTTGCGGGAACATTCAAGCAGTGGCAATTCTGATCTTATTCCATCCCCTTAACGAACAAATGCAACCCTCGCATAGAGAGGCGTATGTGTCTACACAGGTTCATATGGCTTTAGCAGCATTTATTCAGATGGGAAGAAATCGTAATCACGAGTTGCCTACATTAATCTTCTATTTATATCAAATAGTTAATGTCGACATTCTTTTTTCTCTTCGGTTTCAACACTAGAAGTCCCTCTCAAATCTCAATGGACACATACATATATTCTAAAACATGGACCAGCTATCACTAGGCACTCACATCTTCAGCTCCTAATGGCCTAACATTCAAACACACCGTCCAGAGCAATGCACCAACTAGTCATGATCGAATGGCCGTCATACAGTATCCAGGCTGGGGATTAGGACCGCGGTATTCCAGTCAGCCATCACCCTCTAGAAGTCGACAGCACTCTTGTCTTCTTTCATCTACGGGGATCAGCAGGTTCTTCACGACCTACAGATCCCTCTGAAATAACCACCTTCAACATGGCCGTGGACCTCAAGTTGTTTCGACAATATTTAAATATTGACCGCTTTCCAGCACTGCTGGGCCACTCGCATGGTGCCAATATCGCGCTGGCATACTCGAAATGCACCCACAGCAATATTGCCAGGCTGATGCTCATCGATCACCGGCTTCTTAGTTGTGACGCTTCGGCGACCTTTGCATGCTTGCGAGAGGAGAGAAAGGGGCGATACTAGGTTTGAGGCGGCGTATGATACGCTATAGACGTCTCATCCAAGTAAGGATGACGAACTGAAAGAATTCTAACAAAAATTATTCCCATATATTTCTTCGATCCTGAAATTGATGTTCCCAAATATCTTGACGCGCTGGGTGATGATCAAGTTTCACTGTGGTGTCTGGAGAGCATGAGGGTATGCAATCGGAAAGTCACGCTGCGTAAACTGATGGTTGACGGGATAAAAGCTGTCACGGCGAAGACTTTGATTATATTTGGCGGACAAAATTGTCAATGCACTTTAGGAAATACAGAGCAGACGAGGAATCTCGGTCAGAATCACGCAACCGTTGTTATATTGGATCAATGTGATCCCTTCACTTGGCTGGAGAAACCGGATGCAATGTTTACGGTATTAAAGAAATTTCTTGCGGCATGCTGGGAAGCGGAATGAATGATGGTTCCATTAGTGTCTGGCTGTCCCAACGATCAGTCCGACCTGAGGTTTACCCGCTACGCCACATGCCCAGAGTATAACTGGGTGACCTTTCTTTACTGATGAGAAGGCAGTGAGTAAGGAAGAAGTGGGAATTCACACTGTCACATAAACAAATAGATATATCGGTGGCATATTCGGGAATGCTGGAAGCATATCGCACGTATATTTCATTCGTTGACTATGAGAACCATGCCGTGGTTTCTTCAATTCGACGAAATATATCCGCGCCGATCAATTCAAAGCAAAAAGAGCCTACTGTACATCATTCAGATGTACATAGCTCTGTATATGATATAAGTTCGGTGGATGGGGAAAGTTAAACAGAAAATGGAAACCGGAACTCCAAACTTGAATATAACTCAAGAAAAATCTCAGCAAGCCAAATCATTCAAAAGCTTCCGGGTATGCCATACAAACCAACAACTAGCGATGAGGGAAAAAATACACAAATAAATCTCAGGAATATTGAGGAACCATTACGATTCGCGAATAATTCTCGTCTGTTTCTTCGCGGTCCCAATGTGAGTGTTGTGGACTTTGGTCGCGAACTTTAGACTGGTAAGGGTTTCGCTGAGATGCTCATGCCTAGGACTGACCATGACGAACATTAACGTCTTAGAGTTGCCTCCCAAAGAAAATTGAAGGAGGTATGTGAGCTAAATGACAGAAGATTAGCTCAAGTGCCCATGTTTGAGAATTGGCAAAACGCTCGGAAACGTACCTTGCTATTTCGGTACGGAATATGTGCGCCGTCTTTCCCTTGCCCAAGGGCGGCAATTACATCACCCAAGCAACTCAGACTGCGGTTAATACTTTGAGTTTCCTTCAATCTCTCTCCTGTGGCTTTCGAATGGCTGAGGCGTTCACTGCCAGCAAGATCAACAAGATTAAGAGTTCCTTCACTCCTTTCTCCCGTGACCTTATTTTCTCCAATTAGTTTTAGGATAAAAACAGAATGTGATCGTGAAGATCGCTCGTTTGCTTTGGTTGCAGCAACTGAGCGATTGGTTGCAGCACGACGTAGAATGGATGCAACGCGTGCGGGGGAGTCCAGGTTAACAGTTGTAATATCCGTGATTGTTGTTTTGCACTTTTGCATGTCATGGCGTATTTCGTGCTTCTTCTTATCGAATTCGTCTGCTTTGCCAAGCAGATCGTTCAAGTTTTCGTTGTAAACCTCGACAAAATTCCCCTCCATTGCATAGTGCCAGCCCTTCTCTTCCAGCGACCTTGCTGTATCGTATATTTGATGAACAGCCCGAGGTATCATTCCGTCATCAGAAGACATTGTGTGGGTCTTCCCGCTTCCCGTTTGACCATAGCAGAATATACATACGTTGTATCCATCCAACGCACTTTGAACCAGTTGGCTGATCTCTTCGAAAACGTCAGTGTTTTGAGATGATGGTCCAAAAACGTGATCAAAAGAGTAAAAGTAATTTTTTGTTGTAATGTTCCCAAGGCTACTCTTTTCCTCTGGACCAAGCACCGAAATCTCCTTCGAGTCGGCTTCTGAATCGGGAAATTCGATTTGTGCCGCATCTGCATCTGACTCATTGTCGAGTATCGGACGAACGCGACAGAAAACACGAATGTTTCCCTTCAGCTCCTGTACCTGATTGTGAAGCTTTCTTCGCAACGATTCCTCTTTGCGTAGCTTTGCCTGGGCGACGCTAGTCTCCGCCAGGGCATCTCGGAGTTCCTGATCAAGACGAGCAAATGCATCGGACTGCTCCTTGTTACCCGACTCGAGGAACTCAATCCTAGCCTTCAGTGCACGAATCGAAGACTCTAGGGTCAAAGTATTACTACTATTGGTCATCAGGTTTTGTTGAAGTTCCTTATTAAGTGTCCGTTCACGTTCCAAGTCACTTGTCAAACGATCCACCTCGGCTTTTACGCTCCGAAGCTCGCGGTCTTTATTTTCAGACTCATTTCGAGTACGTTGTATTTCGACAGCAGTTTGCGCATTCATTTGGCTGAGTTCCTTTTGTCGCCTGATCCTCTCATCTTCAATTTGGGCGTCGCACCGGCGATGTAATTCTCGCATCTCGTCTTGATGCTTCGCCACAAGGTCCTCGAGCTGTTTTTTCGCTTCTTGGCGTGCAGTTTCTAATTGAACGCGGTGCTGCCTGTCCAAGTCATCCATGGAAATTTCGTGATCCCGCGCGACATCTTTAAGATTATTCTCTGCCACAGAGAGACGGGATTTAGTGGTGTCAAGTTCAACGCGGATGGAAATGTTTTGCTCAGAAAGCTGTGAGTTTTTATCTTCCACCTCCTGGACTAGAGCGGACCGAGATTTACGTTAGAAATATCGAATTTCACTCTGCGGGGACCAGAACTTCGTACATACGTCGGGTTTTATACAGCTCTATGGCTTCTTTAAGACCGGCGCTTTGGTTGGTTGTTCCATGAAAGCGGCTCAATAGCATATCGCACATAGCATTCATATTCTGTAATTTGGCGTCTTGGTCCCAAGCTTCGACTGAAGAGTCACGAGTTAGATACTGTTTTACTTTAGGAGGGGATTTCCTGGGGGATTTTTTAAGAGATGTGGGAATGTTCTGGGAAAGGGGAGTGATGCCATGGGTTGTTTTAACAGAAGAGGATCGTTTGGGCCTGGTGGTTTCCTGGGCATCATGTCCGTGTGGTAGGGTAAGGGTTGGCGGGGAAGTATTGAGGGTCAAGCCCTGCATTGCGGTGGTCAAGGACACGTTCCGCAAAGTCTCCCGCACTGCTAAGTGGGACACTGATTGTGCAGCAAAGGAGCTCGACCAATCTGAAACATAATTCATTTGGTTGTCATAGCTGCCTCTTCTTGGAGTTGGGCCAGTTTTCAATGAAGGGAAGGGTAAGGATTCGGGTGAGGAGCATTCCAAGGAAATTGTGTCCATACCCTTTCGTTTCCCCAAGATCGAGTCATGGAAATCGTCATTTCGAGTGCTCATTGACGTTACTGGGCGAGGGGAGGCGGAGCCATGAGTGCGCCCATAACCAAAGGACGTCTGGGGTCGAGCGATACTTCGGGCAGAAGAGCGTGCCCGGGAAGTAGTGCTATTGGAGGCGGAGTTAAGGTTGTGGGATGTATTTCGTGGAGCGGCCGAAGCAGGGCGAGAGGAGCTCGAGGTCGAAGACGGCAACAACGGATAAATGGGCCTAGAATTCAAGGATTTGGAGGCTGAATGGCCAAATTGATTTGGCTTTCTGATTTCACCACCCCTTTCGGCGAGTGTTTTTCTGTTCTGAACTGATTCCATAGCTGCTAATAGATGAGTACCAAGGTGCTTAGAAATTTCCAGCTGTCAAATAATTTAATTGGCAATGTGTTTTAGTTCATGCTAGAACCTGGAAACTAGGACCTACTCATGGATTTGACGTATTTGCGACTGATAGTGCCCGGCGGAGGCATCATGGTGCCAGCGGCATTGTTTGCGGTGGATGTGATATCATGGAGACTTCTCCCGGCTGAGGAGACCACGTTTGGACGAGGAATATTTGACGAGAACTATAGAGAGATTAAAAAATATCAGTTACAGAGCATGAGGAGGATTAGAATGAGGAATCGTTTTGGAGCTACTAATTGAGAAGATAGCGCACCCTTGGGATATTCTCGTCGCCGTCCATCCTTAAGCACCCAAAAGAGAGGCGAGCAAAAAGAAGAAAAGGAGAAACTGATGGATGGACAAGTAGACAATGCTTGATATTTTAATAATATTCTTGAAGATCCATGAAACGGGATGAAATTCAGCGACAAGCCATGAAGGTAGGTGGGGTTTGTCGTGCAAGGAGAATGTCCAGCCAGCAACTACAGTAGAGGGGATGATGTAAATGATGAAGATGAGGTTTTGTTTGTTGGATGTCAACACGGCCAATATTTCATTAGGTAATAACACCTTCTGTCATCTGCAGCTCTGGGGAGGAGCAGTCGTGCATTCACAGTAGATAAACAACTATTAGAGTGTTTGTTGATTGTCCCTTCCTGAAAATATGAAAGAGGTTTGAGGACTGTAAACAAAGCTAGTCCTAATGGGGACTGTGAATAAGAGATGCAAACAATGCAAAGAATACAAATTTTGCAAACAAATTGCCATCAGTTAGTTAATGTAGCTCACCACTATATGAGCTACACCATTAAATGAGCCAGATATCTACGACCACTTGATATAATGAATTTATTTAAATATCTCAACAACCAGATTTTAATTATTAAATTAACTATTAACTGTTAAATAACTGAGTTCTTTGAAGCATAGAAATTAGTGTAGTTAAGAAAATAAATAAATGAATAGTTTAATATTGCAGCAGAGCAACAGATTTTAAAAAATATATATAAGAGAATTCAAAGAAATATAAACAGAAGTTTCTTATCTAAAGAGTGTATAATCTTGTTAGCAAAGCTTGTAGCCCTCTTATTTCCAGTTTTGAAAGATTGCATAGTCTTTGCATGATGAAGTTCTTTAGTAGAGAAGTTCTTCTGATAGCATTTTGAAGTCTACAATTGAAACTTTAACTACTATTATTTAATAGTACATTCAACAGCTCAATATATCTTGCATAGTGAGTTAAAGATTTCAACATCAAAAGGCTGTAAATAATGAGTTGAATATGATGAGAGAACTAAAAGTAGAATTTTTTTACTATTAATAAATTTAATAAATTTTATATTTATATAGAATAAATACTCATTTAATAGAAGCAGATATTTTTTATGATCAGTTTATGCTTTTAAATAAGAGTTAAAAATCTGTTTTAATTACTTTAGTTTATATTTATCATTATTTCAATTGTTTATTAAAGCTGCAAAATAAATCTCTTCACTTTTATTATAATCATCAAGTCTTGTATTCTGAAAATCTTTTAATTTATTTTAAATAAATAAAAGTAGAAGAAATTAAAATTTCTTCAACAGATATTGAACAAAGTAAAAAGATAAATTCTCAGCTATTATTCTAATTAATAATATTTTTTTCAGCTCATAAAGTGTCTATAAAAGCTATTAACTCTATGATATAATAAATATTTAAAAGAAATTCTTTTTTATCAAAGTTATAGATATTTTATAATTTAATATTATATTAATTGATTTTTACTTCAACTACTTAAAAAGTTAGTCAAATTCAATATCTGTACTTGTAATAAATCAAAAAATTATCAAACTATAAATATATATAAGTACTTAAAGTAGTTATAATTATTTACTTTTTATTTATTTTAATTAATTACTCTAAGATAAATGTATTTAATTTTATCATTATATTACTTATAAAATTGATTTATTCAGTTGATTTTCACTTTATCTATTATCATCTCATGTACAATATTTTACAGAATTTAAGATGTAAGAGTAAACTCATAGTCATAGACTGTATTTATGAAGTTTAGAAGCTTTTCTTCTTATATATTGAAGAGCTTCTTCTTATATTAAAAGACTGCTTTATTATAATTAATTTGTAGACTTTTATATTATTAGTGCAGAGTTTTTTGATTAATAGAATATTTCTTTATAATTATATTATAATTTAAAATCTCTTAAAATTTAAAATCTTCAATTACAAGTTTAATTACTTTATTATTGATTATAATATCTTATTTTTAATACTGAATATTAGAGGAATTTGATAGTAAAAATTTGACTTATTTTATAATATAGTTTATTTAATAATGAGTTACATTAATTAAAATATAGAATTTTATATAATATAATCTATCGCTCGAGCCGACTACGCTACTAAAATTATATATTGTTGTCTAAGTGTTGAACATAATTACTATATCTCTGTAACACTTATATATAAGATTTAAATTTTTCAGAAAAAGTTCTTTTTTAAGAAAATTCTTTGATAGAATATAATCTATCAACAACACTTATATTAAAACTTAATCAATTTTTTGAAATTTAAATCATAAATACTATCAATTAAAAGCTATTATAAAATATATTAAAATATTTATTTTTATAATATTTAGATAAAAATTAAATATATAGTTGATAAAAATATTTTTTTTCTAAAAAAGTTGAAAATTATAGTAATTTTTATCATCAATTTACAATATTTAATCTATATAATATGAAAATTAAATATAAAGAAATCTAAGTTTTAAAAAAAGTTCTTAATAATTATCTAAAAATTTTATATTTTATTTTTTATGAAAACTTTATTAATTTTAATTTTTTTTTAATTTTATCAGATATATTTTTCATATTATTTATATTTAAATTAATATAAAAAATAGTAAAAAAATTATTTTTAAAAAATTAAAAATATATAATTTAAAATTATTAAGTTTAATTTTTATAAACTATAGATTTAAAAAAAAAAACTTATTTATAAAGAGTATTTTAACTCTTTTTACTATTTAAACTTTATATTTATATTAAATTTTATATTATTAAAATAATATTTTTATTTTCTTTATATAATTTATTAATTATTGAAACTTTACTTTTATATTTTATATTATTAAAATTATACTTTTATTATTAAAATAAATATATTTTATTATTAATATATAATTTTTTATTATAAAAGTTTTATTATTTTTATATAAATTTTTTTATAATTAAAACTTTATTTTTTTATTAAAATATTTAATATAAATAAATTAAGTATTAAAAAAAAATATAAAAAGTATTATAATTAATATTATAAAAAAAATAAAAAAAAATAAATATTTAAAATATTAATAAGTAAAATATATAATAATAAATAAAAAAATAAATATAAAATTAAAAAGTAATTAATTATTAAATTTTATTAAAAAAATAAAATAATTTATAGTTTCTATATTATAATATAACTATTTAAAATATAAATTAAATTTAATATATTTTAAAAGATTAATTTACTCTGATTTTTAATTTTTTATTTAATTAATTATTTATTTTAAATTTTAAATTTTATTTTTATATAAAATATAATTTTTTTTAATTGAAAACTAGTCTATTTTTTAAATTTTTTTTATAATTTTATATTTTTATTATTAGAATAGAAAAATTAAATTAAAGTTAAAAGTATATAATTTAATTATAATTTTTATACTTAATTATAATATAAAAATATAATTTATTTTAAATATTATAGTTAAAATCAGTATAATACTTTATATTATAATTTTTTAATATATTTTCTATAAATTATAAAATATTTTTATTTTTAATATCTTTTATATTAAATATAAATTTTAATTATAAATTTAAAATTAATTTTTATTTATAAAAAAAATAATAAATATATTAATTATTAGTTTCTTAAAAAAGTATTTATTAAAAGTTATTATTTTTAAATATTATATATTAATATATTTATTCTAAAATATTTTAAATAAATATTAAATTTTTACTCTTTTAATTTAATAATTTATATACTATTAATCAAATTATTTTATATAAATTTAATATTTTCTTAATTTTATTATTTATATAAAGTAGTATACTTGCAATATAGTTTTTTTTAATGAAACTATATTATATCTCTACAATATATAAAAGTTTAATTTTTTTCAAATAGTTAATATAATTTAGTTGACTATTTAATTTCTTTATTTTCATAAGATAGAGTTTAAGTTATATACAAGTAATCACAGACGTGCATCTGTCAAGGATAGATTGCTTGATTGATTATGAGGCGATCACTAGCTACGCGGAAGTTATATACAGTGCAGATTACATAAGAAGGCAGATAGGCCTGACACCCCCACTCACTGATGTAACTGTACGCGAGATTACATACAAAAAATAGCCTGTAGCTAGGTATCAGTGCATAATTTGACTGGAAAACCCATATTGTTGAAAAATCAGTCATTTCCTTCATATAATCATTTCCATCTGCTTACCACATCTTCTAATATCTGCTGTCATAGGGTGTATCTAGTCACCTCAAGCAGCTTGATCAGCCTGTCTGCTGCATTCTCAGCAGACAGGACATAATCAATCAAGATCTTATTCTTGCAGATAAGATCTCAAAGAGTATGGAAGTAGATCTCTATATGCTTAGAACAGCATGAAATAGTCTCACTTTTGATCAGTTCAATCACTGATTTATTATCTGCCTAAATCATATATGCCAGCTTATTGACTGGTGATTCAATCAGGCCATCATTATCATCAAGATTATTGAGCTGAGACAGCACAAAGCTAGCATTCTCCAGCAATTCCCAGAGGCAGACAAGCTCATAGGCAGTCTTTGAGAATGTGATATATTCAGTCTCAGTAGATGATTTTGAAATGCCTGTCTACTTGCTGCTTTGCCAAGCAACAGGACCCCCTGTCATATAAATGATATATTCAGTGGTGGAGTGAGAACTCAGATCACAGTCTGCTCAATCAGCATCAGCAAACATCACAGATTCTATATCTGCATCTTTTCAGTAGGACACACCTATGTCAGGCATGTCTTGTAGATATCTAAGAATTTGCTTGAATGCTGCTCAATTCTTTGAGGTAGAATGAGAGCTGAATCTCTCTAGAAAGTCAGCAGCAAAGCTTATATCAGAATATATGTTGGCAGTGAGATATTGCAGAGAGTTAACCCCTGATTGATAGGAACATAATGTAATTTCCACTGTATAAGCAATTGATTCTTCATTATCACTCATGAAATCAACATTCTCCTCCATAGAGGAAGATGTTGAGTGACAGTCATTCATTGAGAATTCCTCAAGCAGGTTCTTTATGAACAGTGACTAGGACAGCAATAATGATTCAGCATTCTGATCAATCTTCATACTCAAATACCAGTTCAAATTGCTCACATTCTTGATCTCATAATTAGTGATGATCTGGGCTTTTGTCCACTCAATATTCAATATATTTGAGCTGTATAGGCAAATATCATCCACATAGATGATTATATAGACCTTGCAGATGTCATTTATGAAAAAATCAGCATCATGAGAACTAATACAGAAGTCTGTTTTCAATAGCATTTTTCACAGCTCCTCATATCATAATAGTGCTGCTTGCTTCAGATCATATAGTCTCTGCATCAATTCACATACCAGATTGCTACATCCCTCGCGGAACCCAGTGAGTTGATGCATATATATACATTCATTGATGAGAAGCTGAGCATTTAAGAATGCTGTAACCATGTCAATCTGCAGAATGTGTCATTCTCAGAATACTAAGATTGTTATAAGTGCTCAGGAGATGGAAGCTGATACAACTGACACAAATGTCTTTGAATAGTTGACACTCTTTTCTTGATAATTGCCACAGACTACTCAGCAGGCCTTATATTGATCAATTCTACTCATATTATTAATCTTTTTGTCAAACACTCATTAGCCACATAGAATCATCATATCTGGGGTCCTTTCAACTAGCTGTCATGCATCAATCTGCTTGAGGTGATTAATCTTCTTGATATAGATATGAAAGTAATATTTCCAATCTGCAGATGTTTGAGCCCAGGTGAGATTCTTCAAAACTGACAAGCTGGCAATCTCAGAGTCTGCAGAGACATCAGTTGAATTGTCAGTGAAATCTCTCACTGAGGTCTCTCTCACTGAAGTAATATTCTCAGTGAGCATTGAAGAATCCTTCATCTCTAAAGTGAACCCTGGAAGAGCAGTAGTGTTCTGCATCAAAAATGTTGAAATTTGCACAGTAATCTCATAGTCTATCCATCAATTATTTGTAGAGTATAGAAATACTGAGGGGGCAGGTAGAGACTTCTCATTCATCATGAAATCATCTGTTAATAAATCATGTTGAGTGGAGGAAATTGCAATCACAACCATGCAGGCAGCAGAAAGCAGGTTCTTGGCACCTTGCTCAGACAGAGTCAAAGAATTCATCAAATGAAGATCTTCTTGAAATATCATGTCTTTTGATGTGTAAAGGTGACCATTAGAAGGATCAATCAATCTATAATTAGTAAAACCATCATAGCCTGTAAATATAAGCTTCTGTGATCATGAGACCATCTTCATATTCAGCTTGAGCACTATTTTTAAATAAGCCTTGCACCCTCATCAGTGAATTCTGTATGTGAAGGGCAGGGCCCTGAGCCAAGCTTCATATGAGGTAATTGACTTCAGATCTGGATTCTCTACATCATTATAGAGCTTAACTGATGTTGACATAAGATTAAGCATTTCAGTCACTGCAATTACTGCCTCATCTCACATCTGAAGGGGGGCAGATGAATCTATTAATAATGTTCAGGCTTTTTCAATAATTGAGTCAATAGAATATTCAGACATACCATCTTACTGCAGAGTATGAGGCAGGGTTGATTCTCATTTAATACCCTCACTCATCATATAGACAGCTGCTGCATTTGAATTCAACTCACCATGGTCAGAGTGGATAATTGTGACACCATGATTGAGCAGATTCTTCATAAATTGGTTGAAGGTCCATATATATTTTAGAGTCTCATTGCAGCACTTCAATAGAAAGATCCATCACATTTATGTGGCATCATCAGTGATCATCATTATAAGCTTCTTACCTGCATAGAATGGTGTATCTTCTTCATTACTAAGTGTTTCTCCATCTCTGAATAGGTTCACTCAGATCTTAAGACCTTTGTAAGTGACACAGCATAGAGGAGCATTTTTATAACTTGCACATTTATGCTTGACTTTAATGCACATGGTGCAGAATGAGAGCTTCTTTGAGCTGATGATGACAATTTCAAAACAGAGCTCCTGTGACATTTTAATTAGATTCTTGTCATCAATATGGCTCAATCACTGGTGCCACTCATCAATCAGTAGCTGCTTCAGCATAATGATGGGTAAGTGAGTTGATGAGGACAAAATGAAGATATGAGTATCTGAATCCTTCAGATTAATCAGCTGCTCCATGTCATTGTGATTGAAAAGACTCAGTGATGCAGTGTTCAGATCATAATCTGTTGAAATCACCCTGGGCTTCAGAATCATCAAGTATGCCAGTGGTCCAAGCTTCAGATCATTCATAATACCTCTGAACATAGAGAAGGTGTCAGATAGGACATATATATTATTGGAATTCAAAATCACATAGAAGATGTCATTTTCTGTAGATGCTATTATCTCAAAGTAATTTTCAGCATTCATCTGCAGATCACAGTGAATATAGTCCTGGTACTCCAATAGACCAGCAGATATAAGGTTGGTGAATAAGCCTGGCATCAAATAGATATGATCAAATTCAATTAATCTTTCCCTGACTGGGATGAAGGTGACTCTGATTCCTTGAACCTTCAAGATAATCTTATTGACCACTTGAATTGTAGGGTCACTAATCTCTGTTATTTGGAAAAATCATGATCAATCACATACAATATGACATCCAGCCCCACTATCTCATATGATGAGTGAGTTGATAATTGATTCAGCAGAGTATGCAGACACCTCAATGATCTGCACTAGATTTATCATTTGGAACATTTTGAAGCTGTCATTTGCAGTTGATGAGGTCTTCTTGCTCACACTACTCTTCTTATTGTTATATTTCTCTATTCTCACTGTGTTGGCAGTTCTTCATTCTTCAGAGATGCTATCTGAATTGACTGCTCAGCAGAGCCCATCATGATGATGCTCATATTCCAGGCAGATTGAAAGATCAGACTTTGAACATTCACTCATTTGATAGCCTCTGTGTCCCCTGGGTCAGCCCCCACAGGCTGAATTATTTTGAACATTGCTGCTATTATTGAAACCTGCAGCTGTGTTTTTAGCCTGAGCCATATTGACTGAAGAATTAGCTGCCTGGACAGACTTCTTGGCCTCTTTGAAGGAATTCAATTGAGAGTGTATTTCCTTCATGATTGAATGAACATCTAACACAACAGACTTTGATTTGAACTCTTGTACCTTCTTGATTTTCTTTTGCATGTAGTTTCACCATATATTGAGAAGTGCAGAATAGAACATGTGGAATACCACATCATTTGACAGTAAGATATCAAGTATTTCCAATTTCATAGTAATGTCATTGAACTTATCAAAAAATGTGTGTATGTCAGTGACTTGAACATCACTCATTGATATAAATGCCAGGACTGCTTCCCTGCAGAGCTGTGTTCTTGAGATGAAGAACTTCTCCTCAACTGCATGTCAAAGAGAATAAGTGATCCTGCCCTCATCATACTTATTAAAATGAGACCTAATGCTGGCTGCCAATGCATTCAAAATAAATGTGTAAAGCCAGCAATTTTTAGCCTCTCAAAAATGAGCTCATTCAGGGTCTTCATCAGGGCTTTTGACTTGCTTGTCCTCTAATATAATCCAGCATTGAGTGTCAATTAGCTTGGCCTTCATATTCACATACCAGGAGAGGTAATTTGAAGATCCAACCAGAGCATTCAGCTTGATGATATATTTAGTATTCTGTTTGAACTGGCTGATTGCCTTGCTGACATGGCTATCTGAGTTGTAGAGATTATATTGCATTCAGAATCTGAAGTTCAGATTTCATGCTGATGATTGACCTGTCAGTGAATTTGCAGACATTGTAACTCTGTCATTCTGAGTGCAGAGCCTCTTCAATTGAAGTTGAAGCTGCAATTCTTTACATCTCTCTTTTTGAAGTTCTAAATCAATCTTTTGATGTTCAAGATTCAATCTTCTCAGTTGCAATTCTTCAGAGTCAGTTGCTGGCAGCAGGTTAGAAATCACTGCAGACATCTTCACTCTATCTTCTGAAGAAGTTGAATCAGCATATTCAACATGACATAGGCAGACTGGTCTCACTGTGATAGAGGCTGTAATCAGCCTGGCTTGCTGACCAGGTGTTTCAGAGGGTTCAATTCTGGAACTCTTGAACACTCCTAAGGGGGTTGATGAGCTCAGGGCCCTCTGATCATTTTCAGATTGGTCAGATTGACTGGATTGACTCAATCATAACCACAAGTAAGTCATCATACATTCTGTCATGTCATATTAATCTTCTTTATAACAGAGTAATCTTATTTGATGAGATTCTTGCCTATAAGCTTGATTGAGCAGATTGACATGTTCTTGTGTGATCAGTCACTGAAAAATTAGCAAGTTGCAGATTTTTCTTTCACTCACTAAGTGAATGGATTGAACACAGAAAAAAAAATAATAATAATATAAGAGTGCATCAAATCAATCAATTGACATAAAATAAGACAATATTATATTGAATGAAGTGAGCAGTGATTAATATACACTATATTTGGCAAGAATTCCCTGAATTGGCAGTTATTTGCGCAAAACAGGTCTCATAACCTGTCAAGGATAGATTGCTTGATTGATTATGAGGTGATCGCTAGCTACGCGGAAGTTATATATGGTGCAGATTACGTAAGAAGGCGGATAGGCCTGACAGCATCAACTTATATAACACATTCAAATATATAAAATAAGATGTCCTGAACCTATTTTAATTTAATTTAATTTAATTTAGTCTAGTTATTGGTGGTTGAGTATATATATTTCAGGTTGAAATCTAGTTAAATCAAGATAAATCATCTGAATTTGGCTGCCTACTCGCTTGTGGATTACGTTAACTATATTGTTCTATGCCTGACCCTCATCTGACTATCTCCTCCACTCACCGCATGCCCCCGCGCTCATAGCAACTAGACAACTAGACGGATAAATAATAATATCACCAACACCAACTCCGCACCTCCCCTATATTCATTCCTGTTCTTATTTCTTCTCCTCCTCTTCTTCTTCCTATTCCTTCTTAAATTCTAAGCAGTCCTTCCATAAATCTACCATTTACCTCCCATTTTCCTCTGCGCTTATCTGCCAATAAACCCCTGTTCTCCAACCTCCAGTTACCATGGCGGGCCGTTTTGTTCGCTCATCCAAGTATCGTGCGTGGCTCTCCTAAATAGTCAAAAGAAATCAAAAAGACCAATTGTGTCCACCTTCCCCCGCGACTGACTGCTGCATGCTCTGCTGTAACAGGACATGTTTTCGGACGCCCAACGCGAAAGGTACTCGTGCAGCTACCATACGTCTTATTATCCATAATTTTATCCCTTATCCCTTATCCCACCACTGAATTTGGTGCTAACATTGTACCCCCAATGTCCAGGAACAATGTTATGACAATCTCCACATCTCCAGAAATGCCTGGGACACCAATCTCGTGAAGGTTCTGTTCTCCCCTCTGTCCCTGAAGACTATGACCCGGAAATCGACGGAAACCTGGTCCTAATATATGCTTGATATGGTTAGGTCAACCCTCAATATATATCGGTCAACTGGGAAACCTCAGGGGGTGGCGCATTCGCTGTATTGCCAACCAACGAAACCGGAAGACTCCCTGAACGGTTCCCCCTCTTCCGCGGACATACCGCCGTCGTGCTGGATACTGACTGGTGAGAAACCCCATTTATCCCTCAGGGACGATCAACCAACCAACCAATCGAAATCTATCAATCAATAATAACCGTTGGACATAATAGGAACCCTTTTAACGACTCCTTGATCGCGTCGGGGTCCGATGACGGCAAGGTAAAATCTTAGGACCCTTCTCCCTTCCAAACTCCCATCCCATTTTCTCAATTTCGACCTCCATTTATCATATTATCCATACATCTATCGCATTGCATGTCGATCTCCTGCTGAAATTGGACAGGTTTTTTTATGGAGAGTGCCGGAAAATTTCACATTATACTCAGATGCTGAGCAAATCGAAGATATCTCGCCCATGGGAAAATTAAGTGGACATCCAAGGTATGATCCGCATCCCCCATCATGCCACTATCGATACGAGAGAAACCTGTGCGAGATCTGTGACTTACTTTCTTTTTTCTTTTTTCTTTTTTCTTTTGTTTTCAGGAAAGTTGGACATGTTCTTTTCAATCCGGCCGCCGAGAACGTATTGGCATCGTCCTCTGGGGACTTCACCGTTAAAATCTGGGACATCGAATCCGGATCGTCCAATCTTACACTGAAACACGGCGAAGTGATTCAATCTTTGTCCTGGAGTGCAAATGGCTCGATGTTGGTTACAACTTCGCGCGATAAGAAACTTCGATTTTGGGATGTCCGTCAGGAGAGAGCTGCCCACGAAACCGCTGGCCACTCTGGTGCTAAGAGCAGCCGCGCTGTATGGATGGGAGAACATGATCGTGTCGCCACGACCGGATTTTCGAAGATGAGCGATCGCCAGCTGGCTTTGTGGGATATCCGTGCCCCGATAGAGCCTATCGGTGGTTTCAAATCTCTTGATTCTATTTCTGGTGTCTGCATGCCGTTTTGGGATGAGGGAACCCAATGCTTATATTTGGCAGGAAAAGGGTGAGTAGAATGGCTTGCATTGTTGATTTACATTTTCGTGACTAACTTTTATCTAGCGATGGTAATATCCGTTACTTTGAATATGAGAATGACAAATTCGAATACCTATCTGAATACCAATCAGCAGACCCGCAACGTGGTGTTGGCATCATGCCGAAACGTGGCGTGAACATGCATGAGAACGAAGTGGTTAAGGCGTTCAAAACCGTTAATGATACCTACATTGAGCCCATTTCCTTCATTGTTCCTCGAAGGGCGGAGATGTTCCAAGACGATATCTACCCACCCACCACTGGCCTCAAACCAGCCATGTCATCTGGTGAATGGTTTGCTGGCAAGGAAGGTCTCCCTCCGAAGATTGACATGGAGAGTTTATATGGGGGTGAGGGACTGAAGGAAATCTCCTCGAAAACAGTCTCCGCTCCAAAAGCCACTCCCTCCGTTAAAGCGTCTAAGAATACTACGAAGGAGCCAGAATCTCGAAAACCTGCTCCCGCTACTGTCAGCACTGTCACTCCTCCCTCTGTACAGGAGCAAGCTTCCTCTGTGGCAAACATGGTTTCCAAATATGCAGATCACGAAGAAAAGGGGGAGGATGGCGATGATTGCTCGAGCTTCGAGGAAGTCCAAAAGCCAGCGAGTCGTCCATCTGCCATTACATTTTCTCCACCGGGAGTCAGAGAGCCAGTTGTGGCATCGAAAGGGAATTCGAAGGCAGAGCCCCCCCTCACGACCTCTACCCCAAACAAGGTACGGTCGTCACTTTTGTGTTCTATTTTCGGTAGTGTTGACATTCTACTCTTGTGTATACTCACTGACTTTCTAGTTATCACCGCACACTCCCACCGCGGACATTCCGTCTGGTGTACATGATGTAGTTCAACGTGAACTGTCGTCTATAAGAGCATTAGTTGCAGAGCAGGGCCGGACAATTGTTGCTCAGTCCCAGCAGATTCAGTTCTTAATGAGCGAAATCGAAGAGCTGAAGGCGAAGTTATCCTAACGATTCCCCTAGCCTCTAACTAACATTTTCACTCCTTGGATATATATCTCCCTTGATCGTCTTACCCTTTCCTATCCTTTCACCAACCCATTCAGGATCTGTCCACCATGATGAACTGTGTTTCTGTTGCGAATAGTATAGTTGTACAGCCCGTTTTCCATGTTCCTTTTCTTTGGCTTTGC
Source organism: Paracoccidioides lutzii (assembly GCF_000150705.2). Taxonomy (NCBI): domain Eukaryota; kingdom Fungi; phylum Ascomycota; class Eurotiomycetes; order Onygenales; family Ajellomycetaceae; genus Paracoccidioides; species Paracoccidioides lutzii. The sequence goes on along the minus strand of NW_015440947.1, from coordinate 20,359 downwards.
TTTACCAGGAAGTGCCTGCATGATTCTGAAAGCAAAAGTTGTCAACTGCTAAGCTGAAATTTAGTTGGTGTGGTTACATTGCCGAAAAGAGCGTAGATTTTCTTTTACCAGTGTAAATTTTGATTCACCCAAAAATATCCTTTTGCAATCCAAAATACCCTAAATATTCCATCTAAGGCAGTGCCTTACATCCAATTCTATGATGTAAAGTGCCTATAGTTCGATTATTCACCGTCAAAATTTAATAGTGAAGTGCTGTATGTAATTCTGTAGTATTTTTCACCTAGGGACCATTCAGATGGAGGGTTTATCCATAATGTGAGATGATATATTATTAATAAGGTAACTAAATACCGCTCAATGCCAGACTGGTTAGCCGATTAAAAAAATATATAATAAACGAGAGTAATGTACGAACTATAATAACCACATATCAAGCAACATGGCTTGGACGCTTTTATGATGATATAATTTCCATATTGTCAATGTGGGAACCAACAATGTTGAGGCGGAATTTACCGGGTTAGGGTTCATGTATACGGTTTCCCATCGGTGATTTATTCACACGGAGAGCAGTTTGTTTCGTGCAATGTTAGGGATAGCTTTTCAATTTTGGTGAAAGAAGACTATGTAGTTGTTGAATTTTCTGGGCACTGAAAAGGAGGGGGTCGTGGAAGCATTATTGATGTATTGAGCTGGGTCGGTTTACCTAGGTCTGTGATAGAAAACCCCATATATTAAGCGCACAACGTAAGAGTATGGAACCACATCACAGCGACTATCTAACAGTCTAGAGACTGGTATGTTGAAGGATCATGGAAATGAGTAAAGGAAGGAAGAATTTGTTTTCGTAACAACTCGTACCAATTACCAAAATATATCATGCATCTATCAACTGCCCTGAGTGACGTCTTCGTAGATTATATGAAAGAAGAGGTTCTTTTCCCTAAGAAGATGAAAGAATTTCTAGGCGCAAAAGGAAACAAATATTTGAAATAAAAAGGGAAATATACAAGCAGATGCTTCACGCCAAGTGGGTGATATGGCCGATTTCTTATGGCTTGGTTGGCGCTTCAAAGACAGGACACAATGATTCGTCCATGCTTTAAGCCCATCGAGCAGCTTCTCGTTCAAGCTCGACGCGCTCAGCTCTGGCTTGATCACTTTCCTCGTCTTCGTACTTGTAACTGAGATGCCTTCCGCCCAAAGTCCTACCTTGCCGGTTCTCGCGGCTCCGATTACATCTGCCATCCCTGTCGGCATTCATTGCTTCCCGCCTCTGCTGTTCCTTTAAGAGTCGCTCACGATTTCGCGCCTCACGTTCTAGAGTATGTGGGTCTTTTTCTTGAAGCCGGGATTCGCGATGCTCTGTTGATTTCTTCTCTCGATCTATAGCCTTTTGCTCTTCTGCTTCGTTTCGCTTGAGGCGCCGTGCGTGGCGACGAGAAATTTCAGTATCTTCTCGAGATACTGATCGATCACGACGAGACCGTTTGCGATCGCGGTCGCGATCGTGCTCCCTTTCACGGTCTTTGTCCCGTTCGCGTTTTGGATCACGCTCTCGAACTCGCTCCCTATCTTTATCCCTATCCCTATCCCTATCCCTATCCCTATCCCTATCCCTATCCCTATCCCTATCCCTATCCTTATCCCTATCCCTATCCCTATCCCTATCCCTATCCCTATCCCTATCCCTATCCCTGTCTCTATCCCTGTCCCTGTCCCGATCCCGATCTCGGTCCCGTTGTCGACTTGGTTTACCTTCAATCCCCGATCGGTCCTTGTTAGAACGATGGTCACTGTTTCGTATCGCAAGATCAAGCTTCTCCTCCGAGCTCGGCGGTTTTATGTTGGGGTCAACCCCAACAACTTCCCCATCACCAAGCTCGTGGTCACGATGCCTAGGACTTAAGCTCCGTGTACGATGCCGATGTGACCAATGGGTCGAGGTTGTCTTGCGGTCAATCTTTCTCTCCTTGTCGCGCTTACACCGATGCTGCAAACCTTTTGAAGGCTCCATAGACGGTGATGGAGATCGTGAGTCCCTATAGTCCCGACGATTGGAGCTCTGGTCATCCTGACCATAGTCCTCGTGACGAGATTTTCGCCTGCGATCCCGGCTTCCGTCTTTGCCTCGGTCGCTCCCAGATATGCTCGGCGAACGGGATCGATGTCGATGTCTGCGGTGATGACGAGACCGGTGTCGAGAAGGGGATCTTGATACTGATTTTGGTCTGGAAATAGACGGTTCCCGTGAGTGAGGCGGCGAGTCGCTGAGAAAAACTGTTAGATATGTTACCATAATGCTTGCAAGAAAATTGTGTTACCTGTGGGACTCTTTATCCCGTTTTGAAATGGACCCGCCTCCTCGCAGCAGAGACGGGAATCCTCTACCATTGCGTATGCTAATGTTAGGCAGCCCTTCCCTCATGGCTCTAGGAGCAGCTGGCGCTCCGACAACACCCACACCGCGAGACTCCATCGACATGGTGTTGCTGCGATAAGGGGCAAACAGTCGCGTCGGGGAAGACTGTAGCATTTCGTAAGAAAGGGATGTAGTATCTCGACTTGCATTAGGTAGCTTTGTATAGGCCCCATCGTTGTTATTACCATGCTCTAGATGGTCATTTTGCCGTGCTACAGCACCTACCTGGATATCTGTCCTGGATTGGCTTGCTTGATTGGCTGGGAGCGAACCATCAGCAGTTCTGTTGGAATTGTTGTGCTCTCCAGTTGGTAAAGGCGATTCGCTGGTAGCCTTGTTTTGCACGGATACTGTCGTTGGTTCGGTTGTAAGCTGGTTCTCTTTAAGGTCCTTCTCGCCGCCCGGGCAGAGATCATCATTAAACTTTTTGATATGATCCAAGTCCATATTGAATGTAGAAGCAGTACCATTAGGATCACCAGATACGGGGTCATTTTGAGGCTTGGCTTGCAAGGCGTTGTGGGAATGAAAAGGGCCTTGGTCAGTAGACGATGGGTAACTACCATGCATTGCAGACATAATAAATCCACCACGTCCGCGGCCACCGGGAAGAAACCCACGACCCCAGCCCCGGCCACGGCCAAAGCCAGGAGCAACATTGCCGTGGAAGTCATTGCTAGGATATTGGTGTTGTTGATGTATGTGAGGATAATTTGCGTAGCTTTGGGACAGATTATATCCACGATATCCACCATGACTAGGGCCAAATTCAGCACCCATGCGGTTCGCGAATGGATTTGCATTGAATTTATCTGGACCTCCATTCCACATATTCTGATGACCATCCCATGCTCCTCCATACATGCCATGCACTGCGTTGAAGTTCATTCCCATATTCACCCCATTATTCATGCCATTCATATTCATACCATATCCTCCAAACATCCCCTGACTCGACACCATCGGATCCATGCCTAACCCTGACATTGCTGTAGGTCCTAGCAGTGTTAGCACGCTGCCCACAAATAGAGCCAACCCTTAACTGAATAAGGAAACTTTCTCGAAACATACCTATCTGATTCTGGAATGGCATCAACCCATTGCCTGGGGCGCCGCTGGGCATCGACTGTACCATATGACCAAAGCTATTTACGCCCCCTTGCCAGCCCTGTTGCGGATAGCCACTCATTCCACCCATTCCAGCCACACCATTCATCCCATTCATAGCGTATCCCGTTCCTTGTCCATGTCCATGTCCATGTCCACTTCCACTTCCATAGGCGTCCGAAGAGATGGAGGTAGTCGAAGATCCATGAGGCTGACCCGAACCGAAATCAGCAAGGGCAGGCGTGTTGTCGTCTGTGGCTGGAGGCTCCGCCTGCGTCTGCGTCTGCGTCTGCGTCAATGCGCCGGTGGGGTCAGCACCAGTGCCTTCCTCCGCGGATTCGTTGCTGCTTTCGCCCACGGGATTTCCATGCTAGAGAAAATTGGTGTTAGCTGGAAACCCTGTAAAGGAAAGTGGTGCGGTGATTCTGTAGGGGAAGGGAGGGTTAGACTTACTTGTTCGTCGCCTTGGTCGCCGCTGCCTTGACTGGTAGCAATAGCATCTGCGGCCGTAGTTTGCGATTGAGGGTCACTAATCTTATCCACCACATCTACGCTGCCCGTAGAATGATCAGGGTGGTCAGTTCCCGTGGGGGCGGCACTACTTGTACGACTTGTACCGCTGACTTCTCGGATATCATCCGCCTGGTCTACCACAGAGGTGCTCGTTACAGGTGCGAGATCTGAATTAGTTTGGGAAACTGGTTCTGGTTCAGCTCGTTTGGGGGAAGTAGCTTGAACAGCCGAAGCAGCCGGACTAGTTGAAGCAGCGGGGGGGCGATCTTTCTCTCTCTTTTTCTCCTCGGTGCGCAGGAATGCTTTGAGGGTTGTCCTTAGGGCTTTATTCGGTTTGCATAGGTCTGCGGAGAGCGGGGTATGAGCGCAGACCGGACAACTTTCCGGCAGTGACGCTTGGCCTTTACAGAGAATGGAGAAGTTAGGGATATTTGCACGACTCAACTTAACAGAACACGCGAGAGAACTAGCAGAAACAAAAGGGGAGGGGCGCACTTACAGCTGTCGCATATTGCCTGGTCGCAGCACGGAAGGCGGAATGCATTCAGGGCAAGCTTATTGCACATTGCACATCGCAGTTTGAATGGAATCTCATTTTGGGTGAGGGAGCTACAGGGGAAGCAAAATACACAACGTCAGCATCAGTGCACCAATAGCAAGCGAAGAGGAGATATAAGTTTTCAAGCTGTTTACCTGGCAATGAGCATCAGCCCTGATGCCGGGTCAAGAGCCGCCATATTCGAGGCGTTGCCGCAAACACGGGGCGTGCTACGGTGGAACCAGCGGCAGATAGACTAATAGATTACGACGGGGAAATAACAGGCGAGACACAGGTCGTGGGAACCATTCTGAGGCCAAAGACACGCGGCGCGTAGTTAAGAAGCGGGCGGTTTTCGAAGGGCAGGCTGTGAACCGGCGGGGGGTATGTTGGGTGGGGGGGGAGGGGAGTTTGGAGGTAAAATGAGGCGCCGTTGGCTGCTGCTGCCGTCGTTGACTTGCTGGTGGGCAACCTGGGCAGCGTTGTCGGGTTTGAGGTTAAGGTTGACGTTGTTTTTCGCTCTTTGACTGTTGGCCGTTGCTTAGGAATCAAGGGACGGGTTAGTTAAAAAAAAAAAAAAAAAAAAAAAAAAAAAAAAAAAAAACCCGGGGGCGTCGGATTAACGGATCCCCCGTCACCGAAGGTACAACAAACTAACTAGTTATTAGTTACCTAGTTAGTTAACGTAATTCCACACCAAGTCGGCCACCACAGAGTCGGCCAGCAAATTCACTTTATCCCAACTAGGTAGTTTTTAATTCAAATTATCTCAACGCAACAAAGCTCAATTAAATTAAATTAAATTAAATTACACTTGGTTGAGGGCATCTTAGTCTTGTATGCCCAAACATTCCACAATTGCTGCATCTTCGTGGCGCTCGTACGCGTGTTGTGGGCTCAGCAGCTGAAGGCTTGGGGGGTTGAATAACTGGCTGTTCAACAGGCTCTGCAGGCTCTATAGGGCCTACTAGGAGACTTTGAACTTCTTCACTAGTTAAACCTCCTACTTCCTGCCCAATTCGGCGCCTAGATCTCTTGCGCTTTTGCTTCTCTATCTCATTGGTGTTGAATATATCCTGGTATTGCTTCTTCATAATTGTGGCACTGACCATCCCATATTCACAGGCCTTGATAATTTGGTCAAAACCTTCCACAAAGCCTTGAGGCTGACCCTCCACTAAGCCCTTGATCTTATTCGCCTGCCAGTGTAATTGCTGGGGATTACTAGGTGTTTGAAGCACCCAGGACATGGTTGAATTGCTAGAGCTGCTGCGTGGGGGGGTAGGGGTCCGTAGTTGAATATCCAGCTGCTGGAGGACGTAGTCAGGCTGAAAGGGCACTATTCCAGTTGCCTTGAAGCCGTTTTGAATAGTCTGAGGTTTGAAGGCTGCAGCGTGTGCTGCAGGGTAGGCATCTAGGAAATCTGCCTTCTGAATGGCATTAAATCCAAGCCGCATTCGCTGCTGAACTAGATCTCTGTACGCTCACTTTAAAACTGAAAAAACACCCACATCTAGTGGCTGCAGAAGGTGAGAGGAATGAGGTGGCATGCAAAGGCATATTATAGCATTATCCTTGCAGATTTGGTCAAATTCTGGGGTAAGGTGACTGCCGTGCCCGTCCAGGATAAGAAGGATAGATCTGCCAACTCTGCGAGGATCTGCTGCTGGAATAAACACCCGTTGAAGCCATCTCAGGCTTATTTCATCAGTAGTCCAGCCATTTGGACTGACATCTAGCCTCCAGCCTTCTGGAAGGCCTTCAAACCAACCTTCCAACAAGCCCTGGCCTTTGAGGATGAGATAGGGAGGTAGAGCCCATCCTGACGCGTTGACTGATTCAATTACAGTCACCCATTCACAGTTTCCAGGCTGTAGGAGCTTTGCTCTGCCATAGTGCTCACTACTAGTAATGACCTTAGTAGTGGCACAGAGCCCCATAGCAAAGCCAGTCTCATCAAAGTTGTATATATCCTCTGACACAATCCCATGCTCAGCAATTGTATCTCCTAAGGTCTTAAACCAATCCTTTATAACCTGCTGATCTTCACACTTGGCCCGGTCATGATTACAGCGTCTGGAATAGCGGCTTCGGAGCTCCGTACGACATTTAATCAGCCTTGAAATCCAGTTCTTGCTGACCCGAGGGGGGGAGGTAGTGGAGGCAGTGGAATTCCGTAAGGTAAGAAGATAATTAGCAATATCTTCAACAAATGCCGGCCGGGCGGGGAAACCTCGTTTAGCTTGGTCCAGCACCCATTCAACTAGGCTATCCTCTTCAGCAGCAGATAATTTGTGAGAGTTTGCGCGTAAATTCACCCGTGAGGGCCGGTGCTTGAGGCGATCTTGAAGAGTAGACCTAGGCACATTAAATAGCTTTGCAGCTTCACGAATTGAGAGCTTTTCATCATTTTGAATAGATTTTATCGCGAGTTCAATCCTCCCCTCTTGCTCAACTGAATTTGAAGAGTTTTTCTTGCATTTTGGTGGCATAATTGCGCGTTGAATTGAATGAGCAGTTAAATTAGTGGAGAAATTTGGTGGCCGACTCGGTGTGGAATTACGTTAGTTAGTTAAACCAAGTGTCTTAGGTAATCCCGCTTCACTTCGCAGAGTTCCTTTCCTTTTCTCCGTCCATTTGTAGGATACGTGCTCCAATATGCTACTGCAAGGGTTCCGTAACTGACTAGCTAAGTTAATTGATATGAAGTTACATACCCAATCACCCTTCTAAACTGTCCATTTGAGAGGTGAGTTGGGTTACACGTAAGAGGGTCCTGTTCTTTACCCGCATAAACGATAATCCTGTCCGGTAAACTTCAAGGGCTGGTCTTGGCTTGGGACGTGAGCAAAATAAGCAAGCAAGCAAGTAAGCAAGCCAAAAGCAAGGTCCTCATGAGGGTGCAATTTCAGGTTTAGCGCTCAGTCCGACTGAGGCAGATGGATGGGATGTTTGGTGTGGGCCCTGGGGTATATAATCAAGTGGGGTGGAGTGGGTGGAGTGGTTGGAAAAGGGGGGAAGAAAGAAGATAAAAAAGGTGGTTGTTGCAAGCTCCACTGTGTAAGGACTTTCCGCATAAACATTCTTCCGCCGGCCTCCCTCAAGCTGAGCTTTGGGCAGGGGGAATTTATTCGGGACTCCATTTCGAAGAACGAACCACAACAGGCTGTCAGATCATCTAGTGAGGTGCGGCCACCTGCAGAGCAGACAGCTTCACCAGAGCCAAACCAACCAACGAATCATCCAACCACTCTCCCCGTCTTGCTAGCATCTAGACGCCGCAAGTTCCTACCCTCTCCTGCCGACCTCAGCTCCAACACCGCGGAAAAAGAAAGGTATCGGATCAATCTACTACTGCTGCTTGCTCCTGCTACACTGCTACTGAAGGCACTCTACCGCTCTACCGCACGGAGCAGTCACTAGCTGTGTTCATCGTTACCACGGGTAGCGGAGATTGATTCGATAGATTGATTCGATGACTAGCCATTTCCAAGTCTATTGATCTATTTGCATGTTTCTCCACACCAAAGGGTCGTCTCCATCTACTCCGTTATACACACACAAAAAAAAGTTTAAAAAACCCTCTTGGAGTCTAGTGCATATCTAGTATAGCTACATGCCGGAGGTGTATATTTGCTAGGTAAGATATTTTGCGCTTTAATTAAATTCGCATCTGCTTAACTGCTCGTTCTCTCCCTTCTATCTTCCCACGTTTCTGAGGAAATAAATCAGATCGGCTACTGTATGCCTCCAGCTCTATTTTGATCTTAATCTGCTCCATGACGCGTTGTTTTAGTCGTCCGCTTGTGATGGCTGTGTTGGCGTTTCCGTCTATGTATAGAAACATGAACAGCCGATTGTGATCTCCCTATAGTTCACTCCTCTGAACCTCTTCTCTATATTTATTCCTGTCCATGGACCCTGCCCCTGCTAACACCTGCGGTGCCCAGCGATGACAGACCAGGATAACTCGTACAGACCCCGATCGCCGGATTTCTCAAGCTTCCCCGGAACCCTCCGTATCCCCCCCAGTCCTTACGGACCAGCCCCATACCCTCTCAACAGCCCGCTGGCACACAGGGCTTCCTACGACGCGTCCCCGTTCTTCAGCCCTCAAGACGCCCAGCCCCAGCTCCTACCGCAACTCCAACGCCCGGCACCATCGTACGTCGAACCATCTTTTGATACAAACTTCCCCCAGATGCCACCACAAACGAGATCACAGTCTGTAACTGCAGCTGCGGGGCAGCAGCACCAGCAGCCGCCGCCCGTAGAGTGGCATACAGCGCCAGAGCCCCCCGCAGAGAGCCAGCCGATGAAAATGGGGAGGACCACCCCGTCACGAGCTTCTGGGGGAGTCGAAGTCAAAACAAAGTTTCCTGTAGCTAGAATAAAGCGAATCATGCAGGCCGATGAAGATGTTGGGAAGGTTGCCCAAGTTACACCTATTGCTGTTTGTAGGTTTATGCATTTTCTTCTAAACCCCCTCCCGACAACCATCTTTTCTTGGTGACCTGTCGTATTCCATCCACCAAACATGAGAGCTTGGCTAACAATAGTTATCTTTTGCAAACATTAGCCAAGGCCCTCGAGCTCTTTATGATATCCCTTGTCACGAAAGCTGCCCAAGAGGCCAAGAATCGGTCTTCGAAGCGTGTGACTGCAGCGCATCTCAAGGAAGCTATTGGGAAGGATGAGGTTCTCGATTTTCTTGCAGATATCATTTCTAAGGTGCCCGATCAGTCAACGGGTGGGAAGAAGGATGACGATGGAAGTGACCATAATGACGGACGTAGGAAAAAGGGAGGTGGGCGACGAAAGAAGGAAGACTGTGATGATTTCTGACATGATGTTACCGGTGTTTGATTCCCTTAACGATTTCTATTTTCCATTTCTTTTTTTCATTTATTTTTTATCTTTGTTGCATTCTTTTGTTTCTTCTCTTGCTCCTTCCTTGCTTCCTTTCAATTTTACTAGAGTAACACCAGCCCTGGACCGTGTAGCATTTAATGGAATTGGAGGCGTTTATCGGATCGAGGCTTGCTTCTCATTGGTTAGCTCAGTTTGTGAATCACGATACTGCCTGGATGTTTATAGCGGAATCCGGTGTCTTTACAAAAGCATTATGGTCATGAGCTGGAAGTCATGATCAGGCCGGTTTACATACATACAGTGGCATCACGGTGTGTGTCCTGGCTTCTCTGATTGCCTGGTGAAGTAAATTTTATAATTCCTGGCCATAGAGAAGTGTGCCCGGTATATACGGTAATAACTTAGAGGACGCAAACTTTTAATTCTAAAACAATCTCATTTCATTCTTATTCTTTCCTCTTTCATAGGGTTCATTATAACCGAAGAATCAAGGGGATCAGGAGCATTGTGGATCAAACCAACTAAAAATAATTATTCAGGTCACTGCATTTTTAGTCCGCATCACGAAACAAACTCCTCAAAACAAGGTAACTACTACAGTGTAGGCTTTACGTGCCAGCCAGCACCAAACACCAAAGGCCAACACCCGAGAAAATCTTTCAAAAGTGTTTGACTGGTGAAGGGATCTATCATTCGCATCCTTTTGTTCCGCAACGGATATGCTGTCGATTCTGAACCATGGACTTTGTAGGTTGTCAGCCAGAGTTCTCATTTCCGGTCCCTTACTCTGCTCACTTCTTCCTGTTTGAGACTCATCCAAATACTCACTAATAGTTGCCTGTAGTGGTCTCGTCTCATTGGGGGTTCTGGCCTGTCGCCATCTAAGGGGTTTCGGGGGAACTCTGCAGCTGACCGTCTGTCGGCGTTTAAGCATGCGTGTAATACGCTCGATGTGAGAATAGATAACTACTCCTCGTACTAGCCTAACTTGCCTTTCGGCTATTGTCCTTTGTTCCAATTCCAATGCTAACACGACGTTTATCATCCTATTTAATAGCAAATATGGCGTAGCGCCCCGACGGCTTCGGGAGACGCTGCTGCCATTCCTCAGGTCCGAAATTGTCTCCATCGCCTTAATTCTGTCCTCAGCGATGAGTCTCGCGGCCCTGCACCCCATCCTTGCCAGGCGTTTGCTGCCACCTCGCAGGTGTACCTTACCGTCACCAAACTTGCGCTATCGTCTTGTGATCCTGGAGTGATCTCGAGTGCCGCAATCCTCTTCAATACATTGATTGACGCGGAAGTTGAAGGCATTGTCGATAATCGTATCTTTGCGAGGGCACTGGTCGACCTTGTTCGTAGAGCGGGCTCTGCTGGCGAGGAAGGGGAGGGGAGGCTTGTGGAGCTGCTGTTTGGAGTTGCAAATAATATCAGACTGCGTCCTGCCATTCTGTCTGCTTGGTTCTTCCCCAAGAACTACGGGAATCGAAAATTGGAAGTTATTGAGAGCGGAAACGAGTTTGCGGGTGCAACACGAAAGGATGACTTCCCTTTCTTCTATCTTCTAATCGACTACGTGCATCACGAGGGAAGATCGGGCGATTTTGCCCGCACTGGTCTACTGTATATTATCGAGACGGCATCAAGATCAAAAGAACTAGAGCGTTGGCTGATAGAAAGTGACCTTGCCACCTTAATGGCTACGGGTCTAGGGGCGCTTTACAGCCAGTTGAACAGGTCCGTACGCAAGTTTGCTTCTATCCGGCCATCAACGTATATCCACTGACATTGTAATCACAGAAATCTTCTTTTCTCGAGGAGGGATGACGAGAGTATCCCCCGTATCATCGCTCTTTCTGACCACGCGCCAGAGGAGGCTGCCGCTCGGCCCAAACTCGGCACTCATATGGATGCATTTCTTTCTTATTTGCTATTCTGGCAAGACACCATCGACCATTGTAAATCCACTGAAGTCAATGATACACTGCTTGATCATTTTCAGGTTCTATTTCTCCAACAATTACTGTAGGGTTAATGCCCGCGCGCTGATATTCATACTGTCCTTGACTGACTATGATATAGCTATCCTTCCCTCTTGGAATCATCGGATGTGGATGGAGGCTCCACATCCGCTGTGCTCACCTATCTTTGCCGCATTTTGGAATCAATTGACCAACCAGACTTGGTTCATCGAATTTTGCACTTTTTACTGGCCTCCTCGTCTGGGGTTGAGCCCGCCATTCAGATTCCCAAGGAAAAGCTGCGAATGTCGCTAAGTCGCCGCAAGTCTCTTGATCTTCTAGCTTCGTTTGCTGAGGCTTCTGCAAAACCGTCACCGGAACTTTTCAATTTGGTTGACCTCGTTTTGATGAGTATTGGGTCAAAAAACACCCCCACGGTGGTAGCAACTCTCCAGCTCATCTCTGTCATTTTTCAACGGCACCATATATTTGCAAGTTCGTTGATTAAGACCGTTTATCGTCCTGAGGGTTCTGTTCAAATGCGCTCAATTGGTGCGCTTAATGCGGAATTACAGCATTTTGTGAGTTTGGCAAAATTAATACTGGAAGACCCCTTCTTGGATCAATCCTACCAAAATTATCTCCTTGATGCGTCTGCCATTCTCGAATTAAGAACACCCGTTCTACCTTTGATTGGAAGCATAGCCACAGATCCCCCTCGAGATTCGCTTTTGCTTCTGCATACTAACGATGATATATTTCGGGAAATGGCCTCTCGGTTGGAGTCATTTTTCACTAACAGCGTTGTAATGAATTTAGCGTTAACAGACGCTATCACCGGTTTGGCAACTTCGAACTTTGTTTCCTTGGATGGATGGCTCCTAGTTGAGCCTCATAATTACGAACACCAGGCCTCGGATCCGAGCTCCATAGGCTTCCCTCATCAGGAAATTGACCCCAGTGGAAAATTGAATCACATCTTTAATTACTTCTCTTGTACGCCGTCAGCGTTGCCACTAGTGCCAAGGATTATTCGCAAACTGGTTCTAAGAATCGAACAATGGCGGCTTGAAATACCAGATTTCGACATCCTGGTGGCAGCCCGCAGATATTTGCTGCATTCCGGAAACACGAACGAGGCAGAGATTGATGAAGAATATATTGCCAAGTTTTCTGCATCCCCCCCTGGACCTGCAAGTGAGCGCCAGAGTCAGAATACGACCAGGGTTGGGACGGGCTCCGACTCGCCACGTGGCCGCAAAACATCACTTTTTGAGCGAACAGATTCTTCGCCGTCACGTCGTTCGGGCAATTCTGGTTCAAGATCGCTATTTAGTTCCCCTCTCCGGGATTCTTCCCAAAAGCAAGCATCCTCCCGGCCAGTGTCAGCAACCCACTCTTCATTGGCAGCAGATGACCTTCGTAGACGTCTTGCAACCCCAATGAAAGTCGATTTGTCTGTTGATTCCTCTGACAACGAGGTTTCTGAAACCGACAGTTTGAATTCTCCTTCAGCTCATTCAAGGTTAGAAACGATTGGTGACCAAGCACATCTCAAGGAGCACAGTCACCCAAATGACCACGTTACACTAGGACACATCCTGACAAATGTCATCATCCTATATGAATTTATTCTTGAGTTAACCGCTTTGGTTCAGGTTAGGACAACGTTATTTCAAGAGCTCAAATTTGAGACCTAGTTATTCGGCTACCATGTGTTAGCTGGCTTTTTACACCGTATTGTAAGGTATATGCATTGAAGAGGTGGACGATAAAAGCCTTCTCCAATGCTGCTGTCGATATTTTTGTAAAGTTCCTTAAGTCCATTTCTATAGATACGCTCAGGTCCCTTGCATGGTATGGCACCTGCAGATTAGATTTGTTTCTCCTGGCAAAATGTTATTATTTTCAGTCACTCATTTACTACTATATATTACTATTTTCTTGCTGGGTGGTCATAGATGCAGAGTTTTAATATCTACTATCGTGTTTACTCAAATCAAGGTATTAACTTCATTACAGCTGAACTACAACATCCTCTTTTTGAGGCTGTTCAACTGACACAAAAAGAATTATTTCATGCCATACCTACTCTGTTATGTTCATCAAACATGTGAAAGATACAACAAACATTCATGAATAGTTGGACTTGCTCTGTACAGTTCATGCTTTATCTAAATTTCTGTGCAAAGTCATAACTGATATTTTTTTGTCCCTGAGACTACACATTTCACGGATGTGCTCATCTGCACTGGATGTTATGTAGCTCAGGGGATCAACCATAGTTACCTGTAATACAGGGGCAGCCTATTCTATAGGTAGGTACTCAGTGAGAGGAATACGTAGTTATATATTAGTGACTATAAATTTTAAGACAAAATTTCTCTGGTGGTTTTCGGTGAGGCTACTTCGCTGGTAGTTAACTAGTTAACTATAGAGCAGGAAACAATTTAGATCATTCCATGCAATGATACAAATCTACATGGTGGATGATGATTCCAACGACAGTTGGATTTGCCTTGCCCACTTGCTTGCTCCTCAAAGCCGATTTCCCATCCAGAAACGAACTTGACACCTATTAACTAGTTATTGGTTACCAACCGGATACCAATGTTTGCATTCTTGACTTCTTGTTACCCGCAGTTTTGTCTGAACAGAAGCGGTGGTTAATTATGTCAGGATTACGTGTGATTCATACAAATTAACTAGTTACGTGCGATTGCGTATAGTTGATGAGTCATTTAGTTGCTTAGTCATTCCAGCGCATTCTTTGTAGATAAATACCACCTTCTTTCCTACCTGTTCGTTTGAAGATTGATGCAGAGAATATACCGCTCATTTTGATGCATTATTAGCTCGTGAGATATGCCGACAAATTAGTAGTTAACTAGTTATAGTCACTAACGTAGATCTAATCAACTTGGAAGACATTCAAACTACCTGCGGTCATCAAACCCCGAACCGCCAATGACTAACACATCCAGTTAGAGGGTCGGAAGGGTCAGGAGATTCTGATCGGTGATCCTGGAGCTGCAAAGAATAATTGTTGACTATTAGTTAGCAAATGACGTTTGATTCTGAAATGGTCTACAGAGAATTTAGAATTTATGCAGCGGCGGTAGTTTGCACCACGGATAACTAACATCGTTTTGTGACACAAACTCACACCTCTCTGCACATGCTCAACGGCCTCTCCACGCTTATAAGTTCAGACCATTGCGAATATCGTGGCTGCTGCTGCATACTCCTTGACCAATGATATTTCCATTTTTATGAGAGCTGAAAATGGATTGTATTTTCTTCTACAATATTGCAATACTGTTCACTTTAAGAATATTTTGACGTCCCTGTGAATACCCTCCTCTGAAACTAAGGGGTAAATCTACAATAGATGGAAAAAGGGGTAATCTCCTCTAACTACTGGTGAGAACTTCATCCCTTTAGGGCGGCTTAAAATATCCGAGTTGCAAAAAAATTAAACATTACGGACTACACTCCTACGTAGGCAATCAATTCCATCTGACGATTCAAACATGGCCTCAGTGTCGCTGGGAAATTGGCGATGATTCATGACTGGTCCTCTCTCTTCTCAAGGAAAAAACATGCGTCACCCACGACTATTAATGAGTTGGTAGCCTTTCCTTCCTTCCTTTCTTTCTTTTTCTTTTTTGGTTTTTTTCCTGGGTGAGCTGCGGTTGTTCTGCTGTTGAGGGTCAGCAAATGTTGTGTGACCTTGCAGCTTTCATGGTTTTATCACTTTTCAACGTTGAGGGGCCCTGTGTTAAATAGTAGTGATGGTTTGTTTTTGTTCATGGAGAAGCCCTGGCCTGTCATGTGCCGGAGGTGCTGTCCCATGATGAGGTTTCCGACATGGACGGATGATGGACGACGACAATCGATTTTCAGAAGATATCACCACTTATCTGCCGAACGGAAGACACCGCTGTTATTCTTGATGTTTTCAAAAGTTTTGAAAGAATTGTTTCAAGACGCATCTGAGACGAGGATTGTGCATACTGCATGTTTAATGCGCAGTCGACATGCGTAACGTGAGGAAAGTTCTAAACTGACAACTTATTGTGTTTGACAAAGTGATGGATGTAGCTAAGAAGGATATTTTTGGTCAAGTAGGGAGTAACTAATTGCTGAACGGCACAAACAGCCAGCCCATGGTCGGATGAGAGGACCAAGGGCACAAGGTGGGAGGGTTGAAGGGCTGTTATTGACAACATGCGAACTAGCCGATTACCGAGCGTTGCATCCAACACCTTCAGGGAGGACAACAGAACCATTGTTAGATAGCCAGCACTTCAACGTAGTTAACTATGAGGTGTGGAATTATTAATCCGGACCGTGAAGCCACCTTTCGGGGGTTGCCAACCAAACCAACAACGCTTTTCATTTGACAGTTGAATCCAAGCCTCCAATGTCCCTTTGGCCTAAAGGTTTCCTCGTGACGAGAGCGTAAGCAAAGCAGGCGTTGTGCTAATGCAGAGCAGGTAGAGGAATAGTTACAAGTAACTACTGCGACGTTGTTAGTTTCACAACGTCACAGTGTTTGCCTCGTTAGTGGGAACCAATAGCTAACGAGAAAGCCTGTTAAGTCTCCAAACTTCAGAGTGCGAGATACCCACTGTGACAGAGCTGATCGTCGACGGTTTGCAATATGCATACCATAAAAATGCCTACACCTGGAGTTATTCTCAGAACTATCAACGCCACTTTCTGGTTATTAATAAAACTTACTTTCTTATTTACCAATTCTACGGGTTAACCACAATATTCATGATTACTCTTGTACAACCAAGGTTGTTGACATCCAGGCGCCCATCCAAGAGGGCGCCCGCATGCAAGTCAAACCCTCGTCCGACACGTGCCGTACGGTGTAATTTTCATTGCCGAAGGATGCTTCAAACAGATTTGCCAGTCATTACAGCTACAATTGAAGAGGAGAAAAAGTTAGAAGGGAAGTGATGGAGGGAGGGGAGGGGCATAGTTTCAAGATTCAAAGCAAGGGTTTTTTCTAGAAGCTTGGTCACCAACATTAATAACAAAGCCTCCCGTCAACAAAGAAGTTGTAGAACGACCCCGCGCCATCATGTAGATACACACATGTGTAGAGAGAGGGGGGAGAAGACAAGGGAGAGGGAGAGCGAGAGATTGCTCTTCCAAGACTAGGAAGAGTAGGAAGAGAGAGGCGAATCAGCTGACGTCCCGCCAAAGAAGCCGAAAAACATTCCCTTGATTGAGCAACCGAAGTGGCATTTGGCAACTGCGGACCTGTGAGTGTTGACTTGACGGGGCATATCCAACAGCCCGGCTAGCAGAGAGGAGGCAGGGCAGGCCGGGCAGGGGTTTTGAGAGACTCATGCAGGAGGAGGTGCAAACAAGCAGCTATCTACTTTGGTTGCCGGGTGGTGGTGTGGGGTCTGCCAAGGGTCTAAGATCGGACCCGCAAGCCCAATGAATGAATTGAATGAATGATTGGGTAAGCCGGATCGAACTGGATGAACACAACCCTTCAAGGCTGCAACGGTTGTCCTTGTACTGTACGAATCAATACCGTACTTCCTCCGTCCACAAATACGGCATGCATGTACCTTGTATGTACTGACAGATAAGTGGACGTTCTCCGTACGGGGTCTGCACATTCCATCAAATGTTTATATATATACTGCCCGCGTGTTCAGCACCGCCCCCACTCACTGCGGAGTACGCACATAAAGGGTTTGTGGTTAACAGCCCTGGCCAGGCAGACAGGTACCAAACGGACTTATTCCGAGCATGGAATCCGTACCTAACAATAAAAATCTACGCCCAGAGATCGCAGCACTTGTCGGCATCTGAATATAGGCCATATCAATGTTATTGATGCCATCCGTTAGTTATAATATGCGGCTTTCTGTTATTAAGTATACTGTTCCTGTTACTTGCCCGGGTACCCCTCCTACATGTATGAACATACGTACATTTTGTTCAGTATGAAGAATGTGGCTACAGAGCCCTCCCTGCGTCTATGGGGAAGTACACAAGTGTGTACTGGTACACCGCCATCCGCTCTTCTGCTGAACCTCACTCCCACCTTTGCAAGGTTGCGCCCAAGCCCATTCCCGTTCTGAACTAGTCCACATTCATGTATGCATGCATGCCTGAACCATACATACATACAGACTTACATGCATATACATACATGGAAATGGACATGGACATGGACATGGACTACATGGACTCTGTACAGTCGTACATTGAGACTTGCGGTTGGGCCCCCGGGGCCGGAGGAGGGGGGGAGAGGGGGGGTGTGGGTTAACTTGACGTAAACCTTGGAAGGTCAGACATTACATCGTCACTCCGATTGTCAACAACAACAACAACTCCTCTATCTCCGGTTTACCAAACTGTCGGGTCTTCGAGAGGCCTTTGTGAATGCTGCCAGGATTTGGCTGAACTATATTACCGCGCAAAATGCCTCTCGTCCATCATGTTTCCCTTTCACCTCAATGGGGATCCTCCGCCCTTTTTAGTTCAAAATGTTGTCCACCCTCTTGCCTACCTCCCTACGTGTGATTGCCGTTCTCCTCGGGGCGGCACCCGCCTTGATTCTGGCTGCTCGGGTGATTTATCGACTCCGTTTTCACCCTCTCACCCAGTTTCAGGGGCCCTGGTATGCAGCTGCGACTTCGCTAACTTTGGCCACCCTCTCTTTGGTTAGACTTGATATCGTGTGGATAGAATACTTAGTGAAGAAGTATGGCCGTGAGTTTCAACTCACCTTGCAAGAAGATTGATAAAGAATAACTAGTTAACGGGTTGATTTATTTATTTATTTATTTTTATTTTCACTTTCCAATAACCAACCTTTGGATAGGAAGGCACCCAATCCGAATCCAACCGAATCTTCTTTTGTTTCCTCATCCATCCGCACTAAAGGAAATATATTGCGACCCAAAATGCAACACCAAGTCCAGCATGTATGGAACAGGCGTTTTCGGTCCTCCACATCTATTTTCGACCCTTGACGGCGATAAGCATCGTGAGCTTCGAAAGTCTCTAGGAGGTGCACCAGTACGGATAACTTGGAACCACCCTGAACAAGTCAAATGGAAAACTGACTTGTGATTTCTTGGTAGTGGACTATAGGATCGTTGAAGAACAACTGGGAGCCAAGATTCGATGACCACGTTCTCTTACTTTGCCAGAAGTTAAAGGAGAATGCAGACGCCAATGAACCGGTGGTTTTGTGTGACAGGGTAGCGTAAGGGACTTGCCCAATTTCATAAACCATGACGTGATACAATTGGCACCTGGGACTAACGCTTCCGTAGTCAATTCGCCGCGGATATTGTCACTATGTTACTCTTCACTGAGCCTTTCGGTTTCGTGCGCAATGCCAGAGACGAACGTCGAATTCTTGAGACATGGCGCCAGAGTCTAAATATCTTTGCCTTTGCCTCTCGATTCAATTTCTTCCATTATTATCTCGCGAGGATCCCCGGATTGAGTACTTTATGCTTTCCCAAGAAAACTGACGTTTATGGCATGGGATGGCTGATGGGGGAGTCCGAAAGACAAGTTAATGAGCGCCAAGCTCTGGTGCAAAGAGGTCTCGCTCCGAAAATCCCGGACTTTTTGCAACAGTGAGTAACCGGTGTTTTTGGGCATCAATTCTACGCCGTTTCATTGCAGCTATCGTACATGCAAATCTCCGTCTTTGAGCAGGGTGAGCGATAGAAACTAACGTTTTCTAGTTGTCTCGACGCTCGACTGGACAAAAATCCACTGAGCCAATCCCAAAAGGAGGCTCATGTGACGCTTTTTGTCCAAGCTGGATCTGACACTACTGCTACAGCGCTCGGATCGACCTTGCGTTTCCTCATAGTTCATTCAGAAAAACTTGAGCGTGCAACGCAAGAAATTGATCAGGCGTATCGTGCTGGATTGCTTTCAACCCCCGTGAAATATGAGGAAACACGACAGCATCTTCCATACATCGTGGCTTGCATTAAGGAAGCATTGAGGCTCCAACCACCAGCGACTAATCTTTTCGGTCGTGTTGTTCCAAAGGACGGAAAGATAATTGACGGGCATTATATCCCTCCAGGTGTTGAGATCACCAGTACGGCGTGCGTTGTTCAAAGGGATCCGGAAGTTTTCCATCCCGATCCACATTTATTCCGACCAGAGAGGTGGCTGGACAGAAGCAAGGCAGCTGAAATGGATACTGCTATATTTAGTTTCGGAATTGGCCCACGGACCTGTCTCGGAAGGGACATTGCTCATATGGAACTATACAAGGTTATTCCGGAGGTATGTCTCCTATACCTTTGTGTGAATGTATCACGTACTGATATTTCATTATAAAGCTTATCCGGCGGTTCCACTTCGATCTTATGGAACCGGGTGAATATCTTGTTGTAAGTGGTGTTGGATACAATATAAATTTGACAGTTAATCTTACGCCACGTCTATGATTTTCATTTTTAATTGACTTGAAGCTTGCTGTTTTAAGTTACATTTAACATTTTATATAGTTACTTTAACTACAATATTACAAGAGTTAAAAATTTAAAATATTAATATTTATTAAAGTATTAAAAATAGTTTTTACTTTTTATATAAAAAATTTAATAATATTCTATACTTCAATATGTATATATGTTATAGTTTTTTATAATTTTGTTAATTTTTCACTTTAAAAGTTTATTTTATGAGAAAATTAAAAAAAATTATATATAATATAATTAATTCTCAACTGAGTTAAACACTCAACTGTATCAGATACTAAAATTGTCAACGGCTTCAATTTAGACACAGGTAAACAGGAGTTTGATTGCCAACTAGGCAAGCTACTTCAACAAAATACTAAGATGCTCGAAACGGGCGCCTGGCGAACCCTCTGTTGTATATACCCTTTTTCCACTAGCCGTTGCTAGGGCAGATGCTGGA